>NW_022900942.1:48798327-48874073 GCF_012274545.1 Fukomys damarensis
ATACACACACATATGAAAATGTTGGATAACTGTAAGCTGTAATGGTATATTAGTGTTCCTATTGTCATTCTTTCTTAAGGAAAAAATTATATTTAAAATGAACATATGAAGTAATAAAGATCACTGAAAGAGCTATATATCCTTGATATCATTCATTTACTTGGTAAGGCTCAAATTTAGTGCAAAATAAATGATTAATACTCCAACTATTTAACAACTGAAAACAATTTTAAACACGACTTCATTTTTTGTGGTTTGAATGAAGGAGTAGCCACAGTTGAAAGACCTTCCTGGTACGTGAAAAGGTTTTTTTCATGTATATTGACCTCATGCTTTGACTTTAGAGTCAGGTGGTCTTGGATTATTCTTCAAGATAGAATTAATATTTAATCACACAAGTGCTGCATGAATACATTTTCCTGATAAGATTAATGTACAGTAGATAAATCTAAAGCGCTTTTGACTATTATTTCCCCACTCAAATTCCAGTCACTTTATAGAAATCACTATTGTCAGGTAAGATATATTTCCCCAGAGTTTTTGTAAATCTTTCGTGTAGATATAACTATAAATATAGTACTGCTGTTAGCAGATATAAATAGAGTTCCATGAAAAATATATCATTGATATTTTACTCACTCAATGCTCTGTTAGGAATTTCCATAGCTAGCAATGAGCGCATGTGTTTATTTCCATTTACTTGCTATAATAAATGCTACAAATAATAGTGCAATAAATATTCTTGTGTCACCTTCTTTATACAGATATAGGAAGACGGCAAATGTAGACTCATGGTCTATGGACAGTTTCATATTTTCTGAGCACTTACATACCCAGTGCTCTCTTTTTTACAGATAAGGAAACTGAAACATAAAGAGGTTAAATATTTTTAATAAGAAGATGGAAACTAAAGAGTCAGATATTGAGCAAATTGCTGAGGGTTACCTAGAGATTAAGTGATGGAGCAGGGATCTGAACTCAGAGAATGTCTGAGATCTTCACTGTGTTGTAGTACTGTCATAACAGTAGACACTAACAGTCTAAACAAGTAATTTAATAGATTTGTACTCTCTCCAGTAGAATGTGTGATTTTTCATTGCCCCCCACCTTCACCAATGCTAGATATTATAAAATGTTTAAATATTTGCTAATTTGATGAGCAGAAAGGTATGTTATCTTAATTTGTAATTTTCATATTTATGACAGTGTTGGACATTCTTATAGCCATTGATTGGCATTCCCCCTTTCTATGAATTATTTAATAAGACTAAATGATTTTATTTAAAGATGAGTTGAATCCATCCTCTGGGTTCTTCTTTGTCTCTTTGATTCTCTGATTGTCTTTTCACACACACGTACACAATTTCACATGCATTTCCACATGTGCAAACATAAATATGTGTAACATACATGAAATATGTAGTTAAGATATGCACACATATAAAACAAACAGATTACATGAAGATTTACAATGTGGCCTTGGTATCTACCAATACCCTATGGTGATTATTGCTGTCAACTTGCTCTCCTCAATCACCATTTTTTGTCTTTATGGACCATGACTTGAGAGGAAGACATTTTAGGATTATGTCACACTGGGTCCTTCATTGTTTGTCTCTACCCAGCTTGGGTCAATGCAAGGACCTGCAGAATAAGACAATAAACAAGCTGAGTATCAGTCTCTTGTCTTCTACTTTCTCATTGAGGTTCTTACAGTAGTTGCCTACTCCATGTCTCTGGTAGGGCACACCACATATGGGGCTCCAGTTTCCACTCATTTCAGGTTGTACAGTATTCTTCCCTTCATTAAATGATTTTGAGTAGCTCATCTGTTTCCTGCTGGGAAACTGCAGGGCATGACTTCTAATTAGAGTACTAATGACATCGTAATTTAAGAGCAGCTAGGAAAATGTCTTTCCTCATTTTGGTCCAAATCCTCTTTTTCAGAAAATCAGATTTTATATAATTTACTTACTTTTTCCACATGGGCCAAATTCAATATCACTCAGCTTTGTACTGAACACTTGCATGTTTCATAGCTATGATACTTTCTAGTGAAAATACAATCTGAAATTCAACCTGATATTCAGATAATTTCATAATTGTTTTGTGTAGGCTACACGTCTGTCCCAAATACAACATATTCTTTTACACTGGAGAGATTCAAACATATATAAAAGCAGGCAGAATACCATAATGAACTCAAATGTACCTGTAACTCAGGTTGAGTAATTGTCAATTTATTAGTAGTCTCATTTTATCTATAACTCAGCCCAGTTGCTCATTTCCCATATTATTTTGAAGAAATCTTGGCAGGTATATTGCCAGGGATCTTTTAAAAAATATCTAGCTTTGTGTAATTGTTATAACAATTATAATTTTTCCTTAATATTATAAAATACAGAGAATTCAATTTTTAAATTATTTTGCATCTTTAATAGTCAATCTGGATTCTAAAAAAAATCTACATTTCCATTTATAATCATATCTTTCAATTATCTTTTAATCCATATGTTCCTTACTGTTTTTTTTTCCCTTTGCAATTTGTTTGTGGAGAACACAAAAGCAGTTATTTGAAGAATTTCCTGTAGTTTGAAATTTTCTTGCCTGTCATGATGCACAATACGTCTCTCTGAACCATATGATTTCTATAAATTAGCAATTACAAGGTGGTAAAAGCTTCATCTGACTTCAGTTTTGGTTTTTTAAGAACTGTCATGCAGGTTGCAGTGGTGGTGGTGTATTCTTCTGTCAGGAAAAATCTCCAGCTGACTCTCTTTAGGTGATGGAAGTAGGTCCACGAGGGGTTACAGATTAATGGCTTAGATTTAAGTTGTCCCTCAAATTTCTCTTGTGTTTTGAGGTGTGGTCTGGTTAGGAGGGGCAAGTCACTGAAAGCATGATCTGCAGAACCTTGGCTCACCTCTTCTCTCTCTCTCTCTCTCTCTCTCTCTCTCTCTCTCTCTCCCTCTGCTTCACTGCCACCATGACATAAGCTGTATTTCTCCAGGAGACACTCCCACTATGCTGTTTTTTTGCTTTGGATCCAACAGACTATAGACTGAACCCACTAAAGCAGTGAGCCAACATAATCCTCTTTTCTTTTAAAATATTGGTATCAGGTGTTTTATCTGGTATTAGGAAAGCGATTAATACAGAAAATTGGTTTCAGGAGTACAGTTATTGTTGTCACTAAATCTGGCTATATGGTTTGGAAGCCTTTGGAAATGGTTTGTGGGAGAAGTTTGGAAAGGTTTGTAAATATTGGCTAAAGGGGCCTTAGAATATTATAAATAAGTATTGGTGAAACATCAAAAGTCAGAATGTTGGGGGCTGGGGATTTAGCTCAGTGGTTCCACCACCTGCCTTGTAAGCGCAAGGACCCTAGTTCTATCCCTGGTACCAAAAACAAAACAAACCAAAACAAAAGTCAGAATGTTTATAGGAATGCAGATAATAAAGGTAAAACTCATAACGTTTCAGATAGAAAAGAAAACTATATTGGAAACTGAACTTTAGGCCATGTGTGTTCCATTATGGAAAATAATTTGTCTATATTTTGTCCATGTCCTAAGACTTGAGGCTAGGCTGAATTTATTTATTTTTTTTCCTCTCATTGAGTTTATTGGTACATTTTAGGTATACAGTACAATTACATTCATTACTGGGATCTTGTACCTCTACATGACAGGTCTTGGTTCTCATTTTTTCCCCTTGTCCCTGCCCTGCCTTCACCCCCTCCTCTCCTCCCCATTTACAAACACTTTATTTCCATTTTTTTCATTTTCTAATATTTTTTCTTTTCCCTTATTACCTTTCCTCTACCCTTTTCATTTTCCCTACACCCTTAGCCCTTTTCTTCCTATTTCACATTGTCAGTTATCTCATTAGGATCTTATGTACTATTATAATTTTTCACACCAGAGAAACTGTTTGGTATTTACACGTATGTGACTTATTTATTTCACTAAGGAGTGTATCCTCAATATGTATCCATTTTCCTATGAATGAATCTAATTTCTCATTCTTTCTGGCTGAGTAGTATTCTATTTTATAGAAAAAACCACATCTTCTTTATCCAGTCTCCAACTGATGGGCAAATGGGCTGTTTCCAAGTTTTAGCTATTACAAACTGTGCTGCTATAAACATATGTGTGCATATATCACCATGATATGATTCTTTTAATTTTTTTGGAAAGATACCCAGCAGAGGGTGGCTGGGTCAAATGGAAGCTCTAGTCCCAGGTCTTTGAGGTATCTCCATATTGATTTCCATAGTGGTTGCACCAGTCTGCCCTCCCACCAACAATGGAGAAGAGTTCCTTTCTCCCTGCCTCCAACATGTATTGTTTGATTTTTGTGATAGCAGCCATTCTTTGTGGGGTGAGGTGGAATCTCAAGGTTGTTTTTATCTGCATGTCTTGAATGACTAGTGATGTGGAACATTTTTTCATATACTTACTTGATGCTTTTACTTCTTTGTCTGAGAAATGTATGTCCATTTCGGATGCCCATTTTTGAATCAGGTCTTTATATTTGTGGTGGTGGGGGGCAAGGCTGAATTTAAAGTTGGTGAATCAGCCAGATGAAATTTCAAGGCAGCTCAACATTCAGGTTGTGGCATGAATACTGCTGACTACTTCATGATTCTGAGTAGGGCATGAACCTTCTGCTTGTAACACCAAGAATCTGCTACCCGAGATACATTGCTGTGTTTATCTGTCCCTCCAAATGGGTGGTTTTGGTTAAAAAATTTAACTACCTTTGTCAGTTCTTCTTTCCTACTTGATGGAAAAAGAAGTGTGCCCTGACATGTGACCTCATTATCTTCCCTTGAAAGTACACATCTCTCTCGGTATACGTGTTTTGTTTTTGTGTCCAAAACATTCAGGTGAATGAAATTAGACTAATCTAAGGTCTGTCTCCATTGAGCTCTTCCCAGTCTAATCTTTCATCGTTCTACCATTATCCTGGATATTCTTTCCAGAGGAAACATTCTTTTTCTCTTCTCTTAAAGTCAAATACCACCTATTCCTGAGTCCAAAATCAAGCTCTTTCTTAGAAGTCTTTTATAACAGTAAGCCTGTCCAAATTGCCCTTTTCTACTCACCTCACACAACACATACACAGTTTACTTGATTATGTAATTAAAGAACACATAGTTCAGTTATTGACAAAGAGTGGACCAAACCATAAACCTGGGAACCATTCTGGAATCTCCTATTTTACCTCAACATCATATTCTTTTCACAATGCTTCCTGCTTGCTGCTAAATCCAGTATATCACAATTTAAACTTCACGGCAATGTACTCACATTTCTCTTGGTGTGCTGGATCTCCCTCCTGACGGAAGTTCCTTCCTCCAGTCTTGGGTTCTAAGCATTTACAGTGTACAACCAGCCTGAACAATCTTTCTAAAACACAGATTCTCCCATTTAAATTTTTGAGTAGCTTTCTAATGATTCTCAGGTAAAATACAAACTCATTAACATGACTTACAAGACCCATTTATTCCACCCCCAGTTTATTTCTCTAGGTTTATTTTTAACATTTCCCCATCTCCCCCATCCTATGTCTCTTGTACTTCAGGCTGTAGGCACTGTAAACTCCTGAAGCTCTTCCTGTGAGCGCACTCCCCCTGGACCTCTGAGCCTGCTGGTCTCCTTCTTGCTAGGAAACATGACTTCCTCTGGCCCCTTGTCTTTTTTCACCCTAGACATTACTTGCTTGAAAAAACCTTTTCTGTGTCACCAAGTCTGAGATAACCATCTGTGATGGTTAATCTTGATCTTCAACCTGATTTGGTTGAGTGGCCTAGAGAGGCGATTGGATTATGAGGACCTTGATCTCATCACTTGATGAATCTCTTGATAAGTCCAAAGCAAATGGGCTATTATAAGTCAGAGCCTCATCAGAGGGAGTGGGTTACTGAAAATGTTCTTTTTGAGGTATATCTTTTCTTTGAAGGGTGTATTTACACTTTCTGTCTCTGTTTCCTGGCTGCCATGATGTGGACAGCTTTTCTTTGCCATCATCTTCCACTATGATGCTTCTGCCTTGGAACCAGCTGACCATGGACTGAAACTCTTGAAATCATGAGCCAAAATAGTTCTGTTCTCTTCGAAGTTATTTATGTTGGATATTTTGTCTCAGTGACAGGAATATGACTAATGTGGCATATTTCAATGTTCTTTTCTAACATGATTTATTTTCCTTTTCATGATGCTTGTGTTTGCTCCTTCAAGGCCACCAGACAGTCAACTCTCTGAGAGTAGCAACCATTTGAATTTTATTCAGTAGTATAGTTCTACTGCCTAGCATACTTCCAGGCAAAAACAGGCATATTTCAAGTACTTATTCAAAGAAGTGTAGAAGAAAGAAACTTAGAAGATAGGAAGGAATATAGGAAAAATCAAGACTTTCCATTGAGCTCTGTACTCTACAAAGCAGGAAATATCTATAACTTGCACTTTTTTAAAGTAACCCACAGATATTATTAATTGATTGCTAACATCTCAAGCATATTTCAGTCTTAAGGCTCTTGTAGATGTTCACTGTTGGAAACTTCTCTTTTCAGATATAAGAAGATTGGATCTCTTATCTACCCTTTATTCAAATGTTGCCTACCTTTAGACTTTCTTCATTATCCTCTCCTATCATATCTTTCTTACATAGCATTGAGTAGCTCCTAAAATTCTGTGTTCATTCTTGTTACATAACAATTTACCACCCATTTAGCAAGTCCAAGTGATACCCATTTATTAACAAGCATTCTGTAGCTCCAAAGTTCAGCATGCCATAGTTAAATGTTTTGCTTAATGACCCAATGTTGGAAATAAAAGTATGGAGAGTACTGAATTTATATATGGAGGCTTTGGGGAAAAATCTGCCTTGGAGCTCACTTAGGTTGTTGACAGAATTCAGCTCCTTGCTGTTGTAAAATTCAAGTTCCTGTTTCTTGGCTGGTTGTCAGCAAGGGCCTGTTACCTGCTCTTAGAGTATGCTTAGGTCCTTGACATACAGCCCCTTCACTGTCAGAATCGGAGAACCTTCTTTACCTTGAATTTCACACTTTACACCACTAAATTCCTTGTGTTTGACTCTAAGACTCAGGTCATAGGATCAGGTCAGATTTACCCAGATCATCTCTCTATCTTAAGTTCACCTTATTTAGGTCCTTAGTTACTTAAGCAAAACCCCTCTTCCACACAAGGTAACATATTCACAGAAGTCATATATCAACACATTTATAGATTACACTGAATGAGTAAGGGGTCATATAAAGGCAAGGTTCATGGGAGGTGGCTGAGAATTCTGGCTATCACAAATCCATATAATTTGCCTATTTGTTCTTATTTTCTGTCAGTCTTCCACCAGTAGAAAGAAAATTTAACAAGTACTGAGATTTTTATATGTTTAATTTACTGGTATCCTCTAAGGAAGCTTAGAATGGTATCTGAAGTAGTATAGCTGCTTAATGAGTATTTCTTTAATTAATGAATATATCAGAGTTTTAAATATAAATTATTGCCATAAATTTTGGAAAATCTTTGAGATGCAGAAACAAAATTCTAATATCTAAGTGGATATCAGCTAAATTCATATAGTATTTTTATAATCCATACTTCAGAATCAGTCCTTTGTGGAGGTGTGTTAGTCTATGGATGCTCCCCTGTTGTCATCTCAAGCACGAAGCAGAGAACTGAGATAAGTCTTGCTGACAAGGATACAATTCATGGTGGCTTTTCATGAAATACTTGTGTTGTGTTTTTATCTCCTTTGATCATTCTTCTCATCCTTGGAAAGAAAGAAGTTGGCATCCCTGTGTCTGTCCTCTCTCTGTCTGTCAACCTGTCAGTCCATCTCTCCCTACTTACTACCAAGCTGCTAATAAGAACAGATTTAGCATGGCTTTTATTCAGCTTAGTTATCTACACTTGAATTCCAGTTTCCTATGAATGATTCACTTATGCATGTAGGGTGAGAGATCAGGTGTATATATAGTGTTCAAAGATGAAAAAGAAAGTGAAATTATAGCCCAAGATGCTATTAAAATGCAGAAATATATTAAGATGTGCTGTTCTGGTGAAATAGCATATTCTAGAAAGAGAATGGAGTATGTTAGGAAACATATACCTAAATATGAAGCAGTTCCACATTGTTAAGAAATGAGGTTTTAAAGAATGTGAATCACTTTTGTATTTATTACAAGCATGAATTTTGTTCTACTCACAATTATTTTGGATAGCATGAGTGAAATGGCTTTTTAAAATTATGTTGAATCAGTGGTTCTATATAAAAGTAAATTTATGTGTGTTCTATTATTAAAATATTGATCATGACTATATGATGATAGAGAATTAATATCTAAATATTAAACATTTAAATTGATTTTATTTTGATCAAATGAACACATAAAAAGTAATAAGCAAGTTCTTTAAAATTCTAGGACTCTGTTTTGCCATTCATATGGAGAATAATTACAATATATTTGGGAAAAGCACAAGGGTGGGAACATTTGTCAAATTTAAATTTACATGTTCTTTGATACAGCAATTCAAATAATTTTCCTCGCAGAAATTCATGTATGTGTGACTAAAGGTATATAAGCAAGAGCATACCCTATAGTTAATAGAAAAAGCAATAAAAGTACTATTTATTCAAAAATTAGGTAAATAAGGGACATGCATAAAACAGGATACAATTCATAGCTAAAATTTGACAGTAGGGCATATATATAGAACAATATATGTATAAAAATAAAAATAATCAAATTTCAAAATAAAACCATGCATAATTTTATTTATAAAGAAACAAAAAGTACTCATACACATATTATTTTCATATGAGTGAAATCTTAAATGATGTCCACTGAATATACCTTTGGGAACAAAGAAGAGGGAAGAAGATTTCTGCTTTTTATTTTGTGTATTTCTGAATTCATGAATATATTTTCATATCATTTTGGCTTCTAGTGTCAAAGAAGTAATGGCTGTGGAACTTGCTGGAAACAATAACAACAAATGGGCAAAATATTGAAACAGTGGTTTTCAAATATTAGGAAAAAAATGCCTGTGATTATTGGAAGAAGGATAACAAATGAAGTTATGCCTATAATTATTCCCAGCTACTGCCTGGAAACAATTTATTGGAAGCAACGTAAAATGGAAAACCTGGACTGATATCAAGATCTTGCTGAACTGAGAAAATAGAGATAGGTGTTCCAGGAGGCAAAGATGACTGTGCCAAAACACCATAGAAAATGGAGTGGCACAGAGAGACAGATCGAAATATCTGTGAGAATAAAATGAAGCACCACAACCCAACACATCCGAATCCAACTCCTAAGAACCAATAACAGAAGGGAAAAAAAATCTAAACACATTTTAACAGTGAAGTATTTGAATGGTTTCTGAGGACACAATTGAGGCAAAATTCTGGACTGACGGGTGGAATCATTCAGTCATGGTGTAAAGCTTTGACCTCTACTTGGTTCTGTATTATGAATCTGAAAATCAAGAGGTTGAAGCAAGCATGGCCCCATCTACCAGCCCCAGCGATCCATTGGAGGATTTGTGCCTTCCATCAGTAATGTCTGGGATCTTCTTGGTTAAAATGTATATTCATGAGGAGGATGTTTTCTTGATGGTAGCAAGACATGGATAGATAGCTTTGAACTATAGTGCACAGATATGGCCTCATCACTTTTGTCTGCTTGTTTCAAAGGTTCAAAAGGGAAGGAGTCAGCATATTGACCTGGGTGTTTGGCCTTCATTAGGAGGAGAAAAAAAGGCTTATTTTGTAATAGGGAGCAAAGACAAATACCTGTCAATCACGTGCTTTATAACCCTCTTTGCTGTTATAAAATGTGAGTGGTATGTGTGAAAATTCCATCCTAAGATGTATATGATTGTCCAATGAATGAGGCACTCTGGAAATGAGGGTTGGGGAATGGTAATATTGGGTCCATGGAGAGTATAGTTTGGAAAGCCAGTAAGATCTGCATAAATTAGGTTGCATAAGCTATTGAGATATGAAAAAGTGACATTTAGAGGAAACAGAATGGATAATGGAGAAGAAGCACACACCTCTTACAGTCCAGAAATCAAATGAGCTGATGAGGATTGCATTTGGTCTCAATTTGCCCCCTTTACGCTTCCTTTCATGAGGAGAGATCCGCGGAAACTGAAAGGAGTTGTTCCTTCAAAACAAATGTAGAAATGGATATTTGTGGCAGGAAGAGTGGAAGGTGGCAGCCAAAAGGAGACTTGCTATAAGGAGTACAGGTAGTGAGCACTTTCCATCTGCCACAACTTCAGAATTTGAGGCAGAATTCATGCCAACATTCTGCTATTCTTGGATTGCTGATACACTATTCATGAAAATGGATAGGAATATAAAGACAGATCATGTTGCTCAATGAAAATCTCCTCTACCAGTCAGTGTTTGCACTCAGGCTTACCAGAAGCATTGGTGAGATTTTCTCAAAGGTTTACAGCAGTTTTATGTTCTCTGTACACAATCTACCTTCTTTCCATCTCTTTTTTCACAGGTGTCACATGCACAAATTAGTCTGGAGTTTCTCTAGGCCTTCTATTCTCTCCTAGCTTTACCTTTCCCCAAATAGATACCTTGAACATGTAATTTTATTTTAAAATTTTCCTTTGAAGAATAGAGGAGGCACAAGAATATATCAAAATTTGTGGTATGCAGGTACAGCAGGGCTAAGAGGAAAACTCACACTCTTATATCCTATGTTATAAGAGAAGAAAAGACTGGCATCAGTGATCTAAACCTTAATTAAGTAAAAATACAGCAAAATTCAACCTAAGTAAGCATAAGGAAAGAAATAAATTACAAACTCAAATATTAATGAAATATAATTTTTTAAATGAACAAAATCAATAAAACTAAAATGCTTGAAAAGGTTACCAAAATTGATAAATTTTCTGACTAGTCAAAAATAAAGAGACTACAACTAATATAAAGAATGCAAAATTAGACATCAATCTGGACCATACAAGCTTTGAGTAATAAATTAATCTGAGCAAAACTTGCTAATAAAATCAGTATATTACATTAACTGAAAAAAATGTTGAAACACACAAACTGCCAGCTAGCTTCTGAAAAAAAAACTTTCATCCAAATAATTGTACATCTATAAAAGAAATTCAATTATATGCTTGTCTAAAATCTTCATACAAAAATATGTGGCCCAGATAGCTTTACTTTTAAATTTTATGAAATGTTTAAGAAAAAATAAAAGAAAATAGACCAGTTTTCCTATGAAATAGGTGAGCATTCTTTTAAAATAATTTAATGAGGGTAGAATTGGAGAAGTCTATGTATACCAAAACAACCTGGGTGCATGCAGGTCCCAGACAAAGGCCCATTTGGAAAAGAGCTGCATAGGCATACAAGCAACAGCCAGAGGCCTGCCCAGATACCATTGATAGATGCGCACAGATCCTAGGGAGAGGCTGGCATGGAACAGAGCAGTGCAGGCATGTAAATCCCAACCAGGGCCCTGCCCAGACAACAGCAGCTTGGGCCCATAGGCCCCAGACAAAGGTCCACCTGGAAAAGAGCCACACAAGTGGTAAGTGCTCACAGACTCTAGCTAGAAGCCCACTCAGACAGTGACTCAAGTATACAATCCCCAGCCAAAGGCACTCCCAGACAACATCTATGCAGATGGGTAGGCCCCAGCCAGAACAGGGTAGTGCAGGGATCTGTAAGGCCACCGTTATGAACTCAAGAATTGGCACAAAGCAGAGAGAAGGTCTCTCTGAGGCTTGCTGAGAATTGAAGCCCAGTGGGTGACCAAAGAGTCGCCTCAACAAAGGTGCAGAAGGCTGCATCTATTGAAATGAGAAAACACATAAAAAAGTCTCAAAAAGAGACTTCCACATTACCTAAGGCAACCCAAAAAGACAGTGAGATGGAATAGTTGGATACCCAACCACCTGGACTCCCTGAATTGACAATGAAAGAAGATTTGGAAAAAAATGAAATAAGAAATTATTTCTCAGATAACAACACAGATTATGCCCATAGTCAAAGACATGATTAATTACTCTAGAGCAGACACAGATAAAAAATGGGGAACCGAGGAACATGATGGAATCCCAGCATAGGAAACAAGTGGAATCCATAAAACAGATGGAAACAGATGTCCAGGAGATTAAAAACTCCATTGAAAGTTTACACAGCAAAATGAACAAAGGTGAGGACAGAATATCAGATATAGAAGACAGGATTGCAATTAGTGACCAGAAAAAGAAAAATTTCTTAAAAATAATATGGAACCATGAAAAATCAATCCAGTAGCTGCTAGATGATGCAAAGAAGAATAATATGAGACAGATCAGAGTCAGTAAAGAAACAGGAGAAAGTGTAAATGACATTAAAAATATGTTCACAGAAGTAATGGCAGAAAACTTCCCAAGCAGGCGAAAAGAGCATGTTATACTGTAAGCATGTAGGACTTCAACTAGAGACACAAAGAATAACACTACATCTGTGTAAAAGGAACAATCCAAGAGGAAGAGATGACAATCATAAATATATATGGACCACATACTAGTCCACCCAACTATATAAAACAAATACTAATGGACATGAAAAGCCAAATCAGCAGTAATACAATACTAGTGAGGGCCCTCAGATAGATAGATGAACTAGACAAAAAATAAATAACAAAATACTAGAACTCAATCAAAGTCTTAATGAATTTAACAGATGTTTTCAGTGTTCTGCCCCACAAAATCAGAATACACATTATTTTCGGCTGCACACAAGCCGTTCTCCAAAACTGACCATATATTTGCTCATAAAACATATTTAAGTGCAAAGAAATTTAAGTTATCCCCTGTATATTATCAGATCATAGTGCAATTAAATTGGAGATTAATAGCAAAAGAAACCACAAGAATTTCAAAAAACACATAGAAACTCAACCACACATTTCTGAATAACCATTGGGTCATAGAAGAAATTAAAGAAGAAATCATACAGTTTCTAAAATTAAATGCTAATGTCAATACAACTTATAAGAATCTATGGGACACAATGAAATTAGTCTTACAAGGCAAATTCATAGCAGTGAACACACATATTAGGAAAACAAAGTGAGCTCAAATACCTGATACTCAACCTCCAGATTCTAGAAAAGAAGAATAGGACAAACCCAAAGCTCATACAAGGGAGGAAATTATAAAAATCAGAGCAGATATCAATGCAACAGAGACTAAGAGAACAATACAAAAAAAAACTAATGAAGCAAAGAGTTGGTTCTTTGAAAGAATAAACAAGTAATTTTATTAGGGTAGAATTAACCCGACATCAAAAGCAGAAAAAGATATTATAGGAATAGTGGTAGCTCTATTCATGAACTTAATTATTTTCATGATTCTGATCATAAACTGAATTGGATGAGAACTGAATTGAATTTAATGGTTAGTTTCAGTGTTGACCTTATGGGGAAATTTTCAGGCCAGTATCTTTCATGAAAATAAGTAAAACAATTCTTAGCTCAAATGTAGGTAATCAAAACCAGGATTATATAAAATGGTAATCTATCACTCCCAATTGAAGTTCGTTCCCGGAATGTGCTTAACCTTTAAGAACAATCTCTATCTAACACTGTTCTTAATGGTGGAAGACTGAATAGTTTTTTTTTTTTTTTTTTTTTTTTTTTTTTTTTTTTGTTTTTTTTTTTTTTTTGGTACCGGGGATTGAACTTAGGTCCTTGTGCTTGCAAGGCAGGCCACTGAACCGCTGAGCTAAATCCCCAGCCTGAATAGTTTTTTTTGTTTTGTTTTATTTTGTTTTTTTGGTACCAGGGATCAAACTCAGGTCCTTTTGCTTGTGAGGCAGGCAAGAGAACCACTGAGCTGAATCCCCGGCCCTGAATAGTTTCTTAATTCTGGTAAAAGGCATATATGGTCTTTTGTTCTCACCACTTCTATTCAACATTATGCTGCGTGTGTGTGTGGGGGGCGCTTGTGTTTAGCCACTGGAATAAAATAAGAAAAATACAAGAATGGTAAAAGATTGAAATGGAAAGAATAAAGTTGCCATTAAGTTATCTTTATGACTTAAAAAAAAATAAAAAATTTGAGAGTGGCGGGTGAAAATATACTGTACTACATTTTTGTTGCCTCTTTTGTTGTTGATGAAAAGGGTGAAACTATTTTTTTAAAAGACAAACTGGGCACCAAGGATTTAGCTCAGTGTCACCATGCCTGTCTCACAAACACAAAGTCCTGAGTTTGATCTTTGGCGCGTGCGCGCACACACACACACATACACACACACACACAAAGGCAAACTGAAGTGTAAAAAGATTTAATTTCATCAGAGAGAATAATAAAAATGTTAGACCCATATTCTTTTTGAAAGTATCAACTATTAGTAATATAAAAATATCACTTGCAAAGTCTAAGCATCATAAGGATACTACTGCTAATTTGTGAAAGTAGTCTGACCAGTAAAGCATGAAGAAAATGACACAAAACTACACATAAAAATTGGGATGGACAGGTGTGAAAGTATTTTCTTTCCTCAAAACTATCCATACAATTAATCATTCATCTCAGTAGAGGCTAAGCAATTTAAAAACCTGGAACACACTGTCATATTGTTTGTACTTTATAAAGGAGACAATGAATAAATTCAATAAACAATCATGACCATTTTAGTCTGTAATTCAACTTTACAGTGAATTAATGGGTAAATTTAGGTACTGGCCAATCAGTCACAGAGGTAATTTCCGGCTTTTTAGCTTCAATTATTAGACTGTCTTTGTAATAATTGTGGTCTATAAGTTTTGTTCCAAAAAATTTATAGTGGAAATAATATCATCATTATGCATTACGATTGTGGATAAAAATATAACATATTTTGGCATCAGTTACTTTCTATCTGAGAGTTTTATTATGGACATTCCAGAAAAAACGTTGCCTTAACGAAGTGGTAAAATTGCTGTTCAAATATATTGCACTCTGAACATTGTAAAAATATTTTGTCCAAATTCTTACCTTATACCCAGTAAATAGCCTGAAAAGTTTTACTATAGTTTTTCATATTCAGAGTTTGAGTGACCATGTTCCAGAAAATGAGAAAATTGCATCAACAGTGTTTTCCTACTATTTTAGGGAAATAAATGGAAGAAAGCATGTCTTTTCCATCATTTTAGTCCTGATAGCCAGTGTCAGGGAACATTTCTACATACATCCCGTAAACACCATCATTATGGATAATATTGTGAAGTAGAGGAGATGTAGCAGTCAGGATACAAAGGCTCTGGTTTGGTCTCTGCCACTAACTTACTTTGTATCTATGATTATTTCAATCCTGAGGAGCCTCATTTTCTTCTCAGTAAAATGTAAATAGTAATAATTACCCACATATCTAGAAATTAAATATGTAAAAATAATGTGTTTAGCCCATTTTAATGTATAATTAATTGGAAATATGTCATTTAGTGTTATTTTTAAAAATTGATAACATCTTTAGCTTCTCTATCCTTAGCCATGAATTTATGTCTTAAAAGGACTGCAGAGTAGTAGACAGAGCATAGAACCTATGATCAGAGAGATGAGCATTTGAGGACCCATCATTACATGTTGTGAAATCTGAGGCAAATTACTCAATCTTTCTGAAAAACTGTAAAATAAAGCCAATACTTTCTTGTGGAATTTTGGATGTTAAAGCTCATATATAGTATACCTAGCACATAGAACATGCTAAGTGTTGGTACAATTATTATTGTATAATAATCCTCTTTCTCAAGTGCTTCAGAAAAGAATTTCAGAACTGGAAACAGGATGATAGGCATCCATATCAGCAATTCATATTACTCTAAGCTTGAGATAAAGTATGGAGGGAGTATCTGCAGGAATTTTACCTCTTCATTCTAATATCTGGATGACCTTGGGCAATATCTTCAATTTCTCTATTCCATAATCTGTAAAAGTATAGAATAATATAATCATCCAAGGGATTTGGAGGGAAGATATATAAATAGATATGTAGAAGTAGGTAGATGTAAATAAAACTTCTCTCATACATATATATACACACACATATATACACATATATTTATCCTATATATACATATATTTACTAGGGAGTATCTATAGCTGCATCTATCAGTGTCATCTAGCCTGTGCATAGTACATAGCAAATAATTGTTCAATATGTAATCCTTTTACTGAACTCACTAATTATGAAAACTATAAAACATTTCATTTTACAACTGCCCATTAAATTCGCCCAATGAATTCACACTTTCTCTTTCTTTCATAAGAGCTCTAATGTGCTCCGTAGTCTTGTTCATCCTTTTTAGTCACAGAACAAATCAGATTTATCTCGGCAATTTAAATGTCTGCTCCAGTGTAATGTGATAAATTATAAAGTCACTCAACTTAAAGTTTCTCCATTTTCCAAGCTCAGGCCTGGAAACTTGTAGTGGTGAAACACAGCAGAATTTATTTCCCCATTTGCCCCTTATTCTTTTCCTTATGCCTGTGTCCTGGACTTCAGAGATGTCCCTATTTACAACCTGATGATTCTCTCCCACCAGAATTCATGCCAAGAAATAAGTCATCAGGAAAAGTCACTATAAGACTGGATGTTTTTTCGGGGTTCATGTACCCCTGCCAAGTCCTTCTGTCATGGATACATTTTTCTTTGTTTTGGTATATTTTTTAAAGATCCTTCTATAGCAAACCTTGTTTAGGGAGATGAGTCTCTTAGGACTGGCCATTGCCCACTTTCCTTCTATCTGCTTGGTGTTCTGGCTTTCTGTCCTCCACAGATCTGACTGAATCCTTTTGTTCCCCAGAAAAATAACCCTTTGAGGAGAATACATTTGAAGAATGATCTTAAGCTTGGGTTTAACTTGACTCAAATAAAATCGATGTTTCCTTGCCTAACTTTTGAGGTACAATTCACTTTCAATGCCATCCTTTCGTTTTTTATGCTTGCTGTTTTAGGCCAATATTCCACGGGATGCACTTCAGACTCACAGAATAAAGCTACTCTGGCATTGATGTTCAGGCCCTGCTATTGTGGATGGTTGGGGGTGGAGGATACCAAAAGCTACTTTAATTTGGATTTTAAGCATTCTCCAAAAGCCCTTGTGTTAAATGAAGGCTTCAACCCCACACAGTGACATGATTGGGAAGTTATGTAACCTTTAACACATGGGTCCTAGTGGGAGGAAGTTAAGTCACTGTGGGGTGTCCTTGAAGAGGATGTTGGGACCACAGTCGCTCCCTGTTCTGGTCTTTGCTGGGAGATGAGGAGCATGCTCTACTCTCTGGTGTCACACACACCCTAGCCACAGGCCCTGACAGTGAATGGGGCCAAGTGACTGTGGACTGAAACCACAGCAATGTGAGCCAAAAGAAACCAGCCCCAAGTTCATTATTTCAAGTATTTGTTTCAGTAACAGGAAGCTAATAGACAGCTCACCAACAATTGCTCACAAACAAGCCTTCTCATGGCTTCCTCAACTTCTAGACTCTTCTCACCTTAGTGTGTGATAAAAAATAGTCTTTGGAACCTGAGAATTCTCTGTAAAGGAGTTTTCTTCTCTCATATTAAACAAAGTTGGAGGGAAGTAACTTATGAACCTGAAAATGGCAGAGACAATTTCATAATTGAGTAGCATGTTTTGCATGTAATCTTCCACTTTAAAATTTCACTTGCATTATTCTCAGATTTTCACATCTCAGCGTATGTCATACAATCCCATTTTAATATCTATTTGAGACATTCAATATTTTAACTCAAATTAAAGTTGGTTTCTTCAAGCCAAGACATAGCATAGTTCCTTTTTAAAAAAAGAAGCAATATTAACATTAGGAAAGGAGAAAGAGAAAAAATGTTGAATAGTAATTTAAAACTTTACAATTTTGTCTCACCTAAAAATCTGAGTGGGAAATTATAATATACTGTGCTTTCATACTATTATTATTAACTAGGATTTAGCAGTTATAAGAGATTATAATTAGTAAGTCAGTTGATTTTTTAAATATTTATAAATGTCACTTAGAAGGTATAATTAGAAGGGATGAATATATATGACTTTAATTAATGCAGGGTCTAAAGTTCTATGTTTAGTCTGTACATTTCTTTTATGACATGGGGGTATCCTTTGATTACATAGAATTAGTCTTTAAAATTTATGAAAAGCATTCAGACAGCTTCCTTGTTTATTGGGATTAGTTGTACCATACTTAAAGAATTGAGACATTAAAGAATTCCTTCTGGATGTAGACCTGGTCCTAGAGACATTGTTCTAGCTTATTAAAAATCTACTTTTCAAAGGATGAATTTCTTTAGAAAATTGACAATTAACCAAGCAACAGAAAAACAAACAAAAAAAACCACCAAAGAATTATTGTCCTTCAGGCTGATAGACATTTGAGCATGTTTGATATTCTTGGCATCATTAAAGTGGAGAAGCCACATATGATGCCTACACTTCTGATCCAAATTTAACCAAGGGTTTTTGGAGTGAAGCTAGTCAGATGATTTCCAGAGGTGGTAGAAATATTGATGAGGTGTCTTAGTTACTTTTCTCTCATTGCTGAGACAAAACACCCAACACCTAAAGTTAAAGAGGGGAAAGGGTTTACTTAGCTTGCAGCTTGTAGAGGTTTCAGTCCATAATCAGCTGGCTCCAAGGCAGGGTGGCAGAGGGCAACAGTTTATAGCTTCTTCCTGCCCCTTTTTTTCTGATTCAGACTACACAGGGCCAGTAGCACTAACACCGTTAATCCTCTGGCTGTGCCCTACTGTGAATCAGTCACACACTCTAGAATCAGCCACCTCAGAAAAAGCATGAGGCTTTGGGGGTGGTGTGGGTAGGGACAAGCGGACATCTAAACACAAGCCATAACAGCAGGACAATCAAAGAATTTTAGGAGCTTGAATTTCAGGATGGCTATATATTAGGGTTTGGTATGACAGAAAAGAGCTCATCTGTATAAAAGATTAAGATTCATATGTAAAAGTGAGACTGGGTCACGTAGGCCTGTTAAGGAACTTAGATAGTATCCATGTTGTAACAGTCAATCAAACAAGAATTCTAAGTTAGATAGAAACCTTATGTGTCTCAATTTAAAAAAAAAAACAACCACAAAACAGATTGTAAATCCTTTAACAGCAGGGTCCATTTATCTATGCCTTCAATGATATAGCATTTCATACTGTGCAATGCACCTAGTATCTGCTAAATAAATATGCTTAACAAGGAAGAGGAAGATTTAATCCTAGAAGATTAGTTTTATGAAAGCAGATAACTCAAAATAATCTCCTAAGAGCTGAAGAGTTTCAGGTTAAAAGAGAATGGAACTTATAGTAAGTGTTATTTTATCTATACCTGACAATTTGGTGTAGATAAGAGCATCACTAATGGAAAAAGAAGAGAATTTAAAGTCAGACAAACTTAAGTTTTAATTGTCTACTTGAACAGATTTACTTATTGTACTTCTTTCTATGTCCCTTTAGTACTTAGTTTTCTTTATCTATGAGAAAAAGTAATAATTCACTTATGAATTTGTTGGGAAATTAGACAGAGGTTAATGTGATGATGATAAGGTATCAAACTAGGGTAACAAATACCTAATGCAATAAATAATACTGATTTTATATATATATATATAAGCCATCTTTAAAATATTTTTGTCTCATGACCTTATACAATGTTGTACACTAAGTATGACATTTGTTTAGGAAATTGAAAAAATCTCCAATTTATTTCTGATTACAAAATAACATACACTAATTCAAACTGTATTTTTTTCAAAGAGTTAATCGTACTTAATTTTTCCATAGATTATAAGTAACAAAGTGTTGAATAAAGCCCATATGCCAATAATACGTGGAAGAAAAAATGAATTCAGCTCCTAGAATGAGGGAAGATTATGTGGAACAAGTGTTTGTGTTTTGAATAAAAGCTTGTAGTCAGCAAGGGAATTCCATTATTTAGGGTGACTAAATCCAGCATTCCTTTCAAAATGTTGATATCAGTGTATCTACATTTTGTTTTGAGAACAAACAGATGAGAAAATTTTAAAATAATTTATGCAATTAACAAAATTTATAAGCTAAAAGTTTACCAGTAGCAGTGAAAATTAAAGGTGGAAAATAGTTTGCAAGCTTTTCTATTCCAAGGTAAAAAATAACTAATAATAAAGTTTTATGGTCAAAAAGAAATTTCAAATTGCTCTATTACTTATAATGCATAGTTACATGAAATTATGATCTAATCTTATTCTAAACAAAAACATTAGAAAAATATTTGTTATGAGTAAAAGAATGGAATTTATTTATCATCTGGTTGTTTGACTGCCTAAAAGATGCCATCATTGCTGCCATTAGGAGCACAATTGCTCCCCCTTAAAATATTGGGGTTCCTGATAGAAGAGTAGTAATATAGGAATCATGGCAAATTAAGGTAGAAATAATGGAACAGTAGCAAATACAATCTATGCCAGGAATATATGCCTTTATTACACTTCTTTCTTTAGAGATCCAAGATCATCCTTAGATGTCAATTCAAGATGATCTTAAAGAAGTCTTCCCCAAGCCCTTTGATGTGACTGAATTGTGCCCCCAAGTTCAGTTCCAGTTCTAACCTCTTAGTGAAAGAGCTCTGAAGATGGAAAGACACAAGTAAGAAGGCTGCATAATAGGTATTATGAGATTGAATTAATGGAGCTGCAAATCAAGGATGTCAGGGATCGCCAGAAACCCCCAGAAGTTAGCAAAAATCAAATGCCTTCCCTAGAGTCCTCCGAAGTTGTCTGTACGGTACTCCCTATGCCTTGAATT
The DNA here is from genome assembly GCF_012274545.1 of Fukomys damarensis. Lineage (NCBI taxonomy): Eukaryota > Metazoa > Chordata > Mammalia > Rodentia > Bathyergidae > Fukomys > Fukomys damarensis. The sequence goes on from NW_022900942.1 coordinate 48,819,178, forward strand.
CAGACTTCAGCCTATAGAACTGTGAATAATAAAGTATCTGCTGTTTTAAGCCACTGAGTTTGGGGTTATGTTATAGATACCTCAGAGCACATCTAAACCCTTTTCATAAACCTCCAGGAGATTTTTGTTCCTCTTCCTCAAAGCCCTTTCAAAAGTGAAGTCAATGGATCAGTGTGTAGTTTTCCATGTCTTCTTGCCTGCCGGAATGTAAGCAGGATGTCTGTGCAGAGACAGGGCCTGGTTTGTTTTCCCCTAAATCTTCAACACTTCTACAGTGCCTAGAAAAAAATGGCACTCAATATATATTTGTAAAGCTGCAGAAATGGATTTATATGTTATATTTCTCCAGAAATGTGTATAGATAAAATTCTGAGTTCAAAGCTGTCAGTTTCTATGTCAGAAATCTTTGTTAGGTATGATGGAAAAAAATCTCAAACAGTTGAAACAGACAAATGAATGAGTAATACATTGGCTTTATATCTTGGAAGTCCAGTAACAAAACTAGGTCTGAATGAGAATTGATCCAGCTGCTTAAACAGTGTCAAGAGGATCTAGATTCTGTCTGCCTCTGACTCATCTCCTCTCATGTCAGCTCTGTCCCCAGCTCAACACAGTAGCTCTCCTGCAGTCCCCCCGCCACAAATGTTTAAGATGCCTGCAAGTTTCACACATTTACAGCACGTGTCATAAGATTTCTGCCTTTATTGGACAAGCTTTGGACAAATTTGCATCTTTGAAGCAGTAAAATAAATTGAATTCAAAGACTGCAGATGAGGGTTCATTTTGCCCCCACTATAAGACTAAGAACTCAGGAGGAGTAAACTCACTAAGCAAAACCTGGCAATAGAAAAAAAAATGAGTGCCAGAATGGCAATCAATGCATTTGGGTATTGGTTGTAATAAAATCTCTTCCAGTTGGAAATACTTAGTGTGTTAATAAGAAATTTTGTGTAGTAGAATAAACTAAGTGGATTGTTTTTTTAAGTGAATGAAAGTGTTTGAACAAAAGAATGCCAAGTCATGGTTCTAGCCTTGGCTTTAAGATGCCTATTGAATTTATTTAAATTGTCTAATTTGCATTGCATTTTGAAGATGGCATAAAGAGTAGAATAAAGTGTTCTTCATTTCTAATACTTTTATACCTCTTATTTGATTTACAATAAAATCATGAACATAGTAGGGGATAAACTATTCATCACAGAATTCAGCCAACACAGAATTTGGACTCAAGTTTAATTGACATTCTTCAAAAATCTCATAAACATAATTTCACCAGAGAAATTGAATTTACAAAAATTACTGCCAATAAAGTAATGCAAAATATCTTGCTAAACCTGAGAAATAAAGCACTGTCTACATTTTCTAAGTCATTTCTATGCAGGTCAATGAATTGGTTACTAATGATACTTTAATAAGAATGTTAATCTATGAAATGAGTTATTTGAAATATATATGAGCCTTTATGATTTACACTAACTCTGTAGAAGACAATTATATTTAGGCTATTAGAAGTACTAATATGAAAGTGTGATGGTAGTAGATTCTTTTTATAGACTACTTATAAATATATACAAAATACAACCTGAATGTTGATGTGACACAGAAGGCTTTAATATACACAAAACTGAGCATCAATTCATGCTTTATTAGGTAAAACTGCCTTCTCCATGTTCATTAAAAAGAAGTAAGCAAGAAGAATACACATATATATGCAACACTCTTTTAGAAGGAGAAACTAGTATCAATTTGACAGGTTTTGTATTGTGTTTCTAAAGAAAAGTTCTCTATGATGGGTGATTGATAGCATTCTGTACAACATGAATAAAGTAATACCCAGCGGTCTATTATTGTATGCTCCCCAAACAGATTTTCTGACTAATTTTCTAATTTCTAGGAGAGGATTTGCCCTGGCTAGTGGACAGATGTATTGATGTACACACTAATTGAAATGAATAAAGTGACACTCTAGTTTTTTAAGCAGTGTCTTGTGAGTTTGACAAATTGGAATTTTAGCAGTGCAGAGAGAACTGATGCAAGTCAATACCTGGAGTGTCACCGCTGAGCACCAGCAGGGGGCCATGGTAGCGGCTTCCCCATGTGGCCCCTGAACATTGCCTACCTGCTTTTACAGAAGCAGGTATTGGGATAATGAATGTAAGGATGGGAAACAATAAGAAGAGGGTAACGGTCATTTTATAAAGAAAACTAAAAAGGAAATAACATGTAATAAACAAGTTCAGGGGCCAGGGATTTAGCTCAATGGTGTTGCCACCTGCCTCGCAAGTAGAAGGTCCTGAGTTTCATCCCCAGTACCTAAAGAATAAACAAACAAACAAACAAAAATACCCCACCACAAGTTCAGGATTCTGAATCAAGAAACTGCACTAGAACTAGATAAATAAAGCAATTATCTGTAGCTTATCTCCCAGGGTATTTGCTAGTAACAACTTTCACCTGAAAGGATGCATATGCACTCACTTGTGGGTCTGAACTCAATGTTTTATATTTAATTTGTTAGAAATTAACACTTATGTACTAAGGAAGAAAACAGTCTATCATATTTAGCAAAGTTTCAGATTATTTGTTACTCTCTTCTTACTATGCATTCCAAAATTAGTTTGACAAAAAACCCTACATAATAAATAATTATTTTTGAGTCACTGGAAGATTCTTCCCATAACATTTATTTATTTATTTATTTATTTATTTATTTATTTATTTATTTATTTTTATTTATTTATTTTTCAGCTTTAATTGAGTTTATTGGTACATTTTAGGGATACAGTTACATTCATTGTTGGGATCTTGTACCTCTACATGATCTTCCTGTAACATTTAACATTTAATTCACTTAAATAGACACAATAAGATTAAATGATCAAATCATGGTGAGGAGAGCAAGAATTTATTCTGGTTTTGGGCCAGGGATTTGGCTCAGTGGTTCTGCCTTTCCAGTACAAGGGCCTAAGTTTGATCCCTGGTACCACACACACACACACACACACACACACACACAGAAAAATAATAATAATTCTAATTTTGCTTTAACTGTTAAGGCAGAATGTATGAAATTTGCTACATGACTTATTCTCACTCTGCATTCATGCATTCAACAGTTAAGCACCAGGCAGCAATGATGAGGAAGACATGAGACACCGAGGATGTATGTCCTCGTAGAGTTTACAGTCTTTAAGAGAAGACAGATCATTATTTAACCTGCTACCATAACAAATACTAAGGGTTCACTGTGTTGTATATAGATCTTCCACTAGTATTTCTATTACTCAAAGAGTCAGGCTAACCATTTTCTAAGGTGAGTCCGGTGAGATTACACTCACTGGGACAATAGTCAAGATTATGCTCGTTTGTCATTGAGGCTACCAACTCAGTTATTTTTCTTCCCATCAGAAAAATATCTTGGAACTGAAATGAGGAGGAACAATATAATGTAGATCACCTTGAATTAAAATCAAAGTAAATTAAAGTAGCTTGAAAACAAATCATTGTTAAATCATCTGTTTGTTCTAAATCTATTTAAATACTGTACTCAGTACCCACACAACAAAGCATATTAGTTGTTTGATATGTTTTAAAAAATGGCACATAATAGCTAAATCTTGGAAATAGCCTATATGCCCATTAACGGATGAATGGATAAAGAGAATGAGATATGTATACATGATAAAGTACTACTCAGCCATAAAAAGGATGTTTGAATTTATGTAAGAAAATGGATCCACCTTGACATCATAATGCTAAGTGAAAAAATTCAGAAAGCGAATGTTAAATATCACCTTTTCTCTTATATGAGAAAGCCCAAGTATAAATAATTTAAAGATCAACATAAAAGATCACAGAAAATAGGGAGAGATGGGAAGGGGATCTGGAAATGGGATGAAATTGGAGGGAGTGGAGAGGAACAAGAAATAAAAAGGATCAAGATGTGGTATGGATTTCTCACAATGAATATATTTATTGTATATCATAAATATATATTAATATAAAATGAAATGGCTTTTAAACACAACTGATTTGAATGAAAATACTATGACACATATATCAGAAAAGGAGGTAATATTTTATACATGAAGAAGTCATGTAGACGACCAAGGATTTTTTCCAAAGAAAATGACAAGAGACATGTGAAGCTCATTTATAGAGGAAGAAATCCAATTGCTAATAAATGCATCAACAAATGTTAAGCCTTTTTTGCAATGAAAATATCAAAATGGAAAATTTTAGGTAACTAGATACTATCTTTACCCTATCAAATAATGAAAGATTACAAAGGAATTTAACGTCTTCACCGGGGAGGCTACAATTTGATAGGAACCATCATATATTTTTAGAAAGAATACAAACTGGTACAACTTTTTGTGTTATTGCTTTTATAAATACTTCATTGCCAGTAAAATGCATACTAAAACATTATAGAGGCAAAGAGTGAACATCAAAATTCTACAGAATATTAAATCATTTCAAGAATCCTTACATTAACTTCAAAGCAATGTCAACAAGTAGCCCCTCAAATGGACATCTAAAGGGGCCCATTACACTCACATGTAGACAGATGGGTTGGGAAAGAAGTTGATGGGGAAAAAAAGTATGTGCAGCTCGTGCAACCCAGTGACCAATGAAAATAGTAGAGGAAATAGTAGAGGAGGCAGTACTATCCATGGAAGGGTGGTCATTTTTAAAGAAGATATTGTAGAAATGAAAATAAGGTTGAGTGGAAGAAATGAAACAGTTCATGCAAGGTACCTTAGAGCACAGATCAGGAGATGGACTGGCTGGGGTGTGATGGCTGGATCCAAAGAGACAGCTACTGTCTACTTCCTAGAGAAGTCTCCCCTTTCAGATACAGATCACAGCAACAGGTTGGAAATGGTTGAGGATGGTATCTTCCTACTAAATTCACAGTGCTTGGTGCACAAGATGCAAACTCATCTTGGCTATTTTAGTGCTTATTTACCCAGTAGATTATTTAATGAAGTCCAAGTCCATGGAAAGATTGAAACATTTTACTCCTCCCCATTCAGAAAGATCTTCCTTCTTTCCTTCCTGCCTGCCTGCTTTCTCTTTTTATTGCTCTTTCTCTTTCTCCCTTTCTTCCTTTCATTTAAATATTTTTGTGCCTCCCCTCTGTCTTCCTTCCTTTCCTCCCTCCCTCCTTCCTTTAATTTAAAAAAAATTTAATGGCTACATGTTTGGTATACATTACGTTTACATTAATCTTAGGGAGTAGGTACACGTGTATACCACATCTTGATTATTTTTTATTTTCTTTCCTTTCCCCATCCACCTGCTTCCCTCTAAATCTTTTGTCTCCATTTTCATTATTGTTCTTATAATTATCATGTTTATGAATTTAATGCTTACATTCATTGTGGGCATGTGAAGTGAGTCCTGACATGTATGAACTCCTTTTATTTCCTCTCTCCTTCCCAACCTCTCATAAAACAAAGAAAAATAGCCTTTCCCCCTCACAGGTGCAAGGAAAGTGTGTGAGTTGAAAGTGCAATGAGTGTATGTCATGGGAGGGTTCCCGAGAGCAATCAAGGAATTAGAGGGTTGGTCAAAAATGTTTAATGTGTAAAAAGAGAGAAAGAAGTTGCTGAGAAATTTCTTTGGGTGCTCTGTCCCAGTGGAAAAAATACACAGTAAGAAAATAAACAGAAAGAGTAGACAGGAGGCTTGCAGAATAAAGCATTACACTCACAAATGGTGCTCAAACACCAGTTAGTTAAATTGGGTCTGTAACACTGTATTTTCCCTCCAGACTATGTGGGTAGCATCTGCCACCGTAAGTCGGGGCTGTAACTGGCATGAATATGTACATCATCCACTCGCTGAAGGACAGGACCATACCCTGTCTTCTTCTGGAATCTGTCAGAAGCAGGTACTTGAGACAAGAGCGAAGACAGAGAAGGGCAAACCAGTCAAGCCCTGTATCTGACATGACGCACATTGAGATGTGGCTGTGTTTGCATATCGGGAAGGGATCATTGAGAGTTCTGTTTTTCCTTTCCCTTTTCTGATTTTGAAACTTTTTTGTAATCTATATTTTCTTGAGTTTTCAAAACAAGAAAAAATTTAATTAGAAGAATGGCAATGTTTTACATATTTGCCATTCTCTTTAATGTTTGGCTTAATAGAATGAAGCCAGATCCTCACATATGCATTTAATAATTTGTAGCTGGTTGCTATGGTCATGGCTCATGATAAGTGGTTGGAAAGGAGAATAACATTTTAGTAGCTTTTTTCAGGTAGCTGTGAATATTCTTCACTACTACATAAAACTTAACCATTAGTCATTTTTCAGAGATGATTTGCAAGGTGCTGCTTGAAATAATAAAGAAGTTTTCCTGATCTCTAATACACATGATCACATGAAAACCCACTGGTAAGTTTTTTTTATTTTGAATAGATGATTTTTCCAAGCAAGATTTTATAACATGATGCACTGGCTGTGGGCATTTTATATATCTTTTACAAGTGATATACTTCATTATACTGTTTTTTTTTAAAGCATCCACAATTTCATCACTTAGTACTGCAAAGCTGAAAAGGTCAAGTTAGAGGATGTAAGTTTTCCAAAGTTTGAACTTTTGTTTACAAATAAAATTCTATTGTTGACAACAAATATGATCACAAAATGCAAAGCTTACTTTTATTCATGTTCGAAAACCTGTCTGCCATTGTTGTACTCAGCAGGATTGGGCGAGGGAATACATTAAGTATCAGACACACAAGGTTATTTTATGATAATTACCCAAGGAGTCAAATGCAAGGAGTGCGAGGGGTGAACCACACACCCGAAGCCCAAAACATTCAACTGAGGGCCTGGATCCCAGCAGTGTCCCACACAAATCCAGCTAGAGGCTCAGAGTCCAAGGCAAAGTCCTCCTCCAGTTCAGCCAGTGGCCTAGAGCCCATGGCAAAGTCTCACGCTTGTCCGTATTGAGGATCTGCACCTGGAAGGACCAAAGGCCAGGGGTGGAAGCCAGGAAATCTGTGCTCCTGAGGTGAAGGATCTGTGCCACCAAGCTGAGGGATCCACACTGGAGCCAGGAAGTGATGCTGTACAAATCAGAGCCCCCCCTGATGAAAGCAGCAACTATTCCCAACGACAGTGAGGTCCCGAGCTCCTCCTCTGACAAGAACAGCCTAGTTCATATCAGGAAAACCATCCACAGCAAGCTTCTCCTAGAAAAATCAACAGGCCAAGATCTTCCTCCCCAGTTATCTTTTTATATCTATTGGTAACAATCTTCAGATGCATCCTGCGTGCCCAGACCATGCTGATTCAGTTCAGCTGGGCGTTACAAGTCACATTACAAATGGACCATTAGTCAATCCATAACAGCAATATTACCCGATTTAAACATTACACAACTGTATGTGTATCAGAACATTACATTACAGGACACCCTGCCAATACGTGTGATTTTTATGACTTAAAAATAAATAAATAAAATATGATTTTTAAAAGATGGGTGCTATATAGTCTGAATATTTATAGGATGTGTACTAACTTTTCTTAGCAGTGAAAATGGTGTTCCATAAAACATGCAGTTTGTTCAACTTCCAACTCCATCACACAAGAGCTTTTCTTCCAGACAGCAGAAATGCTTTATGCAAACATTCCACTTGGTCATGCATAGTACTACAAGCAGATGTTCTCAGGATTTGCAATATAACATAATTAATTTTTAAAATTCTTAGAGGGCATGTTGGAGTGAATCTAGCAACTTTAATGTGAGTGAGTATCTGTGATACTGGCCTTTTATTTCCACCTCCTTGAGTCATGGGGAAGTGCTGGCATCCTTACTGTTGTTTTTGTACCTTCTGTACAAATAAAGAAGTCTATCAGTAAGACAGACTAACTTTTTAGAAATACTAGGGAAAAGATTTTGACCTTATGAAATACTTGAGGAGAGGAGATTTTTTTAAAAAGAGAATATTGCAAATATATTTGAAACTCTTATCTCTTCCAATCTAAAATTTGTTTGCCACTTTCTTTCCTGGAGATGATCACTACCTTTTAGTTTCTTACCGTCATGAGTTTATGCTCTTGCTACACGGACACATATTGATCCATAACTTGTAGTATTTCGAGGGGTCACTAACATTACCCAAATTAATTTTTATATCATATTATGCTACATTATATTTATGCATTACTATACAACTTAACATTTTTCCTGTTAGTATGTCTAGATATTTATTCTCAGGATACGTGTAGATAAACCTTCTTTATTTTAAAGTTGTGCAATATCCCACTTTATAAGTTGGATAAATAAAAATGTAAAATATTTATCTACTTTCCTTCAGTTGTCAAGATACATTTGTGTAGTTTCTGGGTTAGAGGGATTATAAACAATTGGCTTAATCTGTATTATTTATAATATAATTCTAAATATTTGTAGGTTGGCTATATTATGGAGTAGGCTTTTCTGGTTTTGACTGGGAAGCAAGTGACTAATTATTTGGAATACTAATTCTATGAGAAAATATATTTCAGCTTTCTACAAAATTAAATCTAATGACAGTGCTTTGAAATATGATATGGTTTTAACTGACAAACTACTTATCTTTTTAAATTTCTTACTCCACACTAATAATGTAATAGCAGGACATAACCTTGAGAAATAGCATCAATATGTAGCACATTCATTTTTATAATCCTGTGCTCAGCAAAGTAAGTGCAAAGAGAATCACATTTCCTAGTATGTAAGGAAATTAAAAAAAAGAATATAGAAACTATTTTTCACTAGAGCTAATAGTCATTGTTTCAATTTCTAAGCACTAAAGGTAAACTAAAAATGTTGGATAATGGAGATTCATTATCAGGATTTAAAGGGAACAAATTATGCTTCCAAATATTCTGGGTAATTTGTCTTTTTCAAGCTATCTATCAGTGAATTTCTATTTGTTTACAGATTGAGTAGTAACACCTTTTCCCAAATGGCCAGGGCAACTTGCCATCTTTTATCAGTCTGCATTTATCCGAAGCTGTGTGAACCTAGAATTTTTATTTCCTTTTGACCCCAAAGCAGATAAGTAAGTGTGAAATTTTGTATTTACAGACTGAGAAAGCAGGACCGTTTCTAATGGTCAATGTCATTTAGTACCAAGTGTATCATACCTTGTCAGGAAATACCGACATGGAAATGTCAGTAGGCGGAGATAACTTCAACTACTGCATCGTGTGATCTAACAAACAAAACAAAACAAACAAACAAACAAAAACAACTTAGCCCTCTCCTAGAAACCAAACATTCTTGTTACAATTTCTTATACACCAGAGAGAAAATACTTTTCTTTCCCATTTTTCCACAACAGAGAGTTGATAAATTATTAGTTCCATGTGTTTCATTTCTCATAAAAGATATGTCCTGCCTGTGGGAGCTTTCAGAAGGCAATTAAGTTCATCAGTTCCTCTAATACACAATTCAGAAACTCATAAGACTTAGAGTAATTAGCTATAGTCACTTTCAAAAACATCAAATATATTTAGTTTTTAATAAATAATCTAAATGTTTAACAACTTTACAAAGCTGTTGATGGTTGTAATTTCAAGATCCATTTAAAAGTAATAGATAAAAGCCTATTATCTTTAAAAATAAAATAGTTGGAAAAGTAATTGTAAAGTTTTGAATTACTGGTACCTTTAATTAAAAAAATAAAATTACAAGACGGAGCCAGGTGTGGTTGTGCAGTCTGTAATCCCAGTAGTCTAAGAAGTGGAGGCAGGAGAATTGGCAAAGTTAGAACCCAGGCTGGGGAATTTAACGACCTAGGGAGATTCTGTCTCTAATAAAAATGGAGGATGTTGGGATGGAGCGCAATGCTAATATGTTAATAATATTAAACTCTTTTGTAACTGTGATATTAAAATTTAAGTAGACATTCTAAGATTGGGTCATTTCATAGGTAAAAGCCAAGATGGCAGGGGCATAATAAACAGATGAGTCACTTAGCATGCAGTCCTCATTTAGGCCATCCAAACCTTTCTTCTCATAGGCTAGAAACATTTAAAAATGTCAAAACTGCATCAAACCATCTGTACACATTATAAAATATAAATTGTGTTTTTTTCCCCCGGTAATATTAAAATCAGAAATGTTCTCTAAAGTCTGGACATAAAATCACAAAAGAGATCTGGCTGACTTTTCCTAGGAAGGTCCACTCCTACCATAGTCAAGCAATAAGCCTACGTCCTTCTTTACCGTTTCAATCATGGCTTTATTTAAGTCTCTGTATTTCTTAATTTATTTGAGAATTTTTATCCATAAAATGATTTATTCACAATAACCAAAATGACAAAAATCTATGTGTTGCAATATTTTGCTCTGACAAAATTAATATCTTCTGTTAGCTAGCTATTTCTGTCCACTCCTCTGTCATGAGTTGGTAGAGAATAGAGGTTCACAATATAAGCCCTGGAGCTTATAGTTTGAATCTGAGCCCCATGTGCTAGATGTATAACATAGCACAAATTATTATTATTATTGTTGTTATTTCCAGGTCTCGCTTTTCTCATCTGCAAAATGGGAATCATGTCAGTATTTACTCCATTACTGCCTGGGGATTAGACATTTTCATAGTGTATGGAAAATACTCAGAAAAGTGTCTGACATATGGAAAACACTATCAAAGTGTTTGAAATTATCATGCATGGGTTAAATATGGTTGTAAGTTTCACTTTAAAAAGGTCTAGCAACTTCAAGAAGGAAACATAGACTGCTGGAAAAGAGAAATAAGACCAGGGAGTAGGGTAAAGGATCTACAGTTATGAGGGAAATATGTATGCGGCTCCCGAGAGGCATAGCTTAGGAATCCATCGCTGTATTCATCACCAGGGTAATTTCAACCTGCCTGGATTTGGATCTCTCCCTCACAGGACCTGGGCTTCTCACATGAACAGAGTTATAATCTGACATAATACAGTATTCTAGGCCAGGCCTAATTTCTGGTTTTCTCCTCCATGAATCTTATAGACTAGGCCCCTTAGGGGAGAAAAGTTTCAATTTTCTAAGACTATGCTGATTTCATTGAGTGAAAACTCAGATTCAGTATTTGGAGGCTCAAATGTGTCTTATATCTGTTTTGTCCACAGTGTGATTCACCTTTCTCATATAAATTCTAGAAAAACTACAAGGAATACTTTTGTCTTCACACTTGCCTGATCATTTTTTTTTCTTCTGTTACTGGTTTGGAATTTGGGAAAGAGGAGGGATGAATAGGGTGAGCCCCTTGGATTTTAAGTACAGTATCCATTCTTTCATAAACACTTTAAAACAACAGGAAGTGTAATTTATAGACAGGTTTTTCAAAAATAATAAATAATAATGAATAGTTCCTAGAGAGAACTCTAAAATTTTACTATCCTTAAGAATAACAGGGAAAAAAAGTCACAATTTACAAAGGCTAGTGGATTTTTAAGAGAGAGGTAAATGCTACTACATATAAACAAATAAAGGAAAGTATGAACATCAATACCTGCTTGAAAGCATTCCTTAGGCACATGTATGAATACTTCATGTGCCTTATAGATCCAACAAATAAATCATAAAATTATACTGGGGTGATGGCACTAAAAAGACTATTATTAATGCTCAGGACTAGAAATGCTAGAAGTAATTTTGCTTTGGGAAATCAGAAATTGTTTCTCCTGATATATACTGAGAGGAACAGATAAGGTTGCGTAATTAACACCAGCTAAGAATAGGCTTGTAACAGATGGCAGAAAGAAAACTTGTGTATGAACCCAAGATATTTCAAGGTGAAGGAAAATTTTAAAATAACCATGTTTTATTTATGGAAGTCGAAAAACAATTCAGTTTACCACCGTGATTATTTACATCACTGTTTTTTAAGTTTGTTTTCTAACACCTAATTGGGAGTAGGAGTTGGTGTTTATTAAGCATGTATGCTTCTGTGGTTAAAGATTTTATATTTATGGAAAATAAAACTAAGCAGAATGAATGATATATCACATTCTTGTCCATCTAATCATCAAAATCTAACCTACCAAGAGTTTACACTCATTAGTACTTTCTGTGTACAAGACATTGGTCTAAACACTTCACTTCATTTAATTCTCTTAGGAACCCTTGTAGATAGTTAGTAATATCATCCCTGTTTGACAGATGAAGAAGGAATTTGGATGACAGCCAAAATACTAAGTTTAAAACTTCATCTGCCAATCAAGTATCTTGTATATAACACATTTCAAAACCGGAGACAAAACAAAGATACGTAAGAGAAGTAAAAGCCGAGAGACTTTCTTGTTAGCAAACCTGCATTACAAGAACACATAGCTCTTTCAGGTCAAATGCAAGTGACACCAGACAGCGATTTGAGTCCACACAAAACTTCATTTCAAGGAATGTAAAATATTCAATTTTAGAATGTAACAATAAACATCAGAGAATAGAAATGTTCATAGATTTCAATATAGTTCTGAAGAATCTGGATGTCGTTTCTGCACATAGTCCCAATGTTAGCAAGTGTTTCTGATGAAAATGATCTCATAAAGGTTTTGCTTAAAATTTCACAGATACTCAATGATGAATTCTGACTACAACATTTGGGACCTTTGATATGCCCTCGGCTGTCCTTTCTTTACCAAGGAGTACAATTTGATGTCTGTGAGCTGTGCTGATTTTCAAATCCCTGCTGTGGATTAGTCAAACTTGGCCATTCTCTGCTCCATATCTATGGTATGCCCCACATTCTTATGCCTTTAGGTTGTTGTTCACATGTTGCCATCAGACTGCTTGGTTATTTTCTTCAATTCCTCATTTGCAAATTTTTCCTGTCTTCAGGGACCACTTCATGTTTCATTCCCTCAGTGGAATTTGCATTCTACTCATCCGCCAGGAAGATGTATTATTTTTCTGTCAGCTGCTATACCTCTTTATCCATGTGAGTTTGTCTTATGACTTGCATTGCTTTCTATTTTGAATTAATTGAAGAAAGTTTGTACCACGAGCTAAAAAATGGGCCTCTGAGAGGCTTAATACATAATAGCTATCTCTTTCCTATCTGAGTTTTGAACCAAATGAGAAATGAGCCTAACAAATGGGCACCAAATAGCCCTTGATTTACTGATAAGGCCAAAACATGCTTTCTAGCACTAATTACTCACTTTGTCACCAACAGTGGCATCCTGTAAAATATATGGTGTACAAGAAGGGACTCCATTTAGTGCTTTCTACAGGCAGCTGACTCTGAAGTGGAAGAAGACAGGAACTCAGCATTGAATACGCAGTTCCTCTCTCCTGGTCATTTTTGGATAACTCTTTTCAATTATATGAGAAAGAGGAGGAAGTGAGACAAGAGAGGAGAAGATTTAGTTACAGCCTCTTCCCATGAAAACCAAAACATTGCTCAGTAACACAGCTCAGTACTTTGGTCTTTTAACACTTTGGGATTACTTGTTAGGTGCTAGTCACCTAAAGGGGTGTCTCCTTTGGAAAGGTAATCAGTACTCTGTTAGGAAATCCTCTTCCCATTTTCTCACGGCTGATTCTGAAAAACTCCTTTGCAAATTTTACAGGAATACTCTTTAGAGTGAGTATTTTGTAGCGGAAAACCGAAACGTATACCTGGACAGCTAATTTTAAAGCTCTCAAAGTCATCTGAATTCAGGTATGACACTTAACTCGCTATTGTATTCCAGCCCACAGGATGGCAGGTACTATGCTCCTCAGGAAAGTCAGCCTCTTCAGTGTTGCATCTGGGGCTGAAGTTCCCTGGAATGGGCACAATTTCCCGTGTTCGGATGCACCTTGTGGTTGAAGACTTTAGCAGTCATACAGTATTATCACAATACTGAGTTTCATCCAGGGAATGGAAGACACAATTACAAATCTACATTGCTAGAACCCATTAAAAACTGTTGGCAAAGAAGAGACAGTGATACCTAAAAGATTGCGGGCTAGACAAAGAGCACCTCGAGGCATGCTTCTCTAGATCCGAGACAGTGTAAGCTAGTTGTATTGAGTCCATGATCTGCAATCAAACAATAGAGGGAACACTCCTTGCTTGAGAGATTCATCACACCTGGGGAATGAGGATTCCTCTGTGCATATGGATCCTTTCCCACAGGAAAACATGGATGACTTCTTGCATTTAAAAAAAAAGATTGCCTTGCTGTCAGCCACAGGCAGAGCTGTCTTTATTTTTGGAGGACATTTTCAAATCCACCACATTCAGAATCCTTGAATTTCCTCTGAACCCAGGAATGTGTTCTGAGAGGACTTCTCCTCCCAACCATTCCAAGTGGCATTTTTAGTCCTGAACCTCTGCCATGTGCTTTTCAAACATTCAGATGTTTCAGGCCTTTCTTGAAATGCCAAGAGTAGTTGAGTGTCTATTTAATTAGCCAAACGAGAGATGATGGTGGCTTGGATCCAGGTGGCTGTGTTGGAAAGGGGTAAAATAATCAGAATTTAGAGGCATTCTGAAGATAGAGTAGCTATGATTTGATTATAGATTTGCTGTGTGGTGAGGAAAAGACAGAAAAAAAGTTACAAAAAAAAAAAAAAAAAAAAATGCTTTTGGCCTGAGCTACCGGAAAAATGAAATTGCCACCTACAAAATGAAGTGTCACCTAAAAACTTCCCAAGAATTCTGTAAGTATTTTAAGTAATATGTTTCTGGTTTTATTCTTCAGATTTGTCCAGAGACTCTACAAGCACTTGATGCATCTGTTCCAACACTCACACTGTAGTTTCTCTACCTGGAACTCTGTCAAGACAGATCTTGGTAGGGTCTAGACAGCTCTCTCTATAGTAATGGGCTGTTCGCTGTACCCCACACTCTTTGGGGATGTCTAGTTTATCCTTGGTACCTCTTCTTAAAATAAAGTTTTTTGAATGCATAAAACAAAGTGTGCATAAATAAAACCAATAATATTAAATACCACTTGTCAAGAATTTGTGTCATGGTTATAAATGCTTTTTACTACTTCATTAAATAAATAGAGCTAACATTTGAGTGTAATAACTAATTTCAAAGTAACAATGAATAGAGTGATGTTTTACAATCTTGTGAATAGGTAATGTGATATGAAAATACTGTGATTTATATTAGGACAAAGCCATAACGACTGCACATGCCACTGCAGTTTATTACCTATAGTCATAACTGAAAGAAATGCTTAATTCCATTTCTCTACCTGAAATGTTCATTGTCATCCCGGTTCACGAACTGGCATTGAAGATGAAAAAGCTGATTGGAACATGTCTTCTGTAATGAACCACAACACTTTAGAATTTTGGAATGTGGAGACTAGAGTATGAAGGCAGGAAAAAAATAGGTTTCTCTTTAACTCCTAGTATACGTAAGACACTTTACTAGATCAGAAGTGCTCACCCAAAACTAAATATTTATTACAGCAAGAGACATGTTGCCATGAATCCTCCTCAAGTACTACCCCTACCTTTGAACACACTGATCCCATTACTCTAGCCACTTTCTGGAGCTGTTCTGGAAGTCTTCTTTTGTGAGTGACTTTACAAGATGTGAAAATAATATAGTGAATGCTGCCTCTGAGTGCCATCCAAAGGACAGGAAAGCTTATAAAAACATTAGAGTGCATCTTCATCCACCTTACTCACTGGATCTGGTATCATGTGACTTTGGCTCTTCTCCAAAGTCAGAGTGACTATGAAAGGAAAGGCAAAGTTTTGAATCAGTTCCAGACATTAAGGAAGATAGTATAGCACAACTAAAGACTTTGATGAAAGAAGACTTCCAGAATTGCTTCAGAAGGTAGCAAGGATGATGGGATGTGTGGCCAAAGTAAGTGGAAGTATTTTGATGGAAGTTAATGGCAAAGTGTCTTGCTGTATAATGCATTTTTTTAAAAAAAAACTTAAACATTTACTGTACTTTGTGATCACACCCATATATTATCTCATTTAATTGTGAAAGCAATATTGCCTGTTAGGTATTTTTCCCACATTTGTTACTAGAAATTTGAGACACTGTGTGTCAGAATGATTCAAGTTTCTATAACAGGGAGTGTCCTATGTCAGACATGTATTCAGGCCTACCCCACTCTAAATTTCAATCTAGGAATCACTATGACATCTCAGTGTCTGGGTACAAATCTTTTCTACTCTCCAAGTCTGTGAGCTCCCTCATGCCAAGGTTCAAGATAAAGTTGTCTCAATACTGTCCTTGCAGAGGTTTACATGTAGTGTTAAGCCACTTATACTTTGACTTGTAATTATTAAACTACTTGGATATCTTCAGAATACAAAAGAAATATCAAAATATTTTAAAATGTGACTGCAAGTTTTGTAGAAAAGCAATGCAGGAGTAAATGGAGGTGGCTACGGAGAAATCTGATCCTGGATAAACTTAAACTGTGTTAGCTACTGAATTGCATTCTGAATTAAAAGACTTCCTAGAGGGCCTCAACATGCCAGGAGATGTATTCTTGCTCATAAATTATATAGAGAAGCTCTACAGGGAACAGCATCCAAGTCTCTAAATTAATGATAATCATTCCAAATATAAACAAACTAATTAACATTAACTATAATGAAAACACAATTTCTTATTCAATGGTCCTGATTATATAGTTTACTTAGTAGAACACAGGCTTAGAATTTCTTTCACTGAATGAAGTAAAGGTTGCTAACACTAAATCTTCTCTTTTTCCATTAAAGGCCTCTAGCATATTAATTGCACCATCAGCCTATTTATTGATTTTAATGCCTTGCAGTTTGCTAAAAATGAAAGTCTCTGGAGTTGCGTTAGGATTTCTTGAAATTTAATACATACAGTGATTTGGGGATAAAGAAGCTCCACTGGCCATTTTTAATTAAAAAATACAATACAGTGAAAAATAAAACCCTAGGTTGGCCAAATTACTTTTTGCTTAGTAGGGGGAAAAAAAATCCCAGATAAATCAGACCTTTTTGCATTTGCTTTAATAATGAGGAAGTACAAACCAAGCAAAATAAATCTCTTCTTGGGGAAATGGTGATTTGTTAGTGCTAGGAGTTTTATTTCTTATTGATTAGGTAATAGATATAAAGAGACTCATTACTCTTGAGTGGCACAATTTGAAGACTATTAACAAGAGCCAACTTCAGAGGGATTTTGAATAATTCTCTGAGTCCACATATAAAGGATGTACATATCTGTTTTGTTTAACCACATTTTTAAAAATTAGAAGCAAGTACAATAAATAAATGCCACTATTTCCAATTTAGTTTTTAAAAATTTCATTCAGCACTTGAAAAGACATTGAAAAATAGTGTTTTCTCAACATTTTAAATTTCTCAAACTGAATATTTATGTTTGTTCCAAGAGAGCACAGCACACTGGATTATATAAAAAAACTTCTGAAACTTAAAATACCTGAAAATAGCAATATTTCTAGGTACATCTTATGTCCACAGCCCCAAAGTAATATTTGAAGAAACAGTAGATTATTCCTGAGCTATTCCTAATGTGACATTTTAGGGAACATCTTTACTATTTTTTGCTGCTTGGCAGAGTACATAACAGAGATAAAAAAATATTAGTCATTCTTATTTATATTGTGCTACTGTGTGATTAAATGCCTTGATGCAAAGGTATCGCTAGTAGGATTCCGACTCTGCTGAGTGGCTTGTTTGATTTTTGTTGTTGTTTTGTTTTGTTTTGAGACAGGGTCTCACTATGTAATTGAGACTGCCCTGGAACTCACTTTGTAGTCCAGGCTGGTCTTGAAATCACAGCGATCCTCCTGCCTCGGCCTCCCAAGTGCTGGGATTACAGGCATGAGCACCGTGTCCGGCTCCAATGAATAGTTTGACGGAACTTTGGTGAGGCTGAATTAACAATCCTGCCATGAGCTTTGTTTTGCAGCAGAATCCCACTGAATTACTATGGAAAACAGACAACTCTGGTGGATTTCATAGGTTACAAGCCAAGAGATTGGCTTCAGGTTTTGTTTTTTTTGTTTTTAAGAAGTCTGATATTATAAATTTACCCATATCTTCAGGAGGGGGAAGATGCTAAAATATGGACTTTGAGGCAAAACTTTTTCAACTGGACAAATGTTCTAGCTCAGACAGATGCTAAATGCTTGGCCTAGATAAGTATGCTCACCTTATTCAAGCCTCATTTTCTTCAAATGCAAAATGAAGATAATAATACTATGAGTATGAGGTGAGGAAAGGTGTTAATAGGTGAAAAAAATCTGATAGACTCTTTGATATACAGGAGGTGTTCAATAAAGAGCAGGGTGGTAGTATGGCCCAATAAGAAGCGGTCTGAAGTACACTTTTATTTTAGAAAGAGAAGTCTAAAAAACAGAATACAATGAGGGCTTGAAGCGGGGGTAAATCCTAGAAGCAGAACAGCCAACTGAAAATCTAGGACAGTAGCCTAACACAAAAGGCTGATTTTAAAGCAAATGCTAAATTGCTTCTTTGTGATAAGGTGACTTCAATACGCGGTCTAACTCATGGTTATATTGCCATTCTCTACCTTTAAGAAATGTTATTAACACAATATGGGACAGTGTAAATGATTTTCCAACTTAAATTATGCCTGCAGTTGCACTATCATTCTGTCTCTAGCATGAGAAACAAAGAATGTGTTTCCCTTTACAGTGAGATGAATTGTGTGTCTCTCAAGATTCTAAAGGGCACTCAGATTATTACTGTCACGGACACTTTATGTAGGTGTAATGCAGCAAATGACCCTTCACATCTAAGCAAAGATGGACAAGTCCCCCTGGAACCTCACAATTGACATTTGTTGTATATCAGTTTTTGCTTCAGTGAGGCTGTTTTCAGGGCCCGCTCTCCCAGCAAGTGTCCTAGACTGAGAAATTAATCTTTTCCTACTACTAGACTTAACCAGTTCAATTATCAGGTCCTGCTGACAGCCAGCACTCTTCTGCCTGGATCTATATAAAATCACAAGGCAAGATGTTTTTTTTCTATATGAAATTTTACAGTTAGTCTCAATAATCATGTAACTTCTAGCTCAGCAGATCTTTCTCTTGTATTTGGCCATGATTGGAACTAAACTCTCACCTATTAGCACAGTGCTTTCTAAAACCGACCAGGCACCAAGTGCTTCCGAATTAGTTGAGGCGCTTATTTGAAATGCTGATCTTGGGGTTAAATCCAGACCTTCTGAATCTTTTAGGAGTAGCATCTAGGAATCGGAATAGGATCCACTGTTGTTGGTGTTGGTGGTGATGGAAAAGCTCTGAAGATCTTTCTCTCCTGCTGGCAAGAGAAGCTTAGAAACCACCTGGGGTCTTGCTGTGTCAAAGTGCTTGGTGTGGGGTTTTGTGGGATGAATGTCATAACCATTTCACTAAGGCTCTGTTTTGCCTTCAAGATATATCCCCACATGGCACATGGAGCAGTGACCCATCCAGCCACCCTCATTAAGCTGAGGATTCAGAAAACACAACTGAGCCAAAGGAAGGGAACCCCTAGGTTTCTACCTTGCTTAGTTCACATACAGAAGGCATTAAATACAATTTAGGAACCCCAAACTCCAGCTAGTGATAAAAAAAATGGGCCTTTGCCACACAATCAATTTTCAACCTTTTTGATCTTAGTACCCTTCACACACTTAGACATCACTGAAGATCTCAGAAAGTTTTGTACATTTTCAATGTATCTACACTTATTAATATAACAGCATATAAGAATGAGTTTTAAAATATTAACTGAAACATTATGAACTAATTTTAAGATAACATAATGGGCATGCTTTTATTTGAGAAATTCCATGCAGTACACAAATTTGAATGTTGTTTTACATTTTTACAAAACCTTTACAATCTGACTTAATATATAGCAATTTCTGTGTTTATTTTTGCAATTGATCTGTTGCAATATGTTGTTTTGTTTGTTGTATATATAAAAAGTGTTGTATAAATATAGTTCACAAAGGGAGAAGCAATTTTAATAGGCTTTTTAGAAAAGGTCAGATATTCTTGTTTGATATTATATCAAGATTTAAAAATTGAGTTTTGGCGGGTGAGTTCCAGGGATCGAACTCAGGACCTTGCGTATTCAAGGCAGGTGGCGGTACCACTGAGCTACATCCCTGGCCCTAAAATGATCATATTTTAAACTTTGGTTGTAATATGTTGTGCCACCTTTTTGTACTTTGTTGTATTAAAACACATTAAAACTTTAAATGTATATTTTATTGAGGTATGATTTTATAATTTCACAAATGTTGGTTAGAAAGTGGTAGTTTATTTTAGTATAGAGATCTTTCAGATATTGACATGATTTAGTGCAGAATAGGACAAAATTTCTCTTCTAGCATCTTGTGTCTGCCTCAACAAAGTATCAACTGTGTGACGTAAAATAGCAGAAATGTATCATCTTACAGATCTGGAAGCCAGAAGGCAGAAAGCAAGATGTCTCCAGAGTTGCTCCCTCTTCCACACTTTCCCAGTGTCTGGTGAGGTGCCAGCAATCTTTGGTGTGCTTTACCCTGCAGGTGCACCTGCACACAGCGATCTCCTCTGCATGCCTATCTCTGTGCTCATCCCCTCCTCCATTTTTGGAAGCACTGGGGATATGAACTCAGGGCCTTTGCACTGACTGACATCGCCAAGACTTAAAAATTTTTTTTTTTCAATTCTGAGGCAAGGTATCACTAAGTCATTAAGTTGCCTAGGCTGCCTCAGCCTCCCAGAGTGCTGAGACTACAGTACAGTACCCATCCTGCTCAGCTCAACTTTCCCCCTTTTTTAAGGACACCAAACATTGAAGTGCAGCCTACCTGAATTACCTCATTTTAAATTCATTACCTTTGTAAAGATCCTTATTTCCAAATAAGGTCGTATTCTGGGGTACTCAGTCTGAGGATGTTAGTATGTCTTTTTTTTAGGGGTCATGACAACCTAATAAAAATTACCATCGTTAACATCACCACTGGACTGAATTTTAAAAGTCATTAATTATTACGGAGTTTTCAAGCTCACCCTAGTGGATTTAAGTTTTCCAAATTTTAACTTTTGCTTGCAATTGGTTTCTGACAATAAATACCATCACTTGCATTCCTTGAAATTTATAGGCTTTGAGCATTTCTCTGCCAAATACCTAAGTTTCAATAACCACAGTTTTTCAGTTTTCTTTCCAATGAAAATGGTGCTCCATTTCAGCTTTCTAGTTAGTCACTTTTTCCTGTGACATCCTGAATGAGAAGTCAGGCTCCTAGTTTGAAGCCACTGTGTGCTTCTTTTGACCCAACTGTGGACTCTCAATAAAAGTACTACCTGACCTCGGGAGGAAGCAGCTCTTCCATGCTACTAGACTTGGAGGCTGATTCGTGCACCTCATTTTCTGGAGGGAGTTGTAGGCAAGGGCTCCACATCCTGCAGCATTGTACTGACTCTAGATCTACAGACCTAGCTTGTGCACCTTTCTTCCTAGGTCTTTAGCTGAGATCTGGGGCAGAGGTCCTCTTCAGATGCCTCTACGGGTGCCTCCTTACTGGGAGAGGAATGGGAAACTTTGAAGACATTTTCCTCACTCTGAGTCAGTGCCTGGGACTTTCCACACCTACCTCTGCCCTTTGTCCTGAATCATTCCCACCTCCTGGGTCCTCAGTAGTGAGACCAATCTATCCCCTCTTATCTGTGATCACCTACCCAACCCTCATCTATTACAACATTCTGTGGAGGCAAATGGGAGGAGAGGGCTTTTGTTCTTTTTTTATTTTAGCCTCTTGCTTATATCATCATAGTAAGTGATTAAAACTTTATCTTTCATTTGGAGTTACTGCTTAATTGGCTACTCTGACTCCTGACTACTCAATTCTCTCACATCTAACTCAGCTGAGCTTCCTGACACTTAAATGAGCTTGTCCTTGCAACACTTCTCATACTTTGCAAAGTAGCAAAAGCACTTCATATGTGTTTCCCACTTAATTATATGGAACGTAAAAGGTCATGTACTCATGGATTGAGTTTAATAGTATTTAAATATTTTTTACTACATAACCAAAAATGTGTGTGTGTGTGTGTGTGTGTGTGTGTGTGTGTGTGTGTGCAAGGTACTGGGAATTGAACCCAGGGCCTCACACTGAGCTACCTCCTCATCCTTTTTTGTATTTTTACATTTTGAGACAGGGTCCCACTAAATTGCCCATACTAATCCCATACTAATATAGCCCAGGCCAGCACCTACCTGCACATTTTCCAGCCTCAGCCTACCAAGTACCTGGGATTACTGATGTGCAACACCACTCTTGGTATCAAGAACATTCTTAAGCAAATCTGCCTTTTTTTTTTGTAAACTTTATTGTTTGTTTTTCTGGTACTGGGAATCAAACTCAGGACCTTGCACTTGCGAAGCAGGTGGCAGTACCACTGAGCTAAATCCCCGGTCCCACGAATCTGCCTTTTTTTTTTCTTCTTGCAAGTACATGGGTGACTGCTGGTGTGATTTTTGGGCTACTGTCTTAACTTGTTCTAAGGCACCAGTGTTACCATCAATTGCCTCTATATCATCAGTGCAAATATCAGCTTGGGGAAAGTGAAAAACTACATTTTAATATTGTTCTGAAAATAGCATTGACCTCAAGGACCATCTGAAAAGGTTTTGGGGACCCCAAAGATCTCTGAACCACACTCAGAAAATTTTCTTTGAGCTAAATATCATCTCCCATACTAATACAGCACACTGACTTTGTAGAAACTGAGAGAATTTTAAGGATTTGGGAATTCAAGATCTCAACTGTCTTTCCATGTGTGACACCTGGTACTGTAATTTGTCAAATGTGAAGGGGTTTGGATATCACAAAGTCTGACACACACAAGTGTATTGGACAAAATCGTGGAACCGAGAGAAGGTCAAAGATTTCCATTCCTGAATCCAAAGTCAAAATGAGGAGCCATATCTTTCCTTCTTCTTGTGGACCAAGTTCTATAGATAGAGGCCACAGCACCTTCCATGACAGGAAGACTAGCCCCTATCTGGTTCTGGCAAGGCTGGAAATGCTGACTTTCTCAGAAACTATTGCAAAACTTTTCAGGGATCTCAAACTGTAACTTAGTGTTTCCATTTGAAGTGTCTCCTGTGTAAAATCTTTAGAACTGTGCGATGGTAATGGTTGGTAGTGATGTATAATAATTGTGTACAATAAATGCAGACCTGAAATAGAATTTAGAGGGACCTCGATCTTCTATCTGTCTTTGTAAAACAAAGGATGACCATCTTACTTCGCTGGATATGGCCTGGCAGGAGTATACAAGATGAGGGTCAAACATCTGAGAATGGAATCCTAAGTCTGGATTATCTTTCCGCCTGCATCTATTGTGGGTTCCTGTTCTGGCTTCCTGCATTCTAGCTACCCAGAATAAGACAAATAGCATTCTCTCAACTTCTCCATCATGACTTATCTGTTCTCTGTCCATGATAGCTTTCTTCTGCCTCCTAGTTTCTGCAGTCAGACAACTCCAATTCATCCTTCTGGACCAGAAGCTCCCAGAACCAGCATTCTCTGTTGATAGACCTGGTGTAGCTCCAGTAGTGATGGTCTTGGGAAAACTGGAACCATTGAAACCTAAAATAAATGTACAACTGCATCCTCCAGGAGCATCCAGTGAATATTGAAAACTTTGTTTCTTAGATCAGGAACAAGGCAAGGATGTGCCTTCTTTCCACTTCTAGTGAACAGAGCACTAAGTTCTAAGATGTTACTAGAAGTCTTAACCAGAAAAAAATAGACAAGAAAAATGAGAAAAAAGAGCCTAAATCTAAGAGGAAGCAGTACATCTATTTACAGATGACATGATCTTGACATGATCAATAATAAGTTAATTCAGCAAGTGATAAGATACAAATAAGGCAAACAAAAATCAGTTGCATTTATACACACTAACAAGAAATCATCAAAAAGAAAATTCTGTAGTGTGAATAATCTGCAATAATACAGAAGATCCTAATAAGATTACTGACATTTAGAAATGGGAAGAAAGGAGCTAAAGGTGTAGGGAAGGTGGGATGGGTAGGGGAAGGGTAATAAGGGAAAAGAAAAAAATGTGAGATAATGAAAAGATGGAAATGAAGTGTTTGTAGATGGGGAGGGGAGGAGGGGGTGAAGGGAGGGCAGGGACAAGGGGAAAAAATGAGAACCAAGATCTGTCATGTAGAGGTACAAGATCCCAACAATGAATGTAACTGTACTGTATCCCTAAAATGTACCAATAAACTCAGTTAAAGCTGAAAAAAAGAAAATTCTGTATAAATTTATATAATTTTTATAATCTTTCAGTCTAAAGGAGGTAAATATTAGCACTCAGTTTTTAAAATATCCAAAGATTATCCAAAGAATTTGATGGTTTGTGAAAAATAATTATGGTCCTTTGTCATATAAAATTGAATTATAAAGTCAAAGGAAACATTATCTATAAGTAAGATTATGTCTAACATCAATAGATTTTTTTCCATAGGTTAGACTTGCTTATTTCTTTTTTCCTTCAATATTTATTTATCATCTCCTATGTTCCAGATGTTGTCCCAGCAGTCAAGCACTTTCTTGTGCTCTGGGATTTCACAAGGTGCTTGACTAAGTTTATGCTTATATAAAATCCATTACATTATATTGTGCAATCATTGCTATATTATTTATTGAAATAGTCACTCAAAGTGTAGTATTTGAACCTCTACTATGTTACACCCTTTTGGGCATGTAATATTAAGAAATTATGATTCTTATGTGTGAATTGCAAATATTTGATTAGTCCTTTTAAAACCCCTTCATTCTTTTTAATTAACAGCTTCACAAAAAGTTGAAAAATTACCAAAATAATAAAATCTTAATAAATAAGTATAATGAGTTTAAAAAATGGATAATGTATTTCATCAAGAGATATTTTAACCCTTTATGCTTTTGGTAAAAGAGAAAATTGTCTCATTGAAGAATTATTAATTTCTAATACCTAAAAAAGTCTAATAGTATTAATCTAAGAGTCACAGAAAGAGAAAGCTAATGAGTTTTAAGTAGATCCTTTAAAATGTAAGAAAAGGTGTTTTACCTACAGAAAATTGGAATAGATGGTCTTTATCTCAACTTGATAAAGGCTATCTGTGGAAAACCAACAGCCAACATCATACTAAGTGGTCAAAAGCTGAAAACCTTCACGCTAAAATCAGGAACAAGACAAGGATGTCCATTATCACTGCTGTTGTTCAATATAGTTTTGGAAACATTAGCCACAGCAATTAGACAAGGTAAATAAATAAAAGGAATAAAGACAGGAAAAGAAGAAGTTAAGCTGCCATTATTTGCTGACAATATGATACTCTACATAGAAGACCTAAAAACTCCACCAAAGGACTTCTAATTGACAGATTCAGTAGAGTAGCTGTATACAAGGTGAATCTCAAAAATTAATAGCCTTCTTGAACATATAAACAGACTCATTAAAAGAGAAATTAGGGAAACAATCCCTTTTACAGTACCATTCAAAAAAATCAAATACCTAGGAATTAATTTAACAAAGGAAGCAAAAGACCTCTATTTTGAGAAATATAACACTGAAAAACGAGGTCGAAGAGGATATAAGAAAATGGAAAGATATACCTTGTTCCTGTGTAGGAAGAACAAATATAGTGAAAACGGCCATACTTCCAAAACTGTTATACAGATTCAATACAATCCCTATTGAAATCCCAACAGTATATTTCACAGAACTAGAGAAAAGAATCCAAAAATTCATTTGGAACCAGAAGAGACCCAGAATAGCAAATGTCATTCAAGGCAACAGAGACATGTCAGGGTGTATCACAATCCTCAAATTGAAACTATAGTACAAAGCCACTGTGTTAAAAACAGCATGACACTGGCAAAAATACTGACCTGAGGATCAGTGGAATAGATTAGAAGGTTCCAAAGCACCTCCAGACATACTCAGTTACCTCATGTTTGACAAAGGAGCCAACCATCCTAAATGGAGGAAAGAGAGCCGTTTTAATAAATGGTGTTGGAAAAACTGGATTTCAAATTGCCAAAGATTAAAATGAGATTCCTATCTTTCACCATGCACTAAACTGAAATCCAAGTAGATTAAAGATCTAAATATTAAAACAGAAATACTAAACTTGTTGGAAGAGAAGCTAGGTAGAACTCTTAGAGACATTGGCACAGGAAAAGATTTTATGAACAAATCCCCACTAGCCTGGTAACCAGCTACTTTAAAAGCTTCTGCACTGCAAGAGAAACTACAAACAGAGTTGAGATACAACCTACAATGTGGGAAAATATTTTTACCAGATGCTACTGAAAGCTCTACTCTCTGGAATATATACCAATTATGGCTGCCATCAAGAAATCAGCCAATAACATGCTGGCACAATTGTGGGGAGAAAGGAACCCTTCTTCATTATTGGTGGGAGTGCAGACTGGTGCAACCATTGTGGAAATCAATATGGAGATACCTTACACAACTAGCATTGGAAGTCCCATTTGACCCAGCTATTCCCCTGCTGGGTATCTTCCCAAAATAATTAAAAGAATCATACCACAGTGATATATGCTCACCCACGCTTATAGCAGCACAGTCTGTAATAGCTAAAACTTGGAAACAGCCCAGTTGCCTATCAACTGGAGACTGGATAAAGAAGATTTTTAAAAATATAAAATGGAGTGCTACTCATCCATAAAGAACAAGAAACTAGAGACATTTATAGCTAAGTGTGTGCACATTGAGGGAATACTCTTAAGTGAAATTAATAGGACACACACATGTAAATACTGTATAGTTTCTCGGATGTGACAAACTAAAAGTGTAAATAAGGGTCAAATGTATAATTGATATTTTTTTATTGGAAGAAAATATCTAAAGGATATCGGCAAATGGGAGGGGTAGGGGAAAGGTAAAAAGGGAAGAAAAAATAAGGGAAAAGGAAGAATATAGAAACAAAGTATTTGTAAATAGGGAAGGCTGGAGGGGGGAAGGGAGGCTAGTGGAATGGGGAGAAAATAAGAACCAAGATGGATTATGTAAAGTGAAAGTTTCCTATGATGAATGTACTGTATTGTATCTAACATGTAGCAATAAAGATTCAGTTTATAATTCAAAACAAAGAAAATATGGTTTATTTGTTTAAATTCAGTATTATTTCAATGGGCTTGAGAAGTTAGCTAGCTTGGCACTAAGAGAAAAGCTTCTATTATTTAATTTAATAGTAATCATTACAATTTTCCATGTCCACAGTTTGGAAATATTTAAGCAGTGCAAACAAAATTAAAGATGACTTCAGTTCAAGTAGAGAAGATAGCACATGAGTGTGATTACGCACTACTATTTCCTTATAGGACAAAATAAAAAACAGTAGTGTCATTGTGATGTGAATACTTATGTATAGACCATGTCAGTGTGGTCTAGTAGGAGAATAGTGGTTATATTTTTCTCTCTCAGTGAGAAGGGACAGCTGTAGGGAAGTGAAAATTGGTTTGATAACTTGGAGGAGAAGAGGATTTTTGTCTTTGACTGAAATACTGGGAGTGCATGATCAGAAACCTGGAAAGTCTCCTGCAAGCAGAAATTACCCTTGTGAAGCTGGATGCATCTGGGCTTTAAAGCCAGGGGACATCTGATGATATTTCTTATTGCAAACAAACATAGTGATAGCGTGCATGGAATATTGGTTATTTATTTTTAATTGACAAATGATAATTGTTTATATCTGTGAAGTATAATTTGATGTTTTGACATCTGGGTACACTCTGGAATAATGGAATCCAAAAAATTAACAGAGCCATCATTAATATTCTTATCATTTCTTTGTGAGAAAAACATTTAAAATCCCATCCGCTTTAAAAAGGAAAGAAATCCTGCCATTTGTGACAACACTGATGCATCAAGAGGACAATACTCTAAATGAAATAAACCAGATATAGGAAAGCGAATACCCCATGATCTCTCTTATGTGTAGAATCTAAAGGTGTTGAATTCAGGACCAAAGAGGAGAGTGGTGGTAACCAGAAATTGAGGCAGGAAAAGGGGTAAAAGATAAGACAAATAGGTGGAGTTCTACTGCATAGAATAGTGACTGTAGTTAATAATAATAGGGTCTATATTTTAAATAAAATAAATTATTAAAAAATGAAAAACAACTGTCAAAGATCAGCGCCATGGTATATGATACACTAATCAAGAAAAATAATTTACCAGACATGTAAGAAAATAGAACTCTCCAGAGAAGAGGGTAATTATTGTCCTACCAGACCACACAGATGGATAAAATAAGTATACACACCAAAGTGATGCTACTCTTTCTTATTTTGTTCTACAAGGAAGTAACAGTGCAGAACCATACTCGAGGGCTACCTTCTCCATCTGAACTGAAGGGATTCTTAATCTGTTGACAGAATAGAACTCTCAACACTCTGGAATAATGTGCTGGTTTTAGATGGGGGTCATAAATCTGAATTTCAGTATTACTGTTTCATAAATAGTAGGTTTACCCATTAAAATTGTAATTTCTTATGCATAATTACAAAAGTCAATGGTCAAAAGCAGAATAAATGTTTTCTTTAAACTTTTTGACCTACTAAATTTCAGAAAACAAATAATAGAGTTGTCTCAATACTTTCAAACGTGTGCATAATTTTATGTTTACTTCTGCCTTCTAGCTGCTCCAATTTCATTGCCTGTGAGTATATTAACTGAAAAGATTAAAGATGAAAGGTATCATAACTAATACAATGCTTCCATCAGAAATATAAGAAAAAACTGTATTTCTATAGAATATGGTTCATACTGACCATACTAACCACTACCTTGATCAAACTTATGGTTTCCTTGTGTACATATTTTTTTTCTCACATTGAGTTTATTGGTACATTTTAGGTATACAGTACAGTTACATTCATCATTGGGATCTTGTACCTTTACATGACAGGTCTTGGTTCTCTTTTTTTCCCCTTGTCCCTGCCCTACCTTCACCCCCTCCTCTCTTCCCTATTTACAAACACTTTATTTCCATTTTTTCATTTTCTCATATTTTTTTCTTTTCCCTTATTACCTTTTCCCTGTCCTTCCCACTTCCTCTACACCTTTAGCCCTTTTCTTCCTATCTCACATTGTCAATTATACCATTAGGATTTTATGTACCATTAAAATTTTTCACATCAGAGAAACTATTCATTATTTACACATGTGTGATTTATTTAGGAGTATGTCCTCAATATACATCCATTTTCCTATGAATGAATCTAATTTCTCATTCTTTCTGGCTGAGTAATATTCCATTTCATAGAAAAACCACATCTTCTTTATCCAGTCTCCAACTGATGGGCAAATGGGCTTCTTACAAGTTTTAGCCACTGCAAACTGTGCTATAAACATAGGTGTGCGTATATCAGTGTGATATGATTGTTTGAATTCTTTTGGAAAGGTACCCAGCAGAGGGATGGCTGGGTTCAATGGAACCTCTAGTCCCAGCTCTTTGAGGTTTCTCCATATTGATTTTCATAGTGGTTGTACCAGTCTGCACTCTCACCAACATCGTATTCTGTGGTAGAAGAAGATACAACTTTCTTTTGCCTTTTGACCTAATCCATTATTTAATTACACATAGGCATTATGATCACTTATGTAGATTTTTCTTCTCCATGTGTTTGAATCAAGATTCAAATAAATTCATATATTATGGTTGATTGATGTGCTACGCTGGTTTTCCCATGATTTTTTGTTGTTGTTGTTTTTTTTTGTTTTTTGTTTTTGGTACCAGCGATCGAATTTTAGTCCTTGAGCTTGCGAGGCATGTAGCAGAACCACTGAGCTAAATCCTTGGCCTCCCATGATGTTCACTGTGCACATTTTCTCTTTGTAGAGTTACTGAATGTTTTGTTCTATATGTTATTTTCTATATTTCTATAAGTCAGAGTTAGTTCTAGAGGTCTGATCATATTCAGGTTTGAGTACCCTGGCAAGCTAGTGAATTCCTGCATCAGAAGGCATTCAGTATCTGACAATTTCTCTTTTGGCGGTTTGAGCAATCTTAAATTCAGTAGCTCATTGGAAGCTACAAAATGATGAGGTCCCCAAATTGTCTCTATTTTATTTTTTCTGATTATTTGGGGTCTCTATATACATGTAATATACATATATTTATTTATACATTTGTTCTTTTATGTATTCCTCAGTTTTACCCAGTGTTAAGGTTTCTATAAAAAATACAAGAAACATGTTTTCATCTAGAGATGTTCAATACTCACTGCAATTAATTGCTTTTGATTTTTCATAGTTGTCCAAAGGTGACTATGTTTTTATTACTATTGTGAACTCATAGGCTTAAGTAGGTACTTGGTTTCTCAAGCCACAATAATTATCCTATTTGAAATTACAAGTATCCAGTTTTTGGCCAGCATATTCCTGTTTAAGCCAACTCTTAAGTCCTATTGATGTGGCCTTGGTAGGTGAACACTCCCTTCCTTTCTGGCTTGGAAAGTTGTTTCAAAATTGTGTATTACACACTCCAGATCTGAAATCAACCGTTTCTTTAAGGGCCATTATTTCTTTTTAGTGGAAAACAGTTTAGAGACCACAAACTGAATGTTAATGATATGCTCATTTCTACTGGTTTCTACATTGTTTTTAATTTTTTTCAGGTGATAAACATATATCCAGAAGGGTGACATGCAACCACAACAGCATAAATATGTAAGTATAAAGATATTTTTACAAATACATTTATATGTATCATGGTGAATTTTTGATGCATATAATTAAAATTTAACATAAGGAGTATCAGATTTTATTTTAAAAATGTTATTTTCTATCTGCACTCTTTATTAACCTCAATAATAATAAAAAATCTTGGTGTATGACCACACTGAAAGTAATAAAACTATAACATCATGTACTTGCTCAATTACTTCATTCCATGATTCACAAATAACTGTTAGTACTGGAAATAATACCAACATGTCAACTATCAATATTACCACAAAGACATGATTAATAAATTACTTTAAGCCGGGCAAGGTGGGGCATGCCTATAATCCCAGCACTTGGGAGGCTGAGGCAGGAGGATCACTGTGATTTTGAGACCAGCCTGGGCTGCATAGTGAGTTCCAGGACAGTCTCAACTACATACTGAGATCCTGTCTCAAAAAAAACAAAAAACAAAAAACAAAAAAAAACAAAACACACACACACACACACACAAATTTAAAGGGCTGTTAAAATTTCTTTGTTTTGTTTTGTTTTTATTTCCTTTTGTCCTTACATTATACACAAGGCTGTGAAATTGTTGTGTTTAATTTTACGTAAAGCAGGATTATACAGGTTAAGCAACCCTAGTCTGAAGATCTTAAATTCAAATGCTCCCAAGTCCTAAACATTTTGAGTAGATACCACAAATGGAAAATTCCACTCTCGTCTTCATGGACATAAATGCTTGAACTGTAGTACTGATTAGTTTACATGCTTATTTTCATACTTAGTTTGCATACTTAGTTTCATTTTATTTTGTTTTTTTGAGTATTGTTTTCAATTTTATTTCTTAGGTACTATAATTAATATTCACAAAAACATTTTTGGGAGGAAGTAAGTTTTATTGATTCCATTTCATAGGTTAAAAAAAGAAGCTTAGAGAGGTTTAGTAAGCTATGCTAGTCAAATAGCTTGAATTTAAACCTGCATAACTCCAATTTTAGCAACTTGTTACTATAATGACTTTGAATACATTTTGTGTAGGTTTGAGTGCATCATTTATTTTACTCAGTAAATTTATTTCTCATTTTGAGGATAGTTGCTGTTGAATGTTTAAATAAAGGAAAAGTAAAATTTTTGTTTTAGTCCAGTGACTCAGTAATTTTGCAAAATTATGCAACTTGCTCTGTATTTATTACTTTGATTTGGGAATTCTAGCAGAAATGTTTTGGAAGATAATTTATTCATTTACCATCGGTTTCTTTGTATCTAAAATGGCATCAATATCTCTTACCTATTTAGGAACTATTTACTGAGTTTCTATTGTGCTGGAGAATGTGCTAGTTATTATCAGAGGACAACAAAGGAGATACTTTGCACTCTTCAAGAAATCACATTCGAAATGGGAAGACAAGGGCCAGGATTTAGCTCAGCGGTTCAGTGGCCTGCCTTGCAAGTGCAGGGACCAGAGTTCAATCCTCGGTAACAAACAAACAAACAAACAAATAAATAAATAAATAAATAAATGGGAAGACAGAACTCTAAGCAAATGAAATATGTTAAGTTTTGTTTCTAGGGTGCTGCAAATGTAGGTAGACAAAGGACCTAGGATAGCATCCAGGAGGACAATGTTTCTTCAAAAAATATCTGCCTGATTGAGTATGGACAGTTAAAATAAACCAAGTTGGTTTGAATGATATATTTTCAATGTAAAAAACTATATAAGATTAACGACATGAATATGATCTAAGATATCTTTCTTTCTTTATGACTCATTTCCCTCCGAGCCTTTCCAACTTTAAAATCAGACTTCAGAAACATAAAAATCTTCATTTATTAATGTTCTTACATATGGACTTTACTTATTTGGAAGATTGAATTATTTTAAAGAAAAGCACGACTACTTTTATTTTTAAGAGATGTAGAATTAAGAATAAGATAATATTTATAAAACCCAAAGAAAATTAATATTTAGAAATTATTCAACTAAATTTGATCATTTCAGACAAGGCTGATAAAATATATTCCATAATGTCATATCCTTCATGGCATTTTCTTGTGATGATATGGCATTATTTCACTTTTTCTTGCCATTCTGTAACAGGTTGAACATCTAAAATCATAATTATTTGTTTTATAAGTATGTGTCAAAAGCCAATGCATGTAATTCATTAAACTTATGTCTAGCAAAGTTACATTAATTCATATGTTTGTGTGTACGCAAATCTTGAGAGCTTGTTTGGAGGTTCTAGCAGGGGAGCACATCTACTCGTATATCCTTGACTGAGGAAACGGTCCTCCTCTATCGGGGTGGCTGTCCTCTTCCACCGCATGCAGCTTCTGGAAAGATGCACATAGAGCAGTGAGGAAGGAAGGGGACACCCACCTAATCAGCCAGATCAGCCGAATCAACCCTGGTGATCCATGGGGTGACATGAGATGTCGCAGCCAGATGGCCCTCACATCCTGTGTATAGGTAAAATCTTAAAAGTATAAGGACTATTAAGTGGACTCTAATATGTGCTTTAGGTGTTTAAATTAATGAAATATACAACTTTTAAAAAGACCGAAGTTCATTACCTAGGAAAGTGAGAACTTGAGAAAAATGAAAGGTAATTTTTTAAACTTTGAGCTTCATTATGTACTTTTTGATAAGTTCTTGGCAGGCAGTATCTTTAAAGTAATTCTTAATTGTACGAGACAGACATTTGAGAGAGAAAAGTGCTATGGAATACTAAGGACTTTCTTTGCATGTTAAGAGTAAACTCTGGTTCATTCAAGGCATTGAGTTCCATGTCATAAACCACAGAGATGTAAATAACTGTACTTAAGAAAAATAGTTTCTCCACTCCATAGAAAGGATTACAAAATGTCAGAAGTAAGGTAGAGTCCAAAGAACTTTAGCAAAAGATAGAAAGAATGTTTAAGTCAGTATAGAGGTCTGCTACTGTCTTACCTCTTCCTCATTCAAAGAGGCAATTTTGAAAAGAAAGAACAACAGAAGTACTGGGTAGATTGGGAAATTCAGCTCTGGGGAGGCAACAAGAGAGTGGAGGAGAAGATGTGGAAAGGAGAAGATATTGGAAGTCTGCCAAATCCTTCAGCTCCCAGGGGACATCCTGAGATCGTAAGAGGTTCCAGTGTTCCATAGTAGGCTGAGAAGAGAGCTGAGAACTAATAACTACTGTTCCTCCCAGAGAGTTCCGTTAACTGTTCAGAAAAGATGGAGGATGAATGGGGGATGAATCAATAGGAAATGGGAATAGAGGATGAATCAACAAGAAAGACCATTAGGTATTGGCCTTCACCCCAGGCCATCACACAAAGAAAACAGAGAAGCACTTACTGTAATCAGGGTCATCAGCACAGGAAGCTGAGAGCAATCACCAGGAAGAGACGATAGGCTTCCCATCACCAGAGGGTAGTGATGCAGGATGTCCCATTCCAAATGTGAGGACATATAGCTCTCTGGCAGCAAGACAAAGAGGAAGGTCGCTTTTGATAATTCTGGAAGTGCTCTTAAACTTGCGATCGGAAACATGTTTGTCGACAAGATTTTCTATCATCAGAAACTTCATAGAAGTCAACACCAACATGATTGCAGCTGGAGAGAAATCATAAAATTTATGTTTTTCTGCAACCATGGATGGGATGGTTATAAGCACCAGGAACAGAACTGCAAGAGATGTTTTTGCCAGAACTACACCTTGCCCAGGGAGAATCGAGCAAAACATGCCTTGAGAGCATGAGAAGACTTAAGCAGCACATAGAGGGGTTACTCAGAACTGAGGTGGGATGCACAAATGCAGAAGGAACTTTTTTCAAAGCTAAACAATTTGGCAGTATAAAGAATGATAAACTAGCGACATTTATAGCTAAGTGGATGCACATTGAGGCCATACTCGTAAGGGAAATAAATAGGACACACGTGTAAATACAAAATTGTTTCTCTGGTGTGAGAAACTGAAAGTAAAAATGAGGACCAAAATGCATGACAGATAATGTGAGATAGGAAGAAAAATTCAAAGGGGAAGGGGAAGTGGTGGTGGGGGCAGGAAAGGCGGGAAAGAAAAAATATATAAGGAAAGAAGGAAAAAATGGAAATAAAACTTTTATAAATAGGGAGGGGTGGAGGGGTAGGAGGGAGGGGAGGGGAATGGGAAAAGACAAGCACCAAGACACATCACGTAAAGGTACAAATTCCCAATGATGAATGTGATCATAATGTATACCTAAAATGTACTAATAAATAATGGGACAAAAAAGAATTTGCCAGTGGCTTAGTAAGCCACCTTTGATGGATTTAGCTGCTAGTTTACAATAATAAGATTTGTTTTAAAGATATGAACAATTTAGATGTATGGATAATATCTTGGGAGAAATATGAAACTAAAAATCTGTTATGCTGCATGACCAGGACAGATTGACTGATGCATGTTAGAGGATTTCAGAGCATAAATCAAGCAATAAAGGTCATATAGATGCTGGGGGCTGTAGCCCATGCCTATAATTGGAGCTCCCTGGGAACTGCAGCACGAAGTTCACAAGTTCCAGCCCATTTTGAGCTGGAAAGTAAGTAAGTAAGCTACTTACCTCACCCTGTCTCAAAATTAAAAAAAATAATAATTAAAAAATACTGGGAATGTATCCCATTGCAAAGGTCCTGGATTCAATTCCAAGTGCTAAAAAGGAACAAAAAGAAGAAAAATAAAAAAGAAGGAGAAAGAGAAGGTGAAGGAGGAGAGGAAGCAAAAGCAAATGTAGAAGAAGAAGAGGAGGAGGAGGAGGAGAAGACAAAGAAGAAGAAGAGGAGGAGGAGAAGATGAAAAAGAGGAAGAGGAAGAGGAGGAGGAGGAGGCTACAGATACTTCACCATTTCTCCCCATATAATGTCAAAGGTACACTCTTAGTTTGATGCTTGAGCAGCAGCTTAATGATTGCAGCATTCCTTTGCTTAGAGAACCCGGGTCAAGGAAGAGGCTGTGATCAAATTTGTGTTAAATATTACCTTGTGATATCCTTGGGTTATCTATAAAAGGACATCTTATAGGGGCTAAAGCATACAATTCAAAAGAGATAGTGCATCCTCAGTTTATAAAAGATCATTGAAACTTTGTCATTGGCTGTGTCTAGCCACCGCAGTTGGAGAGAACGTATTGTCAGAAAAATAAAAATGGGCAAAGGAAGGGGAGTACTAGAGCATGGAGGAGTTTTTGAGGGTGAGAAAAGCATGTGAAATTAAGGAAATACAGTAATTCAAGAAGCAAAGAGATGAAAGGTTGCCATTGTTGCATAAAAGCAGCCATACCCAATACCAAAAAATGGATATATGTATATTTCCATTGAGGTTATGATAAACATGGACACTTTAATTTCACGTGTCATGTGCTGTCAAATGTTATCTTTCTTTTAATTTTCTCATTTAAAATATAAAGAGTAGTCTTAACTCACAGGCTGTGTTAAATCAGGTGGCCAGACAGATTTGACTCATGGCCATAATTTGTTGACTTCTGCACTAAGAGCTCTGGACATAACATTCAGACACATCTTTGTGTCAGACATCACTTTGCCTGATGTGGCCTTATTTAGATTGGAGGACTTCTGCCTTATTGAAGCCTAAAGACAAGCTAAGTTTTCAACATTATCTCTTGAAGTGTTGCGTAATCCTTTTACTCAAGATGATGAGTCGTTGTAACTATCTTTTATATTCTTGAACTGTCTTACAGATCCTTCTACTGTAATACTTTTCATGCTACATCAAAGCTACTTATTTATGTGCATTACTCATTCAAAATATGGGTTATGTTTTATCTAATTGTGATTATCCATCTTCTTACTCAGCATATGAAACTACTGAAAAACAAAGTTGGAAAGATAAGTTGTACTTGTGTATAATCATCGGATGGACAGAAAAATTTCAAGAATGGATGCTGGAAATTTTATGGGTTTCTGAGCTGCCAACTAAGACTGAATGGTATGCAGTGGAATTGGAGAATATCATGAACATGAACCACTGCAGCAAGAGATTAAAGTAACCGTAATCTGAAACATATTGTTAGAAAGTATAAAGGAGTATAAGAGTGAAATGGCCTTGAACTTAATAGTAAGACTGTCTCCACCCTCACATCTGTTTAATTGTTGCAAGACAAGACCCATTACTGACCATCACGATGTAGAAAGCCTCGAGCAGCTGGACCATAATATGAAATAAAGCATGAGAAAATGGATTGTTAGTTGAGCTGATATTTGCCTGTTATGGTTTTTTGTTGGTTTTTTTGTTTTGTTTTCTGGTACTGGGGATCAAACTCGAGTCCTTAGGCTGGTGAGGCAGGTGCCAGAACCACTGAGCTAAATCTCCGGCTCATATTTGCCTGTTTATAAAAGCAGATCTTGTGAAATTAGACTGTGAATCAATTTGATTATCACGATAGTGGGGAAATTAGTATTAATGCACTAAAAATCTGGAAGTGAATTGAAAATTTTTCATTTAAATTTGAAGAGAATATTTGTTTATAACAGAAATAACAAATCAAAATTTCAGTACATGACTAGCAATAGCAATACCAGAATAGAATAGAGCTTCAATCAGTACTTGTGGTTAGTTACTATTTCTAGTTCTAAAATAAATAATCTAACAATTTGCATACATTATAATATTAGAGAAGAGGACAGAATAGGCCAAATTTATTATAAATATAGATAATTAATGCAAAATATATAATGTGACTAACATATTCTTGCTTCTGTGTTCATATACTATTGAATAATCTTAAAGTTGCTATTGGTTAATCAAACTTTGAAGTTGTACTTTAATATGTCTAATTCAAATTATTTTTTCAATTATGACAGAACTGTCCAGAACTGGGCAAGCTCCCAAATTTATTTATTTTTGTGAGTATAAAAGAGATGCTTTGGATAATCATAGAAAAAAAATCAAAGTGAGAGATAAAGTGAGTTTCTTGATTGATATCTAAAATAAAATTGGCTGTAATGTACATTAAAATGCATATTTCTTTAGAGTGAAAAGGCTTTTCAGAAGTTAAAATAACAATAAAATTTCCCTTCAGTTTTGCAAACTTAAATAACTTGTGATTTGTTATGACAGCTTTTCTTTCATTTCACCAGTTATTAAAATTCAGATGCATTTAAAAATTTATATCGGTAACAAAAATGGGAAAGTAAATGCAGCTGCTTTGGTCTACAGTTAAATTTTATTAGTGCCAATTAAGAATTATCATTTGTCATAAGAGTTGAGTTTATTTTAAATGACAGGGGAGACAAAATCCCAGGGCCTTTTTGTGTCACTTGGTAATGGACACATTCCTCAACATAAAATTTGTAGTATAATAATCACAATTATATTACAAATATATAGCCTGTCAGGAAAACTGTAAAAGTTTGTTTATAAAAATATGTAACTATTAAGTAGAGGGTCATGATTAAATGAATGCCTATGCAATGAAATTATTTGTAACTGGGTAAAACATCTGAGATAATTTTTCATGTTAATTATGTGTCAACATAATTAAACTTTCTCATTATAACTTTCTCTTTTTCTAAAATTTTCATGCATGAATGTTTTAAAAAATAAAATGGATTTTGTCTAGGGATGAGGTAAAGACCACCGGGACTATTTCATACTGCAGATGTTAGACTATTCTTGCTTCACATAGAGAACTAAAACTGTATTCCTCTTTCAAATTTCTGAGCTCATGGTAGACAGGATGTAGGTCTTTTAAACCACCTCTACTCTCCATAAAATGTTTAGCACAATTGATTGGCTTCTCATTTTAGAATGTTAGTCAGCACCAAAGTGAAAGTGTGACATTTTGTTCCAAACTTTGCACATAAAGCAAAACTTTGAACCTGTGGGAATGGTCTTGGAAATACCTCATGTGACTAGTAGAAAATAAGCAAGACATAAAGTCTTTCAGTAGGTGCAAAACACATAAATTTCTTTGAAGTTTTACAATAGATGATTGACTATGCAATGGATGAAGTATTTCACATGAACTGCAGGGACCAAGTTGAACCCCCTAAACATATCCCACTTTTTATATACTATCATGTCATTTAACATTTAACGCGCAGAGTTCGATTTCTATAAATCAGACAGTTGAATAGTGTAGTCTTATATGGTTGATGGCAGATACAAGATGAATATCCATTGAATAATTGTTCAAGCAATTAAAATATTACTTTAAAAAAAATACAACATAAATGTCAAATAAAATCCTTTGATAATTTTGTCAGCCTTCATTTTAGTACAAAGATTTATTTGCATAGGTCAGTGCAAGTTCTTCACAGGGGTGACTGAAGTGTTTATTGGATGCCAGGTGTTACTCTGCACCTCATGAAAGGCACAGTAACAGTCGGTCCTCTTGAGACTGTTAGCTACAGTTAGGACCTTAGTTCCACCTGCACGTTTACCATTGAGGGTCACTAAGTTTACATGATTAGTTTCTTTAAAGTCAAGAGATTATCTTTGCTCAATGGGTGAAAAAAATCCGTAAAGTTTTAATAAAATGTCCATAGCTATTAAAAAAATACGGGATCTGCAATTATTGAATTGAATTTTGACAGAACCTAATACAATACGGTTAGCATAGTGCCAAAAAAACCTCAACATTAACATGAAATCTGTCAAGGACTGAATATCTTGTACCCCAAAACTCATATGTTGCCATCATATCAACCAACATGATGATACTAGAAGGTAGAATGTTTGGGAGGTATTTGAGTCATGAGGACAGATCTTTAATGAATGGGACTAGTGCCCATATAAAAGCAAATTAGGCAAGCTCTGCTGTGCCATTTGTATCATAGGAGAACTGATAGAGGATCATCTGTGACCCAAAAGTGGTCCCTCAGCTATGCTGGCAATGTGGTTTGGACCTTCAGGCTCCAGAACTGTGACAAACAAATTTTATTGTCTACAAGCCATCTATTGTATAGTATTCTATCATAGCACTCTTACTAAGAAAAAAAGCAATGGCTACCAATGCTGTTCATTTCTAGTTGTCATTATTCTGTAATAGTTTGTAAACCCACTGAGTTTATTAAGGAAGTAACCACTCCAGTAGGAAAGATGATTCATTATTTTATGAGGAAAATTATCACAAACAGGATTGAAACCATCCATCTCTGAAAAACTCACTGTTAAGGGAAAACAGTGGGATTTTTATTTTCCCTGTTAGAAAAACAAAAACAAACTGAACAAAATTGGTAATGGAGGCAGTTTTGGGTCTAATTCTAATTTTAAAAGAAATGTTCTGCCATAAAAACTTGATTTTTCAGTTATAATGATGAATTTCCAAGTATGAAGATCATGGATAACCATTCCACATTTCAGAAGAAAAATAAATAAGCATTATAAACAGGAAACTATCATTTTCCTTTTGATAACGCTTTGGCCATAAGACATGTTTTATTGTTTCATAAGTACTATTGCCACCTTTGAACTCTTTTATAAACCTAAATGGAATATTTAAATAGTAGAGATTGATTTTGAAACTGTGATTAACTTTAAGAAAAGAGGATAGTAATACTTTATGTTATCTCTGCCTACAGATATATTGATCCTTATCAATACAGAGAAAAAAACTATTTAAACAATTCAGCAGAAAAATAATTTATAACAAAGAAAAGTCATTCTTTTGAGTGGTTTAAATGAACAAGTTCAGACAATGAAATAGAAATCTTGTTGTTTGGGTAGTTTTTCTTTTGGACAGATTCATTTCTGCTTAGGGGAATATATTACCACAGTTAGATATTTTTGCTTGAGTTTCATGCATCTAATTTCCATAAAAATAAAAATTTCACTCACATAACTGGAGAAACAGAGATATACATACAATAAATGTCATTCCATTAATTTTTCAGTGTTATTTATTTGGTAATAGACAATACAAATTATGTAAAAGATATAAAAACACTCCATAAATCATAAAGTAATTTCTACAGCTTGCATGAATCCTTTACATACAAATTTCTTTTAGAATATGAAAATATCACTTGGAAAATCAAGATGAAGTTGTTGCTTAATGGATTACACAATCAATCTCATGATAATTAAAATGTTTTATATTTAAATGGCACTTTGCAATTTACAAACTACTTCCATGTATATTATATCATCATATTTTTAGCGATATCTTCCTTAACAACAAATGCATACATTTAAAGTTATTCAGGTATTAACAATAGAAGGTATAGAAAAGAGAAAGTCTATGAAAGGCTGAAACTGATTAGTTAGAAGACAAATGATGTCTTAGGAGGCAACATGAACGATTTCAGTGAGTGAATCCACCAGTTATTCAAACCAATCGCAGGAGACAAGTCAAGGACTATAAGATTTAAACTGAAATGGATTGGTTAGATTTATCAGTGGGGGGGGGAAGGGGCGGAGCAAGCGTAGAGAAGTTGTGGACAAAGGAGGATTTACCACCAGGACTACTCACAAGCATAGTCCCATTCATATCTCTAATTATGTGTTTATAACTGTGAAATCTGTTTGCAGTTTAAGCAGTCCTCAAAGAGCTAAGCCGTAGGTCCCACAAAGTGTGAGTCACCCCTGACACTGGAGATGAAAGCCCAGTAAAATGGAAGAGCTGAGATGTGAATCGAAGACGAGATGTGGGGAGGGTGGTGAGCCATGCACGGTGGTGCCAGGAGCCGTGGGTGCATGGATAGGGCTGGCTGTGGGGAGAGGCGTAGGTGCCTGTGTATATCGTCAAGGACCTGTGTCCGGAAGGGCTCCACACTGGGGATTTCAGGCACTGTCTTGGAGTTCTTAGCAATTTAATCTTTTATGTTTTGTAAATGAGGTCTGATCAGACAATAGAACTTATTCTTTTAATCTTTATTAAATTTATGGATACATTTTAGGCATACAGTACAGTTACATTCATCATTGGGATCTTGTACCTTTACATGACTTAACGGGTTCTTATTTTTCTCCATTCCCCTGCCCGCCCTTCACTCCCTCCACCCTTCCCTGTTTACAGAGACTTTGTTTCCATGTTTTTCCTTTTTGTGTATTTTTTCTTTTTCCTTTTTACCTTTCTCCTACCCCTCCCATTTCCTCTCTTCTTTTAGACTTTTCTTCCTATTACACAATATCAATGATACATTTTAGCCTGGCGTGGTGGCGCATGCCTGTAATTCCAGCACTCGGGAGGCTGAGGTAGGAGGATCCCAGGGAGTTCAAGACCAGCCTGGGTACATAGTGACTTCCAGGTCAGTCTCAACTACATAGTGAGACCCTATCTCAAAAAACCAACCCCCCCAAAAAAAACCAAAAAACAAACAAACCCATCTTAATCCTTATTTACACTTTTACTTTTTCACACCAGAGAAACTATTTGGTACTTACACATTCGTGACTTATTATCAGACAGTAGAACTTACACAAGAGTGCTCCTGCCTCCTGTGGCTCCTCACATCCTGCTTCCTGTAGCCTCTCCCTGCTGCTGTCTCCCCAGGCCTCCAGTGCTTCAGGTTCACATGTCCTCTGTCAGCATCCTTGTGCTTCTGCTACCTTTGGAAGAAGCCCGTGTCTAGAGGTGGAAAGGCACCGCCCAAGCATGGACATCGTGCTGGCCATGGTGATAGCGGACCCCAGCTGGGCTCACAGTATCATCCTGTGTGATTTGCTGTGATTGGCAAGTGATCATACGTCAGTGTGGATGAGACTATCGTCCACCTCCAGCGCTTCATCGCACAGACACACAGTGCTTCTTGACACAAAGACATAAACACACCAGGGCTTCACAGGTCCGCTTAGGTGGGTGGCGGATCTGTGGGAAACAGGAGTGCTTGACTACATTTCCCGGATGTCTCCCCTGCAGTCCTTTGATTGGGGCTGATAGGAGATATACAGGGAA
The DNA here is from genome assembly GCF_012274545.1 of Fukomys damarensis. Lineage (NCBI taxonomy): Eukaryota > Metazoa > Chordata > Mammalia > Rodentia > Bathyergidae > Fukomys > Fukomys damarensis. The sequence goes on from NW_022900942.1 coordinate 48,861,733, forward strand.
CCTGAAGGTCGGAAGGCAGCAGCTAGCGCACAAATGCCTTACAGGGTGGGGCTGGCCTCCGAGTGGACGTGAGGCTCTCTCACAGGCCCTCTGACTGGGAGGAGCCACTGTGTTCTTGCTCCTCCCAGTGTTTTAAATTTTACTTTGCATTTGTCTTTTTGGCCAACTGAAGACATCCTCTAGGGATAAGTACAAAATATAACTTTTATAATTTTGGTGATGTCACTTACAAGTGAAATGGTCAATACTTGCCTTTAAAACTGGTTTTGAACAATATAACACTGAATGGTCAAATTTTAAGGTTTTAATTTTACTGTACAACAGTTTCCTCTTATCTGTAGTGACTACATCCTCAAGATTCAATAGCTTCCTGCAATGCCAACAGTACTAAACACTGTATATAGTATTTTTCCTAATCTTACATACCAATGATAGTTTAACTTATAAAATAGGCACAATAAGAAATTAACAATAATAATTCATAATAAAATAAAATAATCAAAATAATGTAGTGTAATAAAAGGTATTTAAAACTTATAAATGCCTTAATTTTTGGAATTTACCATATGATATTTTGAGGTTGAAGTTGCCCGTGGATAAATAAAGCTGGAAAGAGGGAAAAACTGTACTTAGAATGATGTTAAATACAAGTACAAACAGCATCACAAGTAGAGTTCAAGAGACCGTGGAAAACAGGAAAAATGCTTTCTATGTAGCTTTAAAGGCACTGTCCTCATTTTTTGAACAAAAGTCTTATATATTTGTTTTCCACTAAGTTCTGCAAATTTTACACTTGACTTTGTGTGCTATGTTCATGGGAAAGTTTGAAGCACATTTTAAATGGTTTCAGAAAAGAGAAATGGGAAAGAAAAAAGCTGGAGAGCAAGAGAGTTGGGAAAAGCCATCTGCTTGATATGCTGCTTTTGACTTTGATCAACTAGCCACCATCACTTCTGATGGAGGGAGAGTTTTGTGGAATTTCCTGCATAAATCACTCAGATGTGTCAGATTGGTAGAACCTCATTCATAAATATGCCCCTGCTACAAATAAAACTGGGGGAACATGCACTTCACAGTTTATGTTACTTTTTTTTTCTTTCATTGAGTTTATTGGTACTTTTTAGGTATACAGTACAGTTACATTCATCATTGGGATCTTGTACATTTACATGATGTATCTTGGTTCTTTTATTTTTCTCCCCATAACCCTGCCCTCCCTTACCCCCTCCACCCTTCCCTACTTACAAAGACTTTTTCCTTTATGTTTCTACAGGACAAAGTTATTTGTTTTTCTACCAAGAGTCATTCCACTGGAAATTTTTCAAATATAGGAATTAGCTTAGATGGTCTCACTCCTTTCCCTTGACCCTTCCCTCTACCATGTTCTGGCTGGGTTGAACTACCAACTATCAGTGTCTTTGCTTGAAGATTATTTCCAAAGATAATGAATTGGATTCTGGTTTTTCACAGGACTGACTAGAAGTGCTTGGGGAATAATCATGGCTCAGCCATTGATAGTGGGCACTCTTTCTCTTTTTCCTTGCGTGGGCTGCTATGGTTTACTTTCCTCAGGATTTCCATTTGAGATCTTTTGCTGATAACACACCCTTAACTAGCTGTTTTCCTTTCTGCAATGAAGTTCCCCCCTTAACAAATCCCCTCTACTTCTCAACCACCTTGCACTTGCACATTTTTTTCTCAGTGTCAGCTTTTGGGGTAACTAAAACTAAGGCAGATGCTGAGTGGTCATGAAAAGTAACAAGTGCCTACCTCTCCTCAGATGTAGCTGTTTCTCTGCTGAATATTTCTTTAGTAACACATCCTTCCTTCTGTGACATATTTGTGAAACTTGTCCCTTGCTTAGGCCCACAGGATCCAGTCCCACAAACCTGTAACTGTATCCTCAGTGTTCCTGGCAAAAGTTACACGCCGAAGGTGCTCATAATTACCTGCCAATCCTGGAGTGAACAAACAGAAGAATGGCTACACTTTTATCCAGTCATGGTGGCTCATGGAAGAATTGATATGAAAAAGTGTTCTGTGTTTTGCTGTTGTCTGCAATCTTGAGACTGTGAATATCTCTGCATATTCTAATCTTCCCGATTTTATTTTCAGGAAGCCTGACACTGTGTAGATGTATGCATGTGATTATCACTAACTGGTGTGTGTGAGGGTGTGCAAAGAACAATGCCTACTTTGTTTTTCTCTGTATTTTTACAGTCAGCTGAAAATCACTGAGAAATGTCTCTGAAAGCTGTCTCAAATATTGCAGGAAATATTAAGTAAACTTACGAGCAGCAACCCTTGACTCTCTGACTTAATGCTGAGCACTTTTGACAGATCCAGAGCGATGTGTGTTGTATCAATGAGTCAGCTCAAACTTTTCTATCCCAAGAGCTTGGTTGCATAATTTTCCATAGAGGTGTCCTTTAACATTTGTCTTGCTGAGTGCTTGTGCTCAATTGAAAGCCAGCTGAATATGCCAGCTCAGGGCTTCTGCAGTCAGAAGATCTCTGTTTCCTAGAGAATCAAGTTTGGCTCACAAAAGCTAACACCATCCACACTGCAGAACCATAATGGAACATAGGCTCCAAGCACGTGCCCGTGATACCCTTTCCCCTTCCAGAGTTAAAGACATCTGTATAAGTTTATCAATTTGAAGTTTGAATCATCTGATTTTTACCCTTTATTGTTTGCATAATTATTCTTTTTACACCCCCTTAAAATAATAAACAGTTGGATGTGGAGCGTGTTCAAAGGTAAGAAAGAAGGGTCTGTTGTTACAGAAGGAGGTAATGATGACTTGTTCATGTACTCACAGAGAACTTGCCAAACCACCTGACCCCACAAATGAATGGCTGCTATCAAGAAATCAACCAGTAACAAATTCTGGCAGGACTGTGGGGAGAAAGGAACCCTTCTCCATTGTTGGTGGGAGTGCAGGCTATCAATATGGAGTGCAACAACTATGGAAATCAATATGGACATACCCCAAAGAGCTGGGACTAGAGCTTCCATTTGACCCAGCTATCCCTCTCCTGGGCATCTTTCCAAAAGAATTAAAAGAATCATATTGCACGGATATATGCACACCTATGTTCATAGCAGAACAGTTTGTAATAGCTAAAACTTGGAAACAGCCCATTTGCCCATCAGTTGGAGACTGGATAAAGAAGATGTGGTTTTTCTATAAAATGGAATATTACTCAGCCATAAAGAATGAGAAATTAGAGTCATTCATAGGAAAATGGATACATACTGAGGATATACTCCTAAGTGAGATTAAATAAGTCACACATGTATAAATACCGAATAGATTCCCTGGTGTAAAAAAACTATAACAGCACATACGATCCTAATGATATAATTGACAATGTGAAATAGGAAGAAAAGGGCTAAAGCTGTAGAGAAAGTGGGAAGGGTAGGGGAAAGGTAATAAGGGAAAAGAAAAAAATATATGAGAAAATTAAAAAATGGAAATAATGTGTTTGTAAATGGGGAGGAGAGGAGGTGGTGAAGGGAGGGCAGGGACGGGGGGGAAAAATGAGAACCAAGACCTGTCATGTAAAGGTACAAGATCCCAATAATGAATGCAACTGTACTGTATACCCAAAATGTACCAATAAACTCAATGACCAAAAAAAAAAGAAATGAAAAAATATAAGTTTTTTGTGTTCTGAATTAGAGATCATTGCTCATTTCACAATGGACGATGGAAATGGGACAGATTGGATGAGGCAGTTAGAGTGCCTGGGAGACAGTTGGGGTCCCATTTTACACCCATTAAGGATAGAAGAAAAATTGTGTAAGGTGTTGAATTCCCTACTCTGAACTAATATTTGACTTCAGATATATTTTATTGTTTTAAAATTTAGTGATCATATTTTAATGACACAATTTTTTTAATTTAAAAATCACCAGGTTTCAAAAAGTACTGTGACTGTATTAGTTTTTCAATACTGCTGTAGTAAGTTACTCAAAATTTAAAAGAAAACACATTAATTATTGGTTAGCTTGGAGGTCAGAAGTCCAAAATAGGTTTCACTAGGCTAAAAACAAGGTGTCAGCATTATTGGGCTTCTTCTGGGTGTTATTAAGGAAAATTCATTTCCTTTTCGATTTCCTAGTGGACGCAATATTCTTTAACTTGTGGTACTCATCCATCATCATCCATCTTTTCACCTGGCAATGAAGGGTTGAATTTTCATGTCAAATCACTCAGTAAGTCTGAATCAGACACTCCTGTCTGCCTCATTTATATATGAGACAGCTTGTGAATACATTGGCTCTACTAGGGTAATCCAAATTATTCTTCCAAACTTATGGTCAGTGTATTAGCAACCTCAATGTCATCTGAGACCTTAAGTCTTCTTTGCCTTGTAACAAAACATATCACAGATTTTGAAGTTTAATATGTGGACATCTTTGGGAACCACTATGATGCCTAACAAAATTGATCTATAAAAACATATAAAGTAGCAAATTAAAATTGTTCGAGACATAAAATGGATGTGGGAATTAAACCAACACAAAACATGCACTGGAATTAATGTCTATACATTTTCTTTCAGCTCGTTCCAAGTTAGTGATTCTCAAACTCTAACTTTAAATCGCAATTCTTAATGAGATAATTTTGGTGGAATTCTTAAAGACATGAAAAGAATCAAAAGAAGACTAATCACATGACCAATAATATACTCACTGCCCCAGTATAACTTTATCTCCCATTTTTATTGCAACCATAGTCATAACACTCAATTGCCATTAAGCACAGAAACTTCTTACATACCCCTATTTACTGCTTAGACCTATCTCCTATGAAAAAAGGCAGGTCTTGCATGTTATTTAAACATCTTCCATTTGATTCCAGCCTAATTTTTCTTTATCCTTCTTTGATATTACTTCAGCAAGATGAACCTTGCCTTACACTTTATTGAGCAATTTTCTCATTATAGCATTCCATTTGATAGACATTTCTGTGAAAATAGGTATACTCAATGTAACAAAGAAGTTTAAATGCTGGGTAAAACATCTATGCACACACACACACACACACACACACACAGAAGGTTGACAAGTATGAAGGCTAAGCTCTCTGTCGTTAAATCTAAAGGCATGGCTTTGTGTGTCTGATCTGTAGCATGACTGATAATTCATGGATAAAACAGAAACATTAAAATCTTCATAGAAGGCCAATTATTCCTGATACCAGCTAAAATTCCTATTGTGTTTACTGAATATTTAATACACATTTAAGTGCTTAAATACTTAATCTGCACACAGCTGGGCTCTAAGCCTCCCCTGAATTTACAAATGAAGAAATTAAGGACCAGAGAGGCTAACTGACTTCCCCCATGAAGTGGACAAATAATATGTAGTGGATAAATAACGATCTTGCATTTGAATCCATCTAGTCTGACTTTGTGTTGTTAATGACAAAGCAATGTTGCTTTGAAGAACTTAAAAAACGCAGAAAAAAAATGAAAAAGAAAGTAAACAACATGCCAGGCTTTTAATGACTTACTGCTTTGTATAACTCCATGTTTTGAATAATGCTATCAAAATGGGAGGTTAGGGTAAAAATTGTATCTTAATCACTGAAGGAGATCTTAATGTTTTCTTCAGAAAGCTCTTTTGCCTGCAGTACTCTTTCCCCCCTCTCTGTCCCTCTTCACCAGCTCCTTCTAATGCAGTTCTTGAAAGAAGTATCACTTCTTTATGAAAATTTATTTATTGTACTCTCCTGTCCCCATTACTTAATTATATTTTGTGTTAAGTGCTCTAATGGAATGGTACTTTTCCTTCTTAGCACTTATTTCAGCTTGTAATTAATTTGTGTGATTATTTGATTAAGATGTTTGTCTCCCACCAGAGTATAGCATCTATGGAGGAAGGAAGTATGTCCACTGTTTCCTCCCTGCTTTAGGCCTAGACCACACACTGTGCTTGCCATGTAGTAGATGACTAATAAGCATCTGTGAAGTGTGTGCATAAACTGATATTTTTGCCATACACTTGATTTTTTCCCTTACATTCAATTCTATATCTCAAATGAACTGAGCTGAGAAAAGATTTGAAAATATTTTACTATTTCTGAAAGTCGATACTCCTTACATTTAGCAAAACATTGCTTACAAAGATACAAGATGAACAATCAGGTTCGTTACACATAATTTCAGACTCCTTGCCTCCCACTCTAATCTACTTCCTTAACAAAATCAAAATCCTGTTGAATTCAAACGTCTGTCTCCACTCTGACTTCACAAATGGAGCTGAACCATGGTGAGGAAAAACACACCCCTTGGAAAGGGTAACTCCTTAAGTCAGGATCTCTGGTAGAGTGACTCCTTACCATTGTCCAACAAACCATAGATAGTCCTACTCTGTTCACTTACACTCTTCCAAAAGACGACTCTTATCTTTTTTATTACTGTATCTAGCATGCTGCTCTTTACCTCACCTTCAACTGATGTCCTTGTTCTGTTCTTTCATTGAACAGAAAATTCCTCACTAACCCTCCTGCCCACCTGCCTTGGTCCTTATGCAGTCTGCTGTTTTCCCACTGCCGGAGATGAACCCATCCTTCCCCGCTCTACTTGATCCAGTTTTCCCAGGACTCTCAAACTCAGTCCTCTAGAATATCTCCTTTCTGCCCTAGCATTTCAGTGTTTTCTCTTCTACTGAATCATTCCCTGTAGTTCACATGCATGCTGCTGTTTCTCCTATCTTGGGAAATAAAATAAATTTAAACATCAATCTTAACTCCTTTTGCCCTTTTCTAGCAAAGCTTCTTGGAAGGGTTTGTGATTCTTACCACCCGCTGTAGGCGAAACCTGTTTCAGCCAGGCTCTCTTATCTTCCTGTCCCACTTGCGGTAAGCTATATTCATAGGTCATTGGTGACCTCCATGTTGTATTATCCAACAGTTCTTCCATCATCTTCAACTTGCTTGATCGTTAGTAGGATCACATGTCATCATTCTTTCTTTCTTGACCTAGTTTCTTAACAGTTGCTGGGCTTCTTTGTCATTGGGCTTTTCTTCTCAGTGTTCTGGGGCCTCCTTATCCCATGGCCAATTAGCATCCTTCTGTTCTCTCTCCCTCTCCCCCCTCTCCCCACTCTTTCCTTCCTTCCTTCCCTCATTCTTTTTCACTCTCTGCTACAGTCTCTGCTACAGTTACTTTCTGTGAGCTTCCTTCTCCTGCATTATCACATTTACATGGATTTTTCTCCTGGCCTTTAGATACATTTATTCGGTACCTACTTAATATGTCTAAAATTGCTTGTTGTTATAATCCCTATCCAGCTTGCTCTGATGGAAGTCTTTTTCACCTTGAAAAATGTGTTAGGGTAAGGTTTAGGGTCAGAATTAGGGTTAAGGTTAGTTTAAGGTTAATGTCAGTGTTAGGGTTATGTTTAGTTTAAAGGTTAAGGCTAGAAAATGATTTCAGATTAATGTTAGAGTTTGGGCTATGATTAGGTTTAAATTTAGGATTAGGGTAGTGTTGTGGTTAGGAAAAGCATGAAGCTCAGCTTTAGGTATTGATTTAGGGTTAGGGTACAGGTTAGTTTTAAGGTTAGAATGAATGTTGAAGTAATGATTATAGTTACAGTATGGTTAAGGTTAGATGTTAGAATTAGTGTTAGGGAATATTTAAGGTGTAGGGTTAGTTTTAGAGTTAGGTTTAGGGCATGGGTTAATGTTAGGTTTAGGGTTTGGGAATGTGTTAAGATTAGGTTTAGGGTTAGGTTACAGGTTAAGGTCAGTATTAGGGTTAGTATTAGGTTATTATTAAGGTTAGCTTTAATTTCAGGGTTAGAGTTAATGTTAAGATGAGGGAAAGGGTTACATATAGGTTTTGTGTTAAGGTTAGATTTGGGGTATGTGTTAGGTTTAAGGTTAGTGTGAAGATTGAGGTACACATTAGAATTAGGCTATGGGTTAGGGTTAGGTTTTAGTGTTAGTTTTAAAGATCATTTAAGTGTTAAGGTTATGTTTAGGGAATGGGTTAGTGTTAGAGTACTGTTTAAGTTTAGATTTAGGTTTAGCAACAGGTTAGTTTTAGGGTTATTGCTAGATTTAGGCTTAGTGTTAGTGTTAGGGTATGTTTTAGTGTTAGTGTTATGTTTAGGGGTAGTGTTGGAATTCGGCAATGCGATAATTTTAGTGTACAACTTTTAGTTAGGCTTAGAATCATGTTTAGGTAACTGGTTGATTAGGTTATGGGTTAAGGTTTAAATTTAGGTTTAGGGTTTGTCATAGTGTTAAGGAATAGTTTAAGGTAAGGGTTACAGTAGAGGTTAAAATTAGTGTGTAGGTTAGTTTTAGGATAGCAGAATGGGGTTAGAGTTATTGTATGGGCCTTTTAGGGTTAAGTTTATGGTTAGATTTAGTGTATTGGTTAAGGCTAGGTTCAGGGTTGGTGTTTCAGGCAATAGCTTGCTTTTAGGTTTTGCTTTAATTTTAGGGGTAGGGTTAGGCAAGGCATTAGGTTTTGGGTTAGTCTTAGGGCTACGTTAATGTTGGGCCTGTTTTTAGTGTTAGGGTTTAGGGAAAGAGTTTTAGGTTATATTAGGTTAATATTAGGGTTTGTGTTAGTTTTTCTGTATGTGTTAGGGTAACTCTAGTTTTAGGGTTGTAATTCAGGTGTATATTTGAGTTAGCATTACATTTAGGGTTAGTTTACGGGTTCAGGTAAGGTTTAATGCTTTCATTAAGGAACAGTTTAGGGTTTGGTTATAAGTAAGGTTTAGGGTAGATTCAGGTGTAGTGTGAGTATTAGGGTACAAGTTAGGATTAGAATCACAGAATGAGTTATTGTTAAAGTAGAAGATAGGTTTAGGGTTAGACTTTCAAATAGGGCTAGGGTTAGTGTTAGCGAGCCAGTTAATTTTAGGTTTAGGTTTGTGTGTAGGATTAGGTAACAGGTTAGGTTTAAGATTAGGTAATGGTTCAGAGTTTGGGTTTGGCTTGGGGTTAAGGTTATGAAACAGGTTAATATTAGGGTACATAATGTGGTGAGGTTTATGTTTACACTTAGAGCTAGGGTTAGTGTTAAGGAATGGGTTAGGTTCTCAGTTTTTGTGGGTTAGAATTAGGTTTTATTTAATGGTTAGGGTTATGGAACAGTTTAGAGATTGTTTCAGGTTTAGCATTTGATTAGGTTTAGGGCTAGGGTTGGGTTCGAATTAGGGTTATGGTTAGTGTTAGGGTTAGGGAATACGATATTGTTCAGTTTAGGAATAATGTTAAGGTTCAGGACTTTGTATAGTTTTAGGCTTAGACTTAAACTTAGTGTATAATATAGAATTAGTTTTAGATTTAGGCTTAGTTCTAGGGGAAGGGTTTGTATTAGATTTAGGTTTAGGAATCAGATTAGTCTTAGGTTTAGAATTAGGGTTAGGGTATGGTTTAGTTTTAATGTTAAGGTTAGGGAGTGGATTAAAGTTAATGTTAAGCAATGTGAAAGGTTTAGGGTATGAGTTATGTTTAGGGTTAAGTTTACAGTTAGGTTTATCATGTGAGCAATATTTAGTGTTAGTGTTTTAGAATATGTTACAGTTAGTTATAGGGCTAGTGTTAGGGTATGGGCTTGAATTAGGCATACTTTTAATGCAATGGTTAGATTTATATTTCAGGAATATATTATTATATTTTTTATTCAACTATTTAGAATTAGGGCATGGTAATTTTGGGTTTCACTTTCTTGTTTTGATTAGGATTAGATAGCAGTTTAACATTTTGATTAGGATTAGGAAATGACTGAAGAATATTTGGTTTCGGTTAACATCATTTGGTTTTAGGATATGGGTTATGGTTAAGAAATGGGCTAGGTTATTGTACAGTTTAAGTTTTGGGAACCTATTGTGTTTAGTATATGGGTTAGGATTATCATTAGGGATAATTTTAGGAAATAGTTTAAGGTTAGGTTTAGAATTAGTGTTAAGATTTGTGTACAAGTTAGTATTAGGGCTAGGGAATGGGTTTTGGTTATTTTACTGGTTAGGTTTAGGGTTTGAGTTATAATTTGGTAACTGTTAGGTTTAGTTTACAAGTTAGGGTTAGAGTATGTGTTTACTGTTAGTTGATGCTAGGTTTAGGGTTGGGGTTTCAGTTATGTGTTAGGGTTAGAACTACTGTTAGAGTTAGGTCATGATTTAAAATTAGGGTACATGTTAAAGTTTAGGCTAGGATTAGTTTTAGGCTTTGGGAACATGTTAGTTGCTTATGGAGTAGTGTATGTGTAAGGGTCAGTGTTAAGTTATGGGTTACGCTTAGGTTTAGGTAGAGAAAGTTTTAGGTTGAGGATTAGGGTTATGCTTAGTTTTAGCATTAGGCAACAGGTTAGGCTTGTGTTATGGTTATTGTTATATTTAGTATTAGGGGACAGGCTTTAGAGTTAGGCAAAGGGTTACAGTTAAGATATGTTTTAAGGTTTTGTGTTAGTGTTAAAGTTAGGGAATGAGTTAGAATTAGGTTTATAAGTTAGGGTTCAGGTTAGGGTAGGGGATAGGGTTAGGTTTAAAGATAGAGAACATTTTAGAGTTAATATTTTAGGGTTATATTTAGTATTAGACAAAAGTTGAGGGCTTGGGAATGGGTTACAGCTGATGTTGGCATCAGTGTGTGATTAGGGTTCCGGTTTGTGTATGGGATAGGTTATAAATTATGGCTAAAGTTAGGGAATGTGTTCGACTTAGGGTACCAGATAGCTTTAGAGTTAGTTTTATGGTAAAGAGATATTTTAGAGTCAGTGCCTCACCGCGATCCCAGCAGCTTAAACCCATAGGCTCAGCTCAAGGCCCACCTGGGAAAGAGCTGCACAGGTGCTCAAGCTACAGACAGAAGCTTGTCCATATTCCATCTTTAAGTGTTCACAGATCTCAGCAAGAAGCTGGCAGGGCCCAGAGAGTGTGGTTGTGGGCAGGTCCTAGCCAGGGCCCCACCCCAAATCTAGCAGCTCAGAACCACAGTCCCAGCTAAAGGCCCACCTGGAAAAGACCTGCACAGGCAAAAAAGCAACAGCTAGAGGCTTGCCTTGATACTATTGGTAAGTGAGTGCGGAGCTCAGCCAGACAGCTGGCTCAAACACAAGGGACTGGGGTGCACAGCTCCCAACCAAAGGCCTTCCCAGCTAAAGGCCCTCCCAGAAAACAGCTATGTAGTGGGACAGAACCTAGCCAGAGGCATTCCCAGATACCACTCCAAGTGTGCACAGGCCCCAGCCAGAACCCCGCCTGGACAATAGGGCAATGCAGGGATCCAGAAGACCATTGTTCTGAACATAGAAAGTGGCACAGGGGTTAATAGCAGAGAAAAGGCCTCTCAGTGGCTTGCTGAGATCTGAAGACCACTGGGTTAGCAACAAGTTGCCTCAAAAAAGGAGCAGCAGGCTGCATCTTTTTAAATTAAGATGCATAAACAAGTATCAAAACCAGGCTTCCACAACACCTAAGGCAACTCCAAAGGGAAATGAGATGGAACAATCTCATACTAAATAATCTGAACTCCCTGAACTGGCAAAAAAAGAGGATCTAGAAAAAATGAAATCAGAAATTATTTCTCAATAACAACACAGATTGTGTCCATAGTCAAAGACATAATTAATAACTATAAAGCAGACACAGATAAAAAGTTGAGGAGCTGAGGAACATGATAGAATATCAACATAGGGAACAAATGGAATCTATAAAACAGATACAAACAGATATCCAGGAGATTAAAAACTCTATTGAAAGTTTATGCAGCAGAATGAGACAATGTGAGGACAGAATTTCAGATATAGAAGATAGGATTGTAATTAGTGATCAGGAAAAGAAAAATTTCTTAAAAATAGTAAGGGACCATAAGCAATCGATCCAGCAGCTGTTAGACCATGCTAAGAAGAATAACATAAGACTGATTGGAGTCAATGAAGAAACAGGAGAGTGTGCAGATGACATAAAAGAAACTGTTCACAGAAGTAATGGCAGAAAACTTCCCAAGTAAGGAAAAATAAATTAACATACAGATAAGTTAGGCCTATAGGACTCCAACTAGTTATGACAAAAAAAAAAATCTACACATAGACATATAATAGTTAAGATTCGAGAAACCCAAAAGAAGAACAAAATTCTACAAGCAGTTAGAGAAAAGAAACAAATCACATATGAAGGAAAGCCCATCAGAATCACAGCAGAATTCTCAACACAAACCCTCAAGTCAATAAGAGCTTGGAGTGACATATTTCTTTTTTTTTTTTTATTGAGTTTATTGGTACATTTAGGGATACAGTACAGTTACAGTCATTGTTGGGATCTTGTACCTTTACATGGCAAGTCTTGATTCTCATTTTTTTCCC
>NW_022900942.1:48877360-48885143 GCF_012274545.1 Fukomys damarensis
GGTCACTGACTGCTATCCTATCTTCTATATCTGAAATTCTATCTTCGCAATCTTTTATTCTGTTTCGTACACTTTCAATAGAGTTTTTAATCTCCTGGATATCTGTTTGAATCTGTTTTATGGATTCCATTTCTTTCCTCTGTTGGGCATTCATTGTTTCCATGTCTTTCTTATGCTGAGTCTTCATGGCTTCTATCACAGTCTTGAGCTCATCTATTTTTTTCTCAGTTTCTGCTCTAGAGTCTCGAATCATGACTTCTATTTTGCTCATCATCTCTCTGGCTAGCTGGGAAATTATTTCTGATTTGAATTTTTCTAGAGCCTGATTGATCAATTTTGTTACCTCCTGTGCTATGGGTCCAGGGAGTCCATAAATATTATTTCAGCTGAGTCATATGATGTTTGAATATGTTTCCTTTATTGAAAATATTATTTTTTATTGTTGCTTTTGGTTTCTTATTTGCTCTGTCAATAGCTTATGGATTTCAAATAATTCTTTAATAACATGTTGAAATTTTTTGTTTCTTAAATTAACATATTACATTTTGTGTTTTTATCTTGTATATGATATTTTCAAGTATACATGTATCTATGTATGTGTATATACATTGTAGATTGGTTAAATTTAGCTAATTAACAAAAGGAATTTTCTCATAATTTTTGTGGTGAGGGAATGTAACATCCACTTTGCATTTGATGTCAAACTTTCAGTGATCTATCGAAAGGGTGGGGAAGGTAGTAAATTATGTATCTGATATTTTAACTCCAAAATGATTTGGAAATAATTTGGTCAATTTATTTTGCATGTGTTTCCTTTTTATTACATTTAGTGTGAATACATCTATATTTAGATAAAAATCTAGATTTCAACAAATATAAAACATTCACACCTTAATTGATAAACTACTTTTTTATCACTACTGCAGTACTGATAGTTTACTTTGTAATGTATGATACCTTAGAGTTGATGAAATAACACAGTTACTTATTCATTCTAAAATTCTTGGAAAGTGTGAGTTTCCTTTCATTGTTGCCTAATGGCTTAGGTCATATATGTTACCAGCTAATATGGGTCCTTAGTGACATATAAGATAGCAATCATACATGGGTTATCAAACATGGTGGCCTACAACTAGATAGATCATCAGATGTGAACCTTCATACCCTTCAAGTAGCTTTGATGTCTGTGATTAAAAGCCAGCTGATTTTCTCCTCAGAGAAGATTTCTCCATCTTCTTTGTGGAGGTCATAAGCCCAGCCAGGGATCAGGGAGCTGATTAAACACAAGAAGCTTAGGAGAGGGCCCAGTGAGTGCTACTATTTTATGACAGTACATTACCTCTCCTAGACTGAGTCTCAGTCTAGAGCCTCTCAATTCAGCCTTTCTTGTCTTGAGCTAAGCATAGGAGTGGGATAGGGAGAGCCTGTGACTTGAAGTTATGGTATAGTACTGCTACTTCTGATGGGAGAAGAAAGGTATGAAGAAACACTTTAATAAATGAACAGAAAATTTGAAGACAAATGTTGCAAAGGAAAAGCAAGATTCAGCCATTTATACTTTCTTTATTTTCTTCTTTCATTCAACCATCAAGTATTTAATATTTAGTTTGCATCTGTAATAGACAAGAGAAATACAATGATCGTAAAAAGCCAGTTCTCAGTTCCTGTTTTCACAGTGCTTAAAAACAAGCCAGGAAAGTATTGAATAAATCATTGCACAGTTAATTATATTTCTATAGAGTAAAAGACAGTGCTGTGACAATATATAAATGGGAGAATAACAATAACATGTTCTGGGGTGTGTGTGTGTGTGTGTGTGTGTGTGTGTGTGTGTAAGAATTTACTAGGCAAAACTCGGAAGGTGAGAGCGACGTGAGAAAAGAAAGACATTTTTGGCAGAAGGAATAAGATGCATAAAGCCTTGGCAGTCCAGAGCCTGGAAGGAAGTTGGCTTATTTAGGAAGGGAAATGAAGTTTGATTTGATGGAAGATGCTGAACCAATGGGAGAGAAGCTGCCAAAAAGATGAAGAGATGAGTCGGGTAGCTTGTACAAGGCCCACAAAGCCATGCTAAAAATTTGAGGAGGTATTCAATCTACTCTGCGCAGAAAAAAAGATCACTCGGATAACATTTAACCGGTATTTGGTATAAAATTATATAATTTAGTGTTTTGGGTCAATAATTTGGCAACATGTATTCAAATGTCCTTAAAAATCCATAGCCTTTGATCTATTAATCTTGCTCTGTAAGTCTATCTGAACAGGCAAAAAAGAAAAAGGCAGAGATTTAAAGACATGTATAATCATATTATATATAAAATGAAAGATTGAAAGCAATTAATAACTACTCATATTGATTATTCAGTTTTACCTATTTCTATATATTTTAAATTTCCTAATAATTTTATGAGGTAAGCAATATTAATATTTTTATTTTCCAAAAATATTTCACAAAGAAAACAATGAGGAATTAAGTATCTTTTCGAGTCTTAGAAGTGAGGAGAGAGAAGATGTACTCTGAAAAACTATTTTTCAAAATTGATGGAGAAATAAGATACTTTCATGACAACAAGTACCCTAGGAACTTCATGAATACCAAAGCAGCACTCCAAAATATTTTAAACAATGTCCTAGGAGATGACAATGAGCATCACACTGCCAGGAAGGCTTCAAGAATGAATACATCAGGCACAACAAGAAATTAAATACAAAGGCAAGAATCCAACAAAAAGAAAAAGTCATGACAAGGATAAATTGTAACCACCAATGTCAATGGTCTCAATTTACCAATCAAAAGAAATAGATTGGCAGAATGGGTCAAGAAGCAAAATCCAACAATATGCTACATACAAGAAAAACACTTAATTCAAAAAGAAACTCATAGACTAAAAGCTAAAGTGTGGAAAACAATACTCCATGGAATAGGAGCCCAAAACAAAGCAAGAGTAGCTATCGTCTTTGCAGATAAAGTGGATTTCAAACCAACACTGATTAAGAGAAACAATGAAGAACACTACATCCGTGTAAAGGGAAAAATACAAGGGAAAGAGATGTCAATCATAAATACGTATGCACCAAATACTAGTGTGCCCAACTGTATAACACAAATACTAACAGACATTAAAAATCAAGTGAGCACTGAAATAATAGTAGTTGGGAACCTCAATACCCCATTGTCACAAACAGATAGATGAACTAGACAGAAAATAAACAAAGAAATACTAGAACTCAGTGAAACTCTTGAACAGATGAACTTAACAGATGTTTACAGATTGTCCCCCAAAAAACCAAAAATTGGGCTGGGGATTTAGCTCAGTGGTTCTTCGGCCTGCCTCACAAGCATAAAGTCCCAAGTTCAATCCTTGGTGCCAAACAAACAAACAAACAAAAAACAACAAAAAGTCCCACACTACAAAATCAGAATACATATTGTTTTTGGCTGCACATGGGTCAGTCTCCAAAACAGGCCACATACTTGCTCATAGAACATGTTTAAATAAGTGAAAAGGAATTTAAGGTATCCCCTATATATTATCAGTGTGAAAAAATTGCATATCAATAGCAAAAGAAACTACAAGAATTTCATAAACACATAGCAATTGAACAACACACTCCTTAATAACCAATGGGTCACAGGAGAAATTAAAGAAGAAATGATAAAGTTTCTACAATTAAATGATAATGTCTATACAACATATCAGAATCTGTGGGATATAATGAAAGCAATCTTATGAGAGAAATTCATAGCAATGAAAACCCATATTAGGAAAACAGCAAGCTCAAATAAACAACCTGATGCTGAACCTCAAACTTCTAGAAAAAGAAGAGCAGGACAAACCCAAAGCTCACATAAGGGAGGAAATTATAAAGATCAAAGAAGTGAATGTAATGGAAACTAAAAGAATGATACAAAAACATCAATGAAGCAAAGAGTTGGTTCTTCAAAAGACTAAACAAAATTGACAAATCCTTAGCCAACCTTATCAAAAAAGAAAATAAAAGACCCAAATCCAAGCAATTAAGATGAAAATTGTGAAATTATAACAGACCCATCAGAAATCCAAAAGATTATCAGTACCCCCTTTGAGAACATATAAGCCAATAGAATGGTAAACAGAAGAAATGGACTGATTCCTAGATACATATGAATTATCAAAGTTTAATGAAGAAGACCTAAATATTCTAAATAAGCCAATATCAATCAATGAAATTGAAAATGTAATTAAACACTTACTTAGAAAAGCCTGGGCCCTGATGGCTTCACTGTTAAATTCTATGACATTTAGAGAAGAACTATTGCCAGTACTGTTCACACTTTTCAATGAAATTAAAAGGGAAGCAATACTACCAAATTAATTCCTGGAAGCAAGCATCACCTTGATCCCCAAAAGTAGAGAAAGGCTCAAATGTAAAAGAGAACAACAGGCCAATCTTACTAATGAACATAGATGCAAAAATACTTAAGATAATAGATAGAATACAGAAGGTAATAAAGATCATACACTCTGACCAAGTGATATTCATCCAAAGGATGTGGGGATGGCTCAACATATGCAGATCAATAAATGTAATACACTATATTAATAGATCCAGGGACAAAAACCGTATGATCACCTCAATAGATGCAGAAAAAGCATTCAACAAAAAATCCAACAATGCATTCATGATAAAAACCCTTCAAAAAAAGAATAGAGGTTCTCTACCTCAACCTGATAAATGCCATCTATGAAAAAAACAGCCAATATCATACTAAATGGTCAAAAACAAATCTTCATGCTAAAATCAGGAACAAGACGAGGATGTTCACTATCACCACTCCTGTTCAATATAGTTTTAGAAATATTAGCCACAGCAATTAGACAAGAGAAAATAAAAGGAATAAAGTGAAAATTAAGAAGTCAAAATATCATTTTTGCAGATGACATGATGCTCTTTTTGGAAGACTTCAAGAACTTTACCAAAAGTCTTCTAGACTTAGTAACCTAATTGAGTAGCATAGCTGGATACAAGGTCAGCACATAAAAATCAATCTCTTTCCTATAAACAAACAACATACTGAAAAAGGAACTGAAGAAGCAACTACCTTTACAATAGCATCCAAAGAGAGAGAGAGAGAGAGAGAGAAAGGGAGAGAGAGACAGAAAGAAATACCTAGGAATCAACCTAACAAAAGAAATCAAAGACCTCTACTCTGAAAAAAGAGATTGAAGATAATATCAGAAAATGGAAAGACATCCCTTGCTCCTGGGTAGGAAGAACCAACATAGTGAAAATTCACATACTTTCAAATCTGCTGTCTATACTCAATGCAATCCCAATTGAAATTCCAAGAGTATACTTCACAAATCTCGAGAAAACAATCCAAAAATTCATTTGGGAGCAGAAGAGACCTAGAACAGCAAGAGCAGTTCTAGTGAACAAAGACAAGGTAGGGGATATCACAATCCGGACTTGAAACTCTACTACAAAGCTACTGTGATAAAAAACAGCATGCTACTGACAAAGAAACAGACCTGAAGATCAGTGGAACTGATTAGAAGATGCAGAAACAACTTCAAATATAGTCAGTCACCTCATCTTTGGCAAAGGAGCCAAACAACCTCACTGGAGGAAAGATAGCCACTTTAATAAATGGTGCGGGAAAAATTGGGTTTCAATTTATCAAAGATTAAAAGTAGACTTGTGTCTCTTACCATGCACTAAACTGAAATCAAAATGCATCAATGACAAAAATATTAAAGCAAAACCACTAATAGAGCTGGAAGAGAGGTTAGGTAGAACTCTTGAAGACATTGGCGTGGGAAAAGATTTCATAAAGAAAACCTCAGTTGCACATGAACTAGCACAGAGAATCAATAACTGTGATCTCATCTTACTAAAAGCTTCTGCATAGCAAGGTAAACCACCAGTAGAGTGAAGAGATACCCCATGGTGTGGGAAAAAATTTTACTGGCTGTTCCTCAGACCAAGATCTACTATTTAGAATATAAAAATAACTTTTAAAAAAATCAGACCTACCAAAATTAAAGACCCAATCCAAAAATGGTCATCTGAAATGAACAGAAATTTCTCAGGCAAAGAAGTAGAAACAACAAATGAACCTGTGAAAAGATGTTCGACATCACTAGTTTTTCAAGAAATGCAAGTGAAAACATTGCTGAGATTTCACCTCACTCCAGAAAAAGTGATTGCTATCAGAAGTCATCCAATAACAAATACTGGTGGGGTTGTGGGGAAAAAGGAACACTTTTCCACTGTTGGTAGGAGTGTAGACTGGTGCAACCACTGTGGAAATCAGTATGAAGATACTTTAAAAAACTAGAATTAGAGGTCCCATTTGACCCAGCTAAACCTCTGCTGGGTATTTTCCCAAAAGAATTGAAAAAAATAATACCTCAGTGATATATGTGCACCTATGTATATAGCAGCCCAGTTTGTAATAGATAAGACTTGAAAATAGCCCAATTGCCCAACAACTGGAGACTGGATAAAGAAGATGTGTGGGTTTTTAAAAAAATATAAAATGGAGTACTACTCAGCCATAAAGAATGAGAAACTGGAGACATTTACAGGTAAGTGGCTGAGCATAGAGGCCATACTTTATGTGAAATAAACAGGACGCATGTAAATACTGAATAGTTTCTCTAGTGTGAGAAACTGAAAGTGTGAATAAAGAGCAAAATGTATAATAGATAATGTGAAATAGAAAGCAAAGGTACAAAAGTGAAGGGGAAGAAGAGTAGGGGAGAAAAGAAGGGAAAGAAATAAATATGAGATAGGGATAAAACAGAAACAAAGTCTTTGTAAATGGGGGCGGTGGAGGGGTTGAAAGGAGGGCAGAGGAATCTGGGAAAAATGAGAACCAAGGTATATCGCCAACAGGTACAAATTCCCAATGATGAATGTGATCATATTATATAACTAAAATGAAAAAACAAAGATAATAAAATATTTGTTATGAAATAAATTTAATGAAGTGTTTTATATTTTATCCAAAGCTTCTCAAAGTTGAAAACTATTGCGCCAATAAAGTTTTTACCTGTTATTAAACAAATGAAGATCCTTACCCTCAGAAAGTGTTTAGGCCCTGAAGCAGGCCTAAAATTCTTATTTTTTAAAGGCAATCCCCACAGACAAAATAACCAACTAACAAACTAGCAAAAAAATACTGAGTTATATTCTAGTTTAGTGTTTCTTTTGTTTTAGGTGCTTATTGCTTAATTTTTAAATTTAATTCTGAATCTCTCTTTTCCATATTTTCATCAGTTTTTTCACAATTGTATTAGACTATTTTCATTGATAATATTCTTAATTCTTTTTCTTTAAGTTTGGTAAGGTCAAAACAAGTATATATATCTAAATAACATCAAATTTCATGTTCTTCTCATGTCTCTATGCCATCCTAATGACAATGGATACATAAATATTATTATTATTTTTTTTTTTATTGAGTTTATTGGTACATTTAGGGATACAGTACAGTTACATTCATTGTTGGGATCATGTACCTTTACATGGCAAGTCTTGATTCTCATTTTTTTCCCCTTACCTCTGCCCTCCCTTCACCCCCTCCTCCCCTCCCCATCTACAAACACTTTATTTTCATCTTTTCATTCTCTCACATTTTTTTCTTTTCCCTTTTTGTTCTTCCCCTACGTATCACACCTTCCCTACATCTTTAGCTCCTTTCCTCCCATTTCTAAATGTCAGTAATCTTATTAGAATCTTATGCATTGTTGCAGAATATTCACACCAGGGAAACTATTCGGTATTTACACATGTG
>NW_022900942.1:48889537-48895962 GCF_012274545.1 Fukomys damarensis
ATGGGAGAATAACAATAACATGTTCTGGGGTGTGTGTGTGTGTGTGTGTGTGTGTGTGTGTGTGTAAGAATTTACTAGGCAAAACTCGGAAGGTGAGAGCGACGTGAGAAAAGAAAGACATTTTTGGCAGAAGGAATAAGATGCATAAAGCCTTGGCAGTCCAGAGCCTGGAAGGAAGTTGGCTTATTTAGGAAGGGAAATGAAGTTTGATTTGATGGAAGATGCTGAACCAATGGGAGAGAAGCTGCCAAAAAGATGAAGAGATGAGTCGGGTAGCTTGTACAAGGCCCACAAAGCCATGCTAAAAATTTGAGGAGGTATTCAATCTACTCTGCGCAGAAAAAAAGATCACTCGGATAACATTTAACCGGTATTTGGTATAAAATTATATAATTTAGTGTTTTGGGTCAATAATTTGGCAACATGTATTCAAATGTCCTTAAAAATCCATAGCCTTTGATCTATTAATCTTGCTCTGTAAGTCTATCTGAACAGGCAAAAAAGAAAAAGGCAGAGATTTAAAGACATGTATAATCATATTATATATAAAATGAAAGATTGAAAGCAATTAATAACTACTCATATTGATTATTCAGTTTTACCTATTTCTATATATTTTAAATTTCCTAATAATTTTATGAGGTAAGCAATATTAATATTTTTATTTTCCAAAAATATTTCACAAAGAAAACAATGAGGAATTAAGTATCTTTTCGAGTCTTAGAAGTGAGGAGAGAGACCTGGGATTTGAATATAGGGCATCTGACTTTACATCCTGTGCTCTTTACCATTGCAAGAAATTACTGATTGGCATCCAACTGAGCAGGTAGGTAGTAGATTAAGAGATGGAATATTCTACAAACTTTGAAATAAAGTCCTTAAAGAATACTTTATAAGTTTGACACCATGTTTATAAAATAGTAATAAATAAAAATACAAGGTATACAATTGGCTATGTATATTTTTGGTTATGTAAATAAAGGTACATACATGTGTGGTGAAACTGTTAGTCTGTATTAGGTCATGATTCTCTTGAGTCATCCTCTCCAGATCATAGAATTTTCTGTTACTCCAAGAGGCATTTTTCCAAGCCTGTTTCATCTGTCAGGCATGATCACCCATTTCAGAAACAGCTCTAAGAACTATAAATCTCAAAGATAGAAGTTACAAGCTACTGGTGTGCTGCATGAAAATATTCACAGTCTTGTTTGGGGAGCAGGTTTTTCTTCTTTCTCAAAGACTTGTAGCTGTGGAAGAAAAAAAGCAAGGCTGAGAGAATAAGCAGATGGGAGGAAGTAGCAGAGAGACCTCAGTCACTGGGGAGAGAAACAGCCTTCCTTTGCAAATATTGGGGAAGTGTAGATATTGACTCAGTGGTGAAGAGTCCTTCTGTTGCTAATTCACAAGTTTCAGAAATTACGTGCATTGTGCACCAGAGCTCTTGTCCCCATCCAGTGGGTATCATAGGCAGTTTACTAAGTGGTGGTTCTGGAAATCTGTAAGATAATTAGATATCCAGAAAACAAATGATGGCTAGCAAAGATTTTGAGCTGTGTAGCCGCTAATGTACTTTTTTGTTACAGACACATTGAAACAAAGGAAAGGAAATATCACATAATGTCAATCATGTTCATGTATAGATGATGATGATAGGTGATTTTTATTGTCTTATTTAAACTTAATCAAATTTTCAAGTATTCTATAATTATATCATTATAATTGGCAAAGATATTGAAATAAAGAAAAAGTGATAATCTTCATTGGGTTATGTGCCAGACATATGGCAACACTGTGTCTATACTGTGTTTGGCCAGCAGAGCACTTGCAGTAGTGCCAATAGTCCTCTTTGAAAGTCCATCTGGGCTCAATCCAACTCATATATGAACAAACAAAAAGCCCCAGAGTTCTTACAGTAAAGCACAAAGAATCTAGGAAATCTGAAGGCATAGTCTAGGAAGAAAGGAGCAGTCTGAAGTGTCATAACTCTGAGAGGATGAAAGTTTTAAAAAATTGGCTGTTGTTATGGTCTGCAGTAATGGCCTAAATTTTGGTCTACGATCTCTTCTGGGCACCTTCTCCCAGAACAGTTTTCCTAATCACACTTATATCTATTAATGTGATTAATTAATGCCTACCTTCTTCAGGAGACTGGATTTCACAAGAGTACAAATTGCATTATTGTATCTTCTTATCATTGAAAACCCAATCCGTATTTTTACAGTTATTGTTCAATAAACATTTCACTTATTTGAGTGAATTAAAATGCAGACTCCATTTATTTGGGGAAAAAAAGGTGTTTTAGAAATCAGTTAAGGTGGGCCAGGGATTTAGCTCAGTGTTTCTACTGCCTGCTTTGCAAGTGCAAGATCCTGAGTAAAATCCCCGGTACAGGGGGAAAAAAAAAATCTAAGGAGCTAAGGTCAAAATAAGCCTTAGAACTTTTGATTTGTGATCATATTCCATGCACAGGTACTACAAAAGCCTTCTTAGGATACAGAAAGCTTCCCGCATGACTTGGCACCTAACATGAGTCATAATGGATAAATAGGAGTCAGCTAATTAAAGTGGAGCAGATTGTAAGGTGTCTAAAGCCCAGTAGGGTTATGAAATTTGTAGGCTGATCAGGAAAAAGCCCACATCGTGAACTGGAAGAAGCACACATAAGCTTTATTGGTGACACGGGCAGATTTGTATGTGGCAGAAGTCCCCCATGGCTGAATCTGTCCAGAGGCTATGGCATAGAGCTGCTACTCATAGGAGGAGACAGCAAGGAAACTCCAGGGCACAGGCAGGTCAAAGAGTCTCAAAGGAGATGTACACATCTAGGTGATGTCAGTTCAGCAGCACGGTGGAGAATGTTCGGTTCAGAGATCTCTAAAAGACAGCAGCAGCTGGGGGTCTTTGTGGCCCAGAACCTATTTTACTGCCAGTAGATATGGGGTGAGATTTGAAGTGGTTGTGCCGGTGGGTGTGTCACACAAAACAGTCTCCAAATGGCTGAAAATGTGCTTGTTTGAGCAATTTTTTAAATAATTGGATCTATAACAATTTGAACTTTATTCTTTCTGGCTTTGTAGCTAACAGATATTAGCCTACTATGAGAAGTAAAGAACCCAGGGGCCAATAAGCAGAAGCTGGCTTCAGCCCATGTGTATAACATACATTTGGGACTGCTTGGGTGTTGTCAGTGGTTGAAGGTGTTGGAAGAAATGGGGTAGTGGCAGCAGAGTAAGGCAATAATTACATACTGAGGAGCCTTAAAAGTGTCACCCTGGGAGTTTGAACTCTAGGCTAAAAGCCATGGAGGAGTCATGGGAGGAATGCAGTAGCTCCTAGTTGTACATTTAAACAAGCTTTCCATGTGACTAAAGTATATAGCTTGAGTTGAACCTGCTATGGTAGAGATTTGCTGTTCAAAATGTGGCCTAGAAACTAGCTAACCAGGCACTCCTGGGGAGCTTGTGCTAAATGCCAGTATCCAGTTCTAGTGTCACCCTGCATTTTTAAGGGATGAACAGGCAATTCCCAGTTACATTACACTTTGAAACACACTGGCCTAGAGTAAATGGTCATATATTTACTCTTATATCTAACAAAAGAAATCAAAGACCTCTACTCTGAAAAAAGAGATTGAAGATAATATCAGAAAATGGAAAGACATCCCTTGCTCCTGGGTAGGAAGAACCAACATAGTGAAAATTCACATACTTTCAAATCTGCTGTCTATACTCAATGCAATCCCAATTGAAATTCCAAGAGTATACTTCACAAATCTCGAGAAAACAATCCAAAAATTCATTTGGGAGCAGAAGAGACCTAGAACAGCAAGAGCAGTTCTAGTGAACAAAGACAAGGTAGGGGATATCACAATCCGGACTTGAAACTCTACTACAAAGCTACTGTGATAAAAAACAGCATGCTACTGACAAAGAAACAGACCTGAAGATCAGTGGAACTGATTAGAAGATGCAGAAACAACTTCAAATATAGTCAGTCACCTCATCTTTGGCAAAGGAGCCAAACAACCTCACTGGAGGAAAGATAGCCACTTTAATAAATGGTGCGGGAAAAATTGGGTTTCAATTTATCAAAGATTAAAAGTAGACTTGTGTCTCTTACCATGCACTAAACTGAAATCAAAATGCATCAATGACAAAAATATTAAAGCAAAACCACTAATAGAGCTGGAAGAGAGGTTAGGTAGAACTCTTGAAGACATTGGCGTGGGAAAAGATTTCATAAAGAAAACCTCAGTTGCACATGAACTAGCACAGAGAATCAATAACTGTGATCTCATCTTACTAAAAGCTTCTGCATAGCAAGGTAAACCACCAGTAGAGTGAAGAGATACCCCATGGTGTGGGAAAAAATTTTACTGGCTGTTCCTCAGACCAAGATCTACTATTTAGAATATAAAAATAACTTTTAAAAAAATCAGACCTACCAAAATTAAAGACCCAATCCAAAAATGGTCATCTGAAATGAACAGAAATTTCTCAGGCAAAGAAGTAGAAACAACAAATGAACCTGTGAAAAGATGTTCGACATCACTAGTTTTTCAAGAAATGCAAGTGAAAACATTGCTGAGATTTCACCTCACTCCAGAAAAAGTGATTGCTATCAGAAGTCATCCAATAACAAATACTGGTGGGGTTGTGGGGAAAAAGGAACACTTTTCCACTGTTGGTAGGAGTGTAGACTGGTGCAACCACTGTGGAAATCAGTATGAAGATACTTTAAAAAACTAGAATTAGAGGTCCCATTTGACCCAGCTAAACCTCTGCTGGGTATTTTCCCAAAAGAATTGAAAAAAATAATACCTCAGTGATATATGTGCACCTATGTATATAGCAGCCCAGTTTGTAATAGATAAGACTTGAAAATAGCCCAATTGCCCAACAACTGGAGACTGGATAAAGAAGATGTGTGGGTTTTTAAAAAAATATAAAATGGAGTACTACTCAGCCATAAAGAATGAGAAACTGGAGACATTTACAGGTAAGTGGCTGAGCATAGAGGCCATACTTTATGTGAAATAAACAGGACGCATGTAAATACTGAATAGTTTCTCTAGTGTGAGAAACTGAAAGTGTGAATAAAGAGCAAAATGTATAATAGATAATGTGAAATAGAAAGCAAAGGTACAAAAGTGAAGGGGAAGAAGAGTAGGGGAGAAAAGAAGGGAAAGAAATAAATATGAGATAGGGATAAAACAGAAACAAAGTCTTTGTAAATGGGGGCGGTGGAGGGGTTGAAAGGAGGGCAGAGGAATCTGGGAAAAATGAGAACCAAGGTATATCGCCAACAGGTACAAATTCCCAATGATGAATGTGATCATATTATATAACTAAAATGAAAAAACAAAGATAATAAAATATTTGTTATGAAATAAATTTAATGAAGTGTTTTATATTTTATCCAAAGCTTCTCAAAGTTGAAAACTATTGCGCCAATAAAGTTTTTACCTGTTATTAAACAAATGAAGATCCTTACCCTCAGAAAGTGTTTAGGCCCTGAAGCAGGCCTAAAATTCTTATTTTTTAAAGGCAATCCCCACAGACAAAATAACCAACTAACAAACTAGCAAAAAAATACTGAGTTATATTCTAGTTTAGTGTTTCTTTTGTTTTAGGTGCTTATTGCTTAATTTTTAAATTTAATTCTGAATCTCTCTTTTCCATATTTTCATCAGTTTTTTCACAATTGTATTAGACTATTTTCATTGATAATATTCTTAATTCTTTTTCTTTAAGTTTGGTAAGGTCAAAACAAGTATATATATCTAAATAACATCAAATTTCATGTTCTTCTCATGTCTCTATGCCATCCTAATGACAATGGATACATAAATATTATTATTATTTTTTTTTTTATTGAGTTTATTGGTACATTTAGGGATACAGTACAGTTACATTCATAAATTGTATTAGACTTTTCATTGATAATATTCTTAATTCTTTTTCTTTAAGTTTGGTAAGGTCAAAACAAGTATATATATCTAAATAACATCAAATTTCATGTTCTTCTCATGTCTCTATGCCATCCTAATGACAATGGATACACAAATATTATTATTATTTTTTTTTTTATTGAGTTTATTGGTACATTTAGGGATACAGTACAGTTACATTCATTGTTGGGATCATGTACCTTTACATGGCAAGTCTTGATTCTCATTTTTTTCCCCTTACCTCTGCCCTCCCTTCACCCCCTCCTCCCCTCCCCATCTACAAACACTTTATTTTCATCTTTTCATTCTCTCACATTTTTTTCTTTTCCCTTTTTGTTCTTCCCCTACGTATCACACCTTCCCTACATCTTTAGCTCCTTTCCTCCCATTTCTAAATGTCAGTAATCTTATTAGAATCTTATGCATTGTTGCAGAATATTCACACCAGGGAAACTATTCGGTATTTACACATGTG
>NW_022900942.1:48901205-48912609 GCF_012274545.1 Fukomys damarensis
ATGGGAGAATAACAATAACATGTTCTGGGGTGTGTGTGTGTGTGTGTGTGTGTGTGTGTGTGTGTAAGAATTTACTAGGCAAAACTCGGAAGGTGAGAGCGACGTGAGAAAAGAAAGACATTTTTGGCAGAAGGAATAAGATGCATAAAGCCTTGGCAGTCCAGAGCCTGGAAGGAAGTTGGCTTATTTAGGAAGGGAAATGAAGTTTGATTTGATGGAAGATGCTGAACCAATGGGAGAGAAGCTGCCAAAAAGATGAAGAGATGAGTCGGGTAGCTTGTACAAGGCCCACAAAGCCATGCTAAAAATTTGAGGAGGTATTCAATCTACTCTGCGCAGAAAAAAAGATCACTCGGATAACATTTAACCGGTATTTGGTATAAAATTATATAATTTAGTGTT
Source organism: Fukomys damarensis (assembly GCF_012274545.1). NCBI lineage: Eukaryota > Metazoa > Chordata > Mammalia > Rodentia > Bathyergidae > Fukomys > Fukomys damarensis. The sequence continues at coordinate 48,901,608 of NW_022900942.1, forward strand.
TTGGGTCAATAATTTGGCAACATGTATTCAAATGTCCTTAAAAATCCATAGCCTTTGATCTATTAATCTTGCTCTGTAAGTCTATCTGAACAGGCAAAAAAGAAAAAGGCAGAGATTTAAAGACATGTATAATCATATTATATATAAAATGAAAGATTGAAAGCAATTAATAACTACTCATATTGATTATTCAGTTTTACCTATTTCTATATATTTTAAATTTCCTAATAATTTTATGAGGTAAGCAATATTAATATTTTTATTTTCCAAAAATATTTCACAAAGAAAACAATGAGGAATTAAGTATCTTTTCGAGTCTTAGAAGTGAGGAGAGAGACCTGGGATTTGAATATAGGGCATCTGACTTTACATCCTGTGCTCTTTACCATTGCAAGAAATTACTGATTGGCATCCAACTGAGCAGGTAGGTAGTAGATTAAGAGATGGAATATTCTACAAACTTTGAAATAAAGTCCTTAAAGAATACTTTATAAGTTTGACACCATGTTTATAAAATAGTAATAAATAAAAATACAAGGTATACAATTGGCTATGTATATTTTTGGTTATGTAAATAAAGGTACATACATGTGTGGTGAAACTGTTAGTCTGTATTAGGTCATGATTCTCTTGAGTCATCCTCTCCAGATCATAGAATTTTCTGTTACTCCAAGAGGCATTTTTCCAAGCCTGTTTCATCTGTCAGGCATGATCACCCATTTCAGAAACAGCTCTAAGAACTATAAATCTCAAAGATAGAAGTTACAAGCTACTGGTGTGCTGCATGAAAATATTCACAGTCTTGTTTGGGGAGCAGGTTTTTCTTCTTTCTCAAAGACTTGTAGCTGTGGAAGAAAAAAAGCAAGGCTGAGAGAATAAGCAGATGGGAGGAAGTAGCAGAGAGACCTCAGTCACTGGGGAGAGAAACAGCCTTCCTTTGCAAATATTGGGGAAGTGTAGATATTGACTCAGTGGTGAAGAGTCCTTCTGTTGCTAATTCACAAGTTTCAGAAATTACGTGCATTGTGCACCAGAGCTCTTGTCCCCATCCAGTGGGTATCATAGGCAGTTTACTAAGTGGTGGTTCTGGAAATCTGTAAGATAATTAGATATCCAGAAAACAAATGATGGCTAGCAAAGATTTTGAGCTGTGTAGCCGCTAATGTACTTTTTTGTTACAGACACATTGAAACAAAGGAAAGGAAATATCACATAATGTCAATCATGTTCATGTATAGATGATGATGATAGGTGATTTTTATTGTCTTATTTAAACTTAATCAAATTTTCAAGTATTCTATAATTATATCATTATAATTGGCAAAGATATTGAAATAAAGAAAAAGTGATAATCTTCATTGGGTTATGTGCCAGACATATGGCAACACTGTGTCTATACTGTGTTTGGCCAGCAGAGCACTTGCAGTAGTGCCAATAGTCCTCTTTGAAAGTCCATCTGGGCTCAATCCAACTCATATATGAACAAACAAAAAGCCCCAGAGTTCTTACAGTAAAGCACAAAGAATCTAGGAAATCTGAAGGCATAGTCTAGGAAGAAAGGAGCAGTCTGAAGTGTCATAACTCTGAGAGGATGAAAGTTTTAAAAAATTGGCTGTTGTTATGGTCTGCAGTAATGGCCTAAATTTTGGTCTACGATCTCTTCTGGGTACCTTCTCCCAGAACAGTTTTCCTAATCACACTTATATCTATTAATGTGATTAATTAATGCCTACCTTCTTCAGGAGACTGGATTTCACAAGAGTACAAATTGCATTATTGTATCTTCTTATCATTGAAAACCCAATCCGTATTTTTACAGTTATTGTTCAATAAACATTTCACTTATTTGAGTGAATTAAAATGCAGACTCCATTTATTTGGGGAAAAAAAGGTGTTTTAGAAATCAGTTAAGGTGGGCCAGGGATTTAGCTCAGTGTTTCTACTGCCTGCTTTGCAAGTGCAAGATCCTGAGTAAAATCCCCGGTACAGGGGGAAAAAAAAAATCTAAGGAGCTAAGGTCAAAATAAGCCTTAGAACTTTTGATTTGTGATCATATTCCATGCACAGGTACTACAAAAGCCTTCTTAGGATACAGAAAGCTTCCCGCATGACTTGGCACCTAACATGAGTCATAATGGATAAATAGGAGTCAGCTAATTAAAGTGGAGCAGATTGTAAGGTGTCTAAAGCCCAGTAGGGTTATGAAATTTGTAGGCTGATCAGGAAAAAGCCCACATCGTGAACTGGAAGAAGCACACATAAGCTTTATTGGTGACACGGGCAGATTTGTATGTGGCTGAAGTCCCCCATGGCTGAATCTGTCCAGAGGCTATGGCATAGAGCTGCTACTCATAGGAGGAGACAGCAAGGAAACTCCAGGGCACAGGCAGGTCAAAGAGTCTCAAAGGAGATGTACACATCTAGGTGATGTCAGTTCAGCAGCACGGTGGAGAATGTTCGGTTCAGAGATCTCTAAAAGACAGCAGCAGCTGGGGGTCTTTGTGGCCCAGAACCTATTTTACTGCCAGTAGATATGGGGTGAGATTTGAAGTGGTTGTGCCGGTGGGTGTGTCACACAAAACAGTCTCCAAATGGCTGAAAATGTGCTTGTTTGAGCAATTTTTTAAATAATTGGATCTATAACAATTTGAACTTTATTCTTTCTGGCTTTGTAGCTAACAGATATTAGCCTACTATGAGAAGTAAAGAACCCAGGGGCCAATAAGCAGAAGCTGGCTTCAGCCCATGTGTATAACATACATTTGGGACTGCTTGGGTGTTGTCAGTGGTTGAAGGTGTTGGAAGAAATGGGGTAGTGGCAGCAGAGTAAGGCAATAATTACATACTGAGGAGCCTTAAAAGTGTCACCCTGGGAGTTTGAACTCTAGGCTAAAAGCCATGGAGGAGTCATGGGAGGAATGCAGTAGCTCCTAGTTGTACATTTAAACAAGCTTTCCATGTGACTAAAGTATATAGCTTGAGTTGAACCTGCTATGGTAGAGATTTGCTGTTCAAAATGTGGCCTAGAAACTAGCTAACCAGGCACTCCTGGGGAGCTTGTGCTAAATGCCAGTATCCAGTTCTAGTGTCACCCTGCATTTTTAAGGGATGAACAGGCAATTCCCAGTTACATTACACTTTGAAACACACTGGCCTAGAGTAAATGGTCATATATTTACTCTTATATCTCAAATATACAATGAATTAGAAGAATTTCTCTCAGTAATTTTTCATTTGTTAAAAATGTATGTATGAGTAATATGTAAATGGCAGAACAGTTTTACAAAGACTGAGATGAAAAATACCAGTATTTCACCTTGTTCTCTATTTTGGCTCCTTACTGTTTGGAAGAAGTTATTTCATATCAATTGATAATATTTTTACATTTTTTTATTATTTTTTTATTATTAGGCATTATCTATTTATTAACTTTTCATTACAAAAAAATCACTGTCCTCTTTTACTTCTACTTATCACCTTTCGTAATTAAAATTCTCCTCAGTGCTCCACAGTCATGTTTTATTCAAATTAATGTTCAGTGCTTACATGGCTATCACTATGAAAACACTATTTACAAATGCAGTTTGATCATATTTCAATTTCTTATGTACCTTTGTAGCCCCTTAAAGTTTTCTTGTCTCAAAAGTGATTTTTCATTCATCCACTGACCTCTGTCAAAAATCCTCAAACAAATTAGGTGTTCTATTTCTCTCCTTGTCCTCCCTCCTCACCTCCTCCTCTCCTTTCCAGTTTACTTCCACCCGCGCTTTCTTCTTTCCACAAACTGGTGACTCTAGACGTCGTGCACAGCTCTTGTCTGGAAGAATCCTGCCACAGTCTTGGGGACACTGTACTTATGTTGGATTCTGTTCCCTGAATCATGTCTTCCTTTTCTTAGCTTACATCGTTATTATGGTGGACCAGTCTATCACAGAGATGCTTGAGAAATAAAATACTTGAAATTTCATGTCTAAACTCCATTTCAACATTTATTTGGTAGTTTAGCTAATTAGAAATTTTAGGTTAGAAAGCACTATTTTCTCTCAGAATTTTTAAGGCATTTCACCAGTGTCTTCCTACTCACATGGTGGTTATTAAAAATTCTACTAAAATTTGATTATTGATCATTTATGTAAAACCAATTCTCCTACACCCATCTCTCCAGAAGCTTTCACAATCTCTTCTCTATGTTCACTCCAGTCACCAGAATTCCACTAACACATGCTTAGGTCTGAATCTATTTTCCCGCACATTATTGGATACTTGGCAGACTAGTGTAGCAGAATTTTGGTATCAAACTAAACGGTTGAAACAACGGAAATTTATCATCTTAGAGTATTTCAAAGATTAAACCTCCTTTAAAGACTGTGAGGGAGAAGCTATCCCATACCAGTAGGTCAGTTCTGGAGGTTTGTTGGCAATCTTCGTCATTCTGTGCCTTCATTTCATCTCTGCCTCTCGATTCACATGGCGTTTTTCCCCGTGTGCTTCTTCACAGGTTCAGATTTCTCTTTTTTGTAATGAGGCAAGTCATACTGGAGTGCTGGAACTACTGACCTACCTCATCTTGACTTGATTACATCTGACAAGTCATATTTCAAATAACATTCAGTTCCGAGATACTGGAAGTTAGGTCTTCAACATCTTGGAGAGATGTGATTTAATACATAACAGCTCCTTTGAACTAATAAACCTTTGATTCTATTTTTTATTCTTGGAAATGTCTTTGAAAATTCCTTCCTTGAAAATTTACTAGTTTTTTTTTTCTGTTTGGCTGTTGTCGTTCTCTTTGTATTACTTGTTATCTGAATATTAGAATTTATGAAACAAACTTCCAATTTCATTAATTTTTTTCTTTTATTTCATCATAACATTTTTGCTTTCCATAATTTAATTTAATTTTCATATTTTTAATCTACAAACCCACAGTGTCCCATCCACCCACATACTGTCTATGTTTGTTGCATGTAATATCCAAGAGCACTTTTTAATTTTCTGCATATATTATATTATGTACTATCCTGCTTTTCTCTTGAGATCTTATTATATTTACTTTTCTCTCTGATGATGTTACTGATATTATTTGATATTGGTCAGTTTATTTACTTCCTTTTTATTTCTTTGCTTTCAAATATGTTAGTGTTTCTTAAGAGTGGGACACAATATATTGAATTAATTAATGCATTTTATGTGTATTCAGGGTTTGTCAATTGGTGAGCCTCAATTCTGAATCTTTTTGTGATTTCTTCAGTGGAACCATTTCTGGGGAGATTCTTTAATGTTTCTGCATTTCTGTCTCCAAAGAAAGTTCTTCAGATGTTTTGTATTGAGTATAAAAGTCTAAATGCTTGAATCCTGAGGGTCCAGTATAATATTTAATTTAATTTCTCTGTTTTCCATTTTGTGGTTTTCAGCTGTACCTGATTTGATTTTTTTTTCCTTGTGGTAGTTAAGTCTTCAAAATTGCCCCTGATGTGTATTTCGTGTGTGATCCACAGTCTTAAGTCTGTGCTGCTCTTGTGACTATTTTTTGAACAATATAATGTGGCAGCAATGATACTGTGACTTTCGACTCTTTGTCATTGACACTTTGTAGCTTCTGCTTGGGTCTTTTGAGGTACTTAAGAAGAAGCCAGCATTCTTGGGATGACCAAACTGCATAAAGAAGCTGTGTAGACATGCTAACACCTTTCTGGAAGGGTCAGCCATCCCACTTGAGAATCGGGCACATAGATGAGAAACTTTTTGTGGATAACCAAACTACTCAAATCTGTAGAGTCTTCAGCCCAGTCGTTATTGCACCAGACCTGCACTGGACAGCCCCAGTGAGACATGCACAACTGAGCTCAGACCACCCAGAGGATCATAATAGTATGATAAATGGTTCTACATTACATTCAAGCAATGTTTTTTAAAAATGCCAACAGATTAAAGAAATACCCCTGGACCACAGAACCAATTTTTCCACCTCTCTAATGAATAAATCTCCAATTCTTTACTGGGGTGGAACAAGAGCAGTCTCCTAGCTGTACACAGCCAAGAGGGACCCCAGGAACCAGACTACAATTTAACACGGCATTTGAACAATTCCTTGCTTTCAGTCATACCATCACCTCACAGCCATTTTGAAAGTCTATAGTTAAATTATATTCCTGTAATACTTCTACCACTGAAGCTCAAGATTCATCTTTCTCAATTTTTCTAAGCAGCTACCCAGATCCATCCGCTTTCTAGCTTCCAGAATTCTGTTTTGGTTAATTCCACTTTCATTCTTTTAGTCCTTGTGGTTCTTTGCCTTTTAAGAATCACTTTTTAAAATCTTCAACTAGAAATCTCAGAAATCATTGTCTTAAAAGATCTTACAGTAGAACCTTATTAACAAAATAAATAGTACTTTTAAGCAGATTAAAACAAATTACTTACAAAGTGGTAGGCCTGAAGTCTCACTTTGTAAAATTTGGAGTATCAGTTCTGAGCTCTGAAATTTCCCAAACACTTCTCCAGGTTACCTTCTAAAGAGCACATTTATAGGAGATCATGCACAGGCAGGCAATGTAGGCCTTAAAAAAACCCCTGCCAGGACTTCTGAAGAAATATTACTTGGACAAATAAGATTTCAGGAGGATTCAGTATGGCTTATTTCCCTCAATGCCTCTTTCCTCCCCATGAGCTGTCCTGCTACAGCGAGGTCCCACAGTTCACTTGAACTTAAAGTCATTTTCAGAAATAAGTTTCCAGGAGACAACTTATTATGGAAGTATTTTTTCTGTCATAAGCAATAAAAGTATCAATTTTTAACTTCTCTCAAGATGAGTCACATTTTTAAAGAACATAGCCAAGAATTCTTAAATTTTAAAAATATCTTAAGTTGCTCATGAAAAGAAAGCACTTTGTCCACAAATGGTGCCAGAGAGCAAGGAAGCTTGGGGAAATTATAAAGGACAGAATAAAGAAGAAAATGGCATAAACAACTCCAACCTATTAAGATTTTCCTTTGATTGCTTTCAGAATATGTAGTTTTAGTTTATGCAAGTCCTTAGTATATATAAGACACCTCAAACTTTTACTTGCAAATGCAGTGTAATATGATTATCACGAGGCTTCAGTTTCAAATTATTTATCATAATATGCCAGTCACTTTCATAAAACACTCTAGATTCCCCTGGGAGTGAAAGCATTACGTTCTGCTGCCCCCTGGCAGACATTTTGTTTACTGAACCTCGTGAGCTGCCCTGAGTAAAATGAAAACAGGATAGAGACTGCCCTGCATGGCTCTAAAGAAGCTAGAATATTCTCTTGGTGATTGTTGCTTCATGAGCAAATATTCTCACTGAAACAAAATTTCTTTGAATTAGGACTTCACTGAAGCAGGTCCAATTTATCTGAATCCTTGGCCTCAATTTCTCTATGAGTAGGAATTGTTAACATTAAACAGTATTCCCAAAGAGGATGCACATTATGAATAAAAAATAAGAGAGAAGTTCGGCTGTCACTGTTCAAAGAACTTGGTAATATATTCAACCTGCTAATCACCAAGCTTAATACAAGTGAAGTTCATGTCCACATATATTTGCAAAGGTTCCTAGGACAAAGAGCGTATTCGAAACACAAAACATCAATTGTACACACCTGCTGGAGGAGAGGAAATGTGTGAAGCTGAGGGGAGGAGAATGAATGGAAATATCATCCCTCCTATCACTTTGCCTGTATAAAATTATAGTTGGTCTATATAAGAAATTTTGTGTGATGTCTTAGTCACTTTCTTGACACTGAGACACAGTACCTGATACCTGTTACTTAGAGGAGGAGTGGTACACTTTGTCTCACAGTTTCAGAAGTTTCAGCCCGTGCTTGACAGGTTGAAATGCAGAGATGTAGAAGGGCCTGCAGTACAGGAGAGCTGAGACATCATGGCAGCCAGGAAGCAGAGAGAAAAGTAAGGAGTCAGAGAGCAAGATACAGCCTTCTAGGTCATGCACTCAGTGAACTGCTTCTACAATCAGACCCCATCTCCTACCATCTCCTACCATTTAGCTATGGATTCATCTCCACTGATGACTGTAGCACCCCTATGGTCCAGTGCCTTCCAAAATACCCAAATTCTGAGCTCACAAGTCTTTTGAAGAACATTCTCTATGCAAACCACAACAGTAGCCTGAAAACCCTACACATGACAGTCAACTCTATGGGATCACTGATCTGCAGAGATTATTTACAAAGCATGGACAGAAATGTAAACTAGTAATGTATCTGCTTTTCACTTGCTGTTTTTGATAGAAGCAATGAGTTACCTCAGTGAGAATAGAGAAATGGAGCTTTTTTTCAAATTACACAGTTGTTTAAAATGCTGTGTTTATGGGGAATGTTTGATGGAGCGGTGAAGAGGAAATTAACTTGGTTCTCCACACACCTCACTCTTGTTGGGATGGTTCGGGAGATGTGAAGTTGACATAGGCTAAGGGAGATTAGAGATGGCTGCCAGATTTGATCATCAGCCAGTGGCTATGTTTCTTGTTACCCGTATTGGTTCCCCAAGATTTTTATTTCCAAGTGGGATAGTGTAGTTTTATTTCAATTCACTTCTTGTAGTATACGGAAAATGTGTCATCTCAAAATTGAGAACCTTCACATCCTCATCCATCTACACAAGTGTTTCTCAAAGCTTGTTTTCCTTGCATCAGAATTACTAGAAAGATGATCAGAACCTTTTCCAGACCTACTGAATTAGCATTTTTGGAATCTGCATTTTAATGTGTTCAGATGATATTTAGGGAGTGAGAATCTTATTGAAGTGATCTTTGTATGTCAAATATTCTCAACTACATTTTCTCCTGGAACTTAGATAGAAATAAATATGTTTGATACTATATTGCAGACAATGGCAAATCTCTTAGATTCTTCACAGGACCACTTAGACAAGTACCAGATATAAATTCTTTGTAAGTATATTCATTATAAAATTTGCTTCCATTAAAAAAAGATTTGGAAGTGCTACATAGAATTGCCCTTTTAATGAAAGTCTTCCGAGTGATTTAATCCCAGTTCTTATTCCAGGACCAGAATTGCTGCCTTAGGCAATATTTTTGTTTATGAAGGTCAATGAACTTCTCTCAGAGTGAAAAATGAAAATAGACTAGAAAGAGTAGTACCAAAATGCTCCAACTCCTCTATTAGTGCACTTAGTCCTGAGTTAAAGGATGTTTGCTTTTTTTTCCTAGACAAGCATAGGCATACGTACTCAAACATGGTTCTGATTTATTGGTCAGTGTTGGTCTGTTTATGCTAGAATGTGTGCTGGTGCCTTTAAATTTAGGTTTCTAAACTTTTTGTTACTTATAATTATGAGTTATATTATTATGTGTTATACTTTCTCAGTATTTTGTAATCTGTATCTTGGAGATTTGTTGACTGAGATGAATAAACCAGATGATCAATAAGAGTACATTCAAGTTCTTACATGCAGCGAATAGTAGTGATTTTTAGTTTTTATGAACTTGAGTATTCCCCCAGTTCTGTGGGTTCTGAATAATAGCAGGGACAGTCTTTAATAGAACCTTTTATATTTTTTCATAGCATTTGTTTTTATAGCAGTTTTAGATTTAAAGACAAACTACATGAAGATTACAGAGTTCCTATGTGTCTCTAATCTAGCCTTTCCACAGTTATTAACAACTGGCATTAATGTGGTGTCATGAGTATAATTGATAAACCAATATTGATGTATTATTATAAACTAAGGTCTTTACATTGATTCATTGTTTATGCTGTACATTCTATTGGTTTTGACATGTATATAAGGCTATGTGTTCACCATTACAGTATTATAATGAGAGGTTTCGCTCATTTAAAATTCCCTGTAGCATGCCTATTTATCCCCATTTTCTCTCTCCCCCAAATTCCTAACATAAACTAATATTTTTAGAGTCTTCATCATTTTGCTTTTTATGAAATATAATTTAGTTGGAACTGTATAGTATGTGTCCTTTACACACTGCCATCTTCTACTTAGCAATTGGTACTGGTATTTAAGATCACTTCATATCTTATCATGGCTTTATGGTGCATTTCATCTTATCACTGAATAATACTGAATTGTACAGAGTACCACAGTCATATCTGTTCACTTGTTGAATGGTATCTTGATTACTTCTAATATTTTACTTGTTTAAACTTTTGTGTGAACATACACTTTTTATCCATTTGAGTAGCTATCTGGGAGCATGGTATGGTATGGTATGAGAGTGTATGGTAGGCCTATTTTTGACTTTGTAAAAATTGCCAAATTGTAATCCAAAGTGGTTATACTATTTCACAATCCTGCCAGCAGTTGAGAGCTTTTGTTTTTCCACCTCTTCACCAGAATTTGGTATTGTCAGTGTTTTGGGTTTTTCCTGTTGTAACAGGTGTATCATGGTATTTCATTTTAGTTTCAATGAATGCCCTAATGTCATATGATTTTGAGTATTTTCTAATATGTTTGTCATCTATGTAGCTTCTTTCTTCTAGAGAGATATTTTGCCAAGTTTAATTAGTTTGTTTATTTTTACATTGTTCAATTTTAAAAGTACTTGGTGTATTTTAAGAAAATTCTATTATCAGACAGAAGTTTTGCAAAAATTTTCTTCCAATCCATGGTTTGTCTTTTTTTCTCTTAAAAAAAGTGTCTTTCACAGAGCAGAAGATGTAAGTTTTGATGAAGCTCAACTTGACAGTGTTATCTTTCATAGACTGTGACTTTGGTGTTGTATCTAAAAAGTCATCACTGAGCCCAAGGTTATCAGGATTTTCTTCTGTGTTATCTCCTAGGACTTTTACAGATTTGCATTTTACATCTATGATATCTATGATCTGTATAGAATTAACTTTTGTGAGTGGTGTAAAATGTGTATATAGAATAATTTTTGTCATGAAGATTTCCAGTCATTATAACACCATTTGTTGAGAAGACTACTATTCTTCATTGAAAGGAAGTGTTTTTTTTTTTTTTTTTTTTTTTTTTTAA
>NW_022900942.1:48912722-48940706 GCF_012274545.1 Fukomys damarensis
TAAGATCAGTTGAATGTTTTGTTTGGATATATTAGTCAGCACTCTGGTTTTTCTCAACCATCTACATATTTTGTCTGTTACATACTGCTTTGATTACTGTACTAATCTTGGATTTTGGTTATATTGGTTCTCTATTTCACTTGGGATTTGTTGGCTCTTCCTGTATGCAGTCCGTTTGGTATAGTTAATAGGATTCTTTGCATATTAACATAATGCACTTATTTTTCATTTTAAAAGTCTACATGATATTTTAGGATCAACTATTTGCTTAACTACTTCAGTGTTGAAAGTTTTCTGTATTTTTTATTATGTTTTTATAAATAATGCTTTTAGGAACTTCATTAGGCTGACTTGTTTTCTTTACAGTTTCATTACTATGGACTTAATTGCCAAAATAAAATTAACACTAAGGAAAAGTTTTATGTAGCCTAACAAACTCAATTTCAAAAGATTAGCTGTAAACTTACTAAAATTAATACTGGAGAATAATCAGCTTGGAGCATTCACTTCCCTTTCATCTCTGAAATCCACCTTTGTCTTAAATCATATTACTGGAAATGTTCATTACTCTTTATCCTCCATTATTCTGATTTCTGAAAGTCATGTTTTATAGAACTATAATTAGGTCGTTACATGTATGTATTCATATAAATCCTACAAATATTGTTAGATATCACTAGGTATTATATAACACAGAAGGTATTCTTAGATTTCAGTGCTTAGTAAATGTTTGCTTCCCTTGAAAATCCACTGCACTTCCTTTTTGTGATAATTAATGTTTTAAGCCCTTATGTTTTAGCAGAGACTGAATACTGGGCTACTGGCACCAATTACCATGAAACCAGAGCTACTCATCAGAAAATTGTGTTATTCGACCCACCAAGCCAAAGCTATGACATGTATAGAAGAACTATACCATCAAATGAGTAGGGAATGTATTAGAATAAGCTCAGGAAGGCTGAGAAATACAAAGACGTTCCCTGACGAAGGACCAGACACCTATGGCCACTACTCCTTCTTCAGTGCCTTTTCTTTTTCAGTCTTCTCACAATCTCTTAGGGAATTCTCTATGACTAGCTGACTACAGAAGGAAGCAAGTGGACCTGGCTTAATAGACAGCTGTGCAAATGCACAGGCATAGTCCAAAGATGAGTGGCTACAGCCTGACAGTCCAGCTCCAGAATGACCTTAAATGGCAATGACAAAAGGAAAATATCTAGTAGCAAAAATTCAAGTTGTTCACTTTTCTTAAGAGGAAAGTTAGTTATTGATCAACAACTATTTCCAGAATCAGCTAAAGAGCTGGATATCTGGAACTTGGTATATGCACTGCCGAAGTGAGCACTGAAAGTCTGGGACTTGGAAAACAACATAATTGAAAAATCGGTAACAAAGAGCTCAGAGAAAGTGTGTGTTTATGCCTCTCTAAATGGGCACTAAATTGGAACATATTTGGACCATGTGAATGTTCATGAAAGGGTGATCTCATCAGAAGGGAATTTTAATAACGAGGTAGATATGACAAACCTTTATGGAGAGGTCAGTGAGATTCCTTCCTCAGCCACTCTTGTCACTATTGAGCTCAGGAAAAGAGTCCACTGTGGTAAGAAGGGAGGTTATACACAGGCTCAGCCACATGAATTTCTACTCACTAAGTCTGATACTGTTATAGCCATCGCTGAGAATCTAAATTGCTTTCCTTTCTGGTAAAGCTCCTCCTAAAACTACCATCTATGGCCTTCAGAAAGGGCTGTAGTTATCATTGTGGCATTCACATAGCTTTGCTTATTGAACAAGGAAATCACCACTGTGATGAAATTTAGCAATGGACACACGCTCATGGAACTCACTGATGTTACCATTTAACCTCATCTCTTTGAAAGAATTGGCTTAATATCGTGGTTGAATAGCCTTTTAGGGATTGTATGACACCAACTAAGGTGCAGGTATAATACTTTTAGGGCTGAAGAATGTTCCCACAATGTGGGATATGCACTAAATCAGCATCCGGTTTTTGGTACACTATTTTCCATAGTGAGTATTCACAGGTCCAGAAATTATGGGATGGAAATTAGAATGGCTGTTCTCTCTACTAATCTTAGAAGACCACTGGTAAATTGTTTATTTTCTGTTCCCATTGGTTTAGGCTCTGTTTGTTAGAGTTTAAAATTCAAATGAGATGAATGTTTCTAGGGAATATAATTCCATTGAGAATTTAAGATAGCCACCTGCTTACATTGGCCATCAATAAATGAATCAATTAATTGAATCAGTAAATAAGCAAGGAGACTTTTATCAATGGAAACTTTAGAATGAAAGCAAGGAGGAGGAGGTATGGAATTAGGAATTCCTGACCTTTAAACTTTTTTTTTTCATTAATTTTATTGGTACATTTTAAATACACAATATGCTGACATTCATTATTGGGAATTTGTACTTTTACATAATATTTCTTAGTTCTTAATTTTTCCCCATTTCCCTGCCCTCCATTCAACACCTCTCCACCACCCCATTTGCAAAGACTTTGTCTCCAGTTTTTCTTTTCTCATATTTATTCCTTTCCCTTTGTTTCCTTTCAATTTGAAAGCAATATGGTTTCATAAGGATAAAGCCTATGTGTTTTGCTTTGTTTTTTCTTGTTTTGTTTTATCATCTATCAACTTGAAAATTTGTTGAATGGGGGACTTCTATTTGTTTATTTAATAATTATCGAATGAATAATGAACAGGGATTTGGGTACTCAGCACAGTGAAATGAGTTGGGATTTATTCTCCTACAACCTCACTTCTTGAATTTTATTTTATCACTAGCAATGTATTTCCAGAGTAATAAGATAAAATGATCCATGAGCAGTTACTCTTTGGTTATTTTAATTCTGTACACATTCTTCCACATTTTTTATCCTTTTTTGTTGCCCCAATGTTCCTTTCCTTTATCTCTCCCTTAACAGTGTGGTTGCTGAACAAATTGCTTCAGGCTTTTAAAAGGAATAGACAAGATTGCTTCTTGTCATGATTAAACTTTGGGGATTTATGAGAAGGCTGCTCTTAAAGTGTGGGTGGAAATCATGCACTGCCTATGTGTTGCTGGCACTGATAACATGTAAAATCTATAGAGTAAGTCTGCACAATTGAGCTTGCATAACTATAAAAACTCTTTCTTTGAAGGTTAGAGGTTTTGTTTTATGCCCTTCTACATTTTTTTTCTACTCACGATTTCACCTCCAAATGGGCTGGTACCATCTATTTTGCATTGCTCCAGGAAATGTTTTAAAATATTATGAAAAATATAAAAAAATATACATATATGGTGGAGGTGATTGGAAAAATTGGATTCAACCCAGAATTTAGAAAATTTATGAGCCAGTTTGGATTAGGTACTAATTAGGGTATAAGAAAATACAGATTATTAACATTTTGTGGGTATATATTATAGATGATGGCCGTAGTAGACTGGTCAGGTTGTCTTGAATGGCTCTTGGGAGTGTGAAGCACAAGTGTATTCAAACAAGCAGAAAGGGATTGAGAGATGGGTGGTAACAAAATGATTAATATAATGTGCCTAGTGGACTGGATTGTCTGCCGAAGGAAGTGAAGCCTTTAACAGGCTGAGGGGCAAGAGAAATGGGGAAGTGCAGAGACTGCATCGGACATAAAGTGTAAAGTGAAGATATGGCAGCTGAGAACAGGACAGACAGCAGATTGTGCTTTGCAAGGTGAGTACAGTTTGTACATTTTCTGAAGTGGGACAATTATGAGCAATGACAAAGCCCAAGGTACTGTCCTGGCCACAGGCTAGTGGAGAAGGGGAGAACTGGAATTAATCGTGAATGTCAAAGAATCACAAAGCCAGGGTAACCTGAGGACAGGATGATTTACATAGTCATGGAAATCCCCAGAATAAGGGCAGAAGATGGCTGGGAAAATGCATGGAAGAGGAGTAAATAAGAGCAATGAAAGGTCAGGTAACTTAGGTTTCCAAGGGGGATTAGTTTTTGCAGGAAGTTCATACAGCTTCTAGTAGTTGGAAGGTAAGTGACTCCCACTATTCTGGGGCATCTGAGCTTTCTGAGAAAAAGTCAAAATTTTTAAAAGCTTGTAGAAAAGCAATATTTGGAGGGAGAAACTAACTTTAAGACTGGATTAAGAGATAAAGGAGCTAGAGGGTAATTATACTCACTTGACTGCACATTAGAATTGCCTCCCAGAGTTTTTTTAAAAAATCACCGATGGCAGAAAACTTACAAAGATCAACTGTTTCTCATCTTTCACAGTAGGCCCTGCCAATAGAGTATTGTGAAAGTTTAGGGTGATTTAACCAGATAGCTAGGTAAAAAGTTGCATAGATCAAAAGTGATTCAACTAGAAGGAAGAACAAAGCAGTAGTGAGAGAGAAGCATGCAGAAGATGACCTAGAATTTGTGATCTGGTAGCTGTGAGACACATAGGATTGACTGTTCTCCAGAAGTGGCAAGCTACTGCAATCTGCTTGTGCATTTTCCTGGCCTCTATGTGGCTTACAGGGAGACTTTCATCTTTCCTACAGCGGTAATTGCCTGGGGAGCAAACGAAGAAGGCAGCGACACTGAGAGGAAAGGTTCAGATGAGAGGTCAGAAATAACTGACTTACTTTTGTCCATTCTTCCACTTCCTGCTCTCCTTCTCTCTGTGCTCTTTCCATTGCCCAGAGGTCCGTAGCACTTTGCTGCCCCTGTGAAAAATAAGTAACTTGCTTAGCTGAGGTCGTCCCCGTTGGAGACCTGCATCTACTTAGGTCATAGCCTCTTCTCCTCTCGTACTCTCACTCCAGACCTTATTTAGTTTTCCAGGAATCTCTTCTCACAAAACACTAAGTAAAGTTCTAAAGGAACTGCTCTTGGGTTCAAGGGTGATTTAATGATGCCTGGAGCTCCCAGAGGGAGATGGTGCAAGACCTTTCTAATTCCTGATCCATGAACAAGTGCCAGCCTGGAAGCGAAATGCTGCCAGGTGGCTCCCAGTCACCTAAGGCCCTCCATTCAGAGTCTTCGGTTCCTACACTTTTCTCTTTGGAAGTAGTCGATCAAGTTTATTTGATTGTTAGTTGTAATTATAATTTTGTGTATATAGTTTGTCTTAAAAAAACTGTCTAACCATAAAATTTTTATTCCCTACATATTCATAAAAAATGTTAGCCCTTTTATCCTCACAGATTTTATACACCCCCTCCAAACACAGGCAGACACATTTAATGTTAATCGGCCTCCTGGAGCTACTGTATTCTGAATAAGACCTAAGAAGTGGAAGGGTCCAAGTGCTCCTATTGCTCTGTCTTTCGATGGACTTGGACCTCACCTGGGCAACACAATGGAAAGCCTGGTTTTTGAAGAGGTCACAATGATTGCTCTGGGGCACCTTTGGACTAATGGTGATGGATATACTAAAACTGCTATATTGTCTTTCAAGGATTGTCCTCAGGTGTCTGAGTCCTGTCTTCAATAAAACCAGTTCCTTGATGCAAATTCGTGGCTGAAATCCATTTTAAAGAAATAATATTATTGCCCTTTATGTTTCCTTATTATTATTTTTTCCCATTGCTGAGTATCAAGCCCAGAACCTCATGAATACTAGGCAAGTAGCTTGCCATGAGTGTTACCCTCAGCCCTTTTTATCCTTCTGAATTTACTTCACTGCTGGAACAAATCTGAGGGTTCCATGGGCTTTTATAAAGTTTGTACTTCCTCAGTAAAACGTGCCCATGGCAATTTGCTGCAACTGAGACTAAAATGTCCAAACCACATTTAGCAGTTCTGTTATGGTTTGTGGCAGAAGTCTCTGGCTAGAACACTCATGTGGAAAGCTCCACTCTTGTGACTTCCTTACCTCTCAAAAGCCTCACCTTCTAATGCATTATGTTGGTATCGACACATAATTTGGGGGGTAGGGTAGAATTATTTAGTCAATTGAGTGGAGGCAGAAGGTTCTTGGCCCAAGGATCAGTGTGGGAATGTGGAAGAACAGTGTCGAGTTGTAGGGAACAGCAAAAGGGGAAACGTCTTCAATGATGCGAAAAGTGAGGGCGTCTTAGGAAATGAAGTCAGGGATATGGATGGAAGGATTTTGAGGTGGTTAGAGGGGATATAAAATAATGAGATTATAAGGGAGCTCGTAAAGTACTATAAGTGCCCTGAAGGAGAGGAGAAGGCACTGAACAAAGAACATTTGAATGAGACTCGTCAGGTTGCTGAGTGGACCATGGCCTTGAAGAAACACCAGGGAAGACAAGAAAGGTCAGTTAGGAAATAACATCCCACTCTGCAGGAGAGGATTTGGTGTAATGCCCTGAGTGTTAGCAGTCAAGATAGTTAACAGTGATCAGACTAAAGCTTTGTTTTTAATGCTAGGTTGAGATAGATGCCAGATATGGGGTAAGAGACATAGAGAACATTCAAAGACATTTCTCAAGGCTCTGGGCTACAGTTGGAGAAATAGCACTGTCTAGGACTGAAAGAGCAAAACTAAAGGGAATAGGACACACCTGAGCAAATACCTAGTAGTTTCTCTTGTGTGAAAAACTAAAGTGTAAATAAGGTTCAAAATGGTGTAATTGAAAGTATGACATAAGAAGAAAATGGCTACAGGGTAAGTGGGAAGGGGAGGGAAAAGGAAATAAGGGAAAAGAAAAAAATGTGAAAAAAGGAAAAAATGGAAACAAAGTATTTGTAAGTAGGGAAGGGTGTATGGGGATGAAAGGAGGGCAGGGGAAAAAACAAGAACCAAGGCATATCATGTAAAGGTACAAGATCCCAATGATAAATGTAACTGTACTGTTTGTTTTAAATGTACCAATAAACTTAATGGGGAAAAAATAAAATAGAGAATTCATTTAAAAAATATATTCTGCATTTGACATATATCTGATGCTCAAGTAAAAATTTTGACTAGGCAACTGCCTAATTTATATTGGATTTAAGGAAAGGGTTTGAATTAGACATAAGAATTTAAAAGTTTTATTTTTAAAACTTAAAGTCACAGAGAAGATATCATCAGATATTATGGCTTGTATCTAGATGACACCCCACAACTTCATGTGGTCATAGGTGAGGCTTTTTGGAGGTGGCTGGATCTAGGGTGTGTGCTGCTGGGATCAAGGATGTGATTCTGGGATTAATCGTGGTGTGATGCTAGATCTGTCCCATCCCTGTGTGTGAGTTCTACCTGCCCTAAAGGTGGGTAGCCTGATTATATATGAGGGAGAGAATGAAGGTTACTGCTCATTGCCATGGAGCTTACTGCCTCACTCCTTCTGCCTTCTGTCTGCCATGAACTATTTCTCCTCTCTCTTGCCCATATGCTATGCCACCCTCCCTTGGAGCCAGCCACTGATGATTCAAAATCTCTACAAACTCAGAGCCAAATAAACCTTTTCTTCTTCAACTTTGGGTGTCAGGCATTTTGTTTCAACTAGGAGAAAAGTAAGTAAGATAGGATTTGGTGCTGGAGAATTGGGGTTGTTTCTGTGAGTGTAGCTGACTGTGTGGTTTAGAATCCTTTGGAACCGGCTTGTGGGAGAATTTGGAAAGGTTTGGAGATGCCAGTTGAAGAAGTAGTCCTAGAATATCATAAGTTATACTTGATGAGAGATTCTGGTGAGAGCTCAGAAGACCAGAATGTTGATAGAAATGCTGCCTGTAAGGACTATGCTCAAGAGGTTCCTGCTGGGAAGAAGGACTACACTGGCTGTTGGAGTCCAGATAATATATGCTATGTCTTTAAAGAAAGTTGGTCTGCATTTTGCTCATATCCAGAGATTTTTGCCTGAGGCTGAGATTAAGGGCAGTGGATTAATTAATTTGGCAGAAGAAATTTCAAGGTAGTCTAATCTTGAGGCTGTGGCATGGGTACTTTTTGGGGCTTTTAGCCAGATAAATGTTGATAATCAATAACAAAGAACCCAGCAAAATGATTTAAAATGTTTTGAGCTTGGTCAGACAAGAAATTCTGGTAAAGTTGTGCCTGCAAAGATGGAACAGAGGATAAATTTGTCACTGAAAAGCCCAGCAAGAAAAAGACAAGTATTTCAGAATAGGACAGTAGAAAAGATGTACTGAGGACATCACAAGAACCAGCAGGACCCAGCCTTTACAGCCTCAAAATTGCAAAAGTAAGACTTTGCTTTGAGAAGAGAGCCCTAGAATGTCATGTTCTAGAATGTCAGAGGCCTAAGGAAATTGTTCTTTGGGATTTGGTTCATTAGTACTTCACCTCTACACTCAAGAGAGAAGGAAGCCTGGCTACTGCTCCAGCTGGCAGAATTTGGCATCATCCACATGATGCTGGTTTTAGGCAAATGCAGAATACAAGAGTTTTGGGTCCAGGAAGGCTTCCACCCAATTTCAGAAGAAGGGCTGGGAGGGCAGGCAGTGTGATACTTAGAGAGCAGTGAGTGTGAAATGAAGGTGCTGTGGAGAACTCAGAGCTTTGGAGAAGTCAGGAATGTGGATCATCTCAAGAAAACTGTGGCGGGGGGGTCAGAGTCAGCCCAAAAGAGAAACCATGGGAGCTACAATCACTAGCAGTATGGTAAAGGCAGAGCAGTGCAAGCCCTTTGAAGTTTACAATTTCCCACAGATTGCTGGGGATGCTGGAAGTGGAACTGTAGGATTTAGTGCTACCCTGTTGAATTTGGGTCTAGCTTTGATTCCATCTTTGTATCCCATTTATACCTTTGAAAATGATAATGTTCATCCTTTGTGATTGTATGTTGGAAGTGTTTAACCTTCTTTTCGTTTGTACAGGATCTTGGAACTAGGAGTTTGCCTTAAATCTCGGAGGAGACTTTGGACTTGGACTTTTCACAATGCTGCAACTGTTAGGACATTGGCAACTCTTAGAGATGGACTAAATGCCTATTGAATAGAGGGATTTACATGAGTCTTTTGGGGGGCCAGGGACTGGAATGTTATGGTTTGTATGTAGATGTTCTCCCAAAGCCTCTTGTCATAGGTAGAGCTTTTTGAAGGTGACTAGATATAGAGTGTGTGCTGCTGGGATCAGGATGTAATGCTGGGATTGATTCATGGTATGATGCTAGAATTAAATCTGCCCCATCCCTTAGTGCTACCCACCCTTAGGATAAGATGTAAGATACAATATAAGGGACAGAAAGAGAGTAACTGCTTGTCACCTTTTAGCTTGCTACCTTCTGCCTGCCATGAACTGTTTCTCCTCTGTGATGCCCATCTGCTATGCCACCCTGCCTTGGAGCTAGCCGACTATAAACTGAAGCATCTACAAACTGGGAACCAAATAAACCGTTTCTCCTTTAACTTTTAATATCCAGTATTTTGTCTCAGCAATAAGAAGAGCAACCAAGATACCAGGTGAGTGACTACAGAGAGAAAAGGCACGATGCACAGGTCAGCAGGTAAGATCACCTCCTTAGCATAAACTACAGCCCTTCCTAGAGGAGCATGGCCTTGTTTTAGAACCTCCTTACTCTTCCTTAAAAAGAAATCATCAGAATTAACTACTCTGACCTCAGGATACTTTCTGCATTCTGGTGAGCATGGTAAGTTTCCAGCAGGCCTGTCAGTATGGAGCAACACCAAGTGCAGATCTAGCTACCTTCAGGGAAGTTGATCGGCTTACAGGGTGAGGCCAGGAATGTATCCACAACTCCATCAGGGATGTTTATGAAGCTAGCTGCTTGAATAAAAAGATAGTTAACTAAGAATATGTGCAAATCACTAAGCCCAGAAAGAATTTTTCCCCCCAAAACAACAACAAAGTCTGTAGAGACATAATTTAGATGACTATCCAGAATAATTCTTGTCTCAGGGCTGGGGATTTAGCTCAGTGGCTCTGTATCTACCTTGCAAGCACAAGGTCCTGAGTTGAAAAAAAAATTCTCATCTTAGACTAAAATAATTGCATTTAGATTGTATTACCTTTAAGATCTTCTGTTAAAAATGGATACAACACTTTCTTCATCTTTGTAAAAGTAAAAAGCTCCTAGTGATGATTTTCCAACAAAACAAGAAAAATAAGACATTTTCTCCCATAGACAGACAA
The DNA here is from genome assembly GCF_012274545.1 of Fukomys damarensis. NCBI lineage: Eukaryota > Metazoa > Chordata > Mammalia > Rodentia > Bathyergidae > Fukomys > Fukomys damarensis. Next base: position 48,922,775 of record NW_022900942.1, read on the forward strand.
GATATTCTTAGGAAGATGAAGTCTGCAAATCATTTAGACTATTCCAAAATTTTAAAAGCCTATTATATAATTTATGCAAATGTAAATAAATTTGCATGTGCACATTTCTAAGAAATATTTTAGGTGGTTTATTAGAACTAAGTTTTTAGAAAAAATGTAACTTTTAAGTTTTACTCATGGCTAGTAATAGAGAAATAATACTAGAATTTATGTAAAGAATGCATTGTTTTAGTGTGCTATCTGTATAAAAATTTATCTTGGATAAATCTAATAGAAAAACTTTTGAAATTTTATTGTGTATCTATAAAATGTTTTACTTTTAAAGTAGAATAATTGGGTAGTATCTGCTTAAATTTGGTAAACAGTAACAATTCTTACGGTACTTATAAAGAAAATTGTACATTAGAACATGCAGGAAATCAGAAATGAAAGCACCTCTGAAAGAGGTCCATTGGTCACTTTAGAAAGCATATTAAACATGAGTCAGTCCAGTGATTCTGTCCTTAAAGAGGTAATTATGGTCCTGACAAGCTAAATGGGAATTCAGATTGTAGGAAACACTTGGCAAATTTCCCATTAGGTACTCAAAATTGTCAAAACCTCTATAATACTCAATTCTGATTCAGTAATTAAATGAGTCAAGGTACATAGAGAATATTCAAAGGGTGTCAGTATGAGACAGTGTAAACAATGAAGAAATTGACAAATTGACTTTATTTGTCTAAGGGAGGACATGACATAAGACGTATGATAAAATCATCAGTTTGTTGGAAAACTAAGTCCTTTACAAAGAGTGAAGCCACAGTATAGTGGGAGAGCACTGAATTTCAGAGTGAAACAAGCATAGAGTAAATTAGTAATTTGTCTGATTTTGGACAGGTAACTTAACACCTCCTATTTTCTTCATCTGTAAAATGAGGACAAGATATAAAAACAGTCAAGGGTCACAATAAAGGTTAGAGTTAATGAGGTAATATAAGCATCATACTTAACATATCTGTAGAGACAAAAGTAAAAGGAGCAACAACAATAAGCTGAGAAGGCATGCTAGTGATACTGATATCACTTTGCAAAATTGGAGAGTGGTAAAGAACATGATTTCTAAGTCTATGTTGTTCGGTCTAAATCCTAGCTATAGCACTTCCTGGTTCTGGGACCGTGACTGATTATTAAAGTCTTTCATTTCTGTCACCTCTTAACCCAGGATTGCCCTTACAGGTTTTGTGGGCATTATATTAGCATGTTTTAATGTGTTCTCTTCCTCCTTTTCCTCATAATTATTATGATTCAAGAGCAATATGTTTTATATTTCTGGTTTTTAATTATGGATACTAAAGAACTGAAAAACTATATCATTACTAGTCTCAACTGTCTGTGCAGTCTGCTTGTCTTTCCTTTCAAACCGGTCATCCTAAAAACACTTCCTAATGAAACTATTCCAGCTAATCACCATCTAGAATTGCTTTTTCTGGGGAAGTCAACATATGACATCCACCACTACTGTCTTCCCACCAATAATTGACATCTTCATGATGATAACAATAGCAAAAATGTGTATATTTATTACGGACTGAATACTGTACTAGATGCTTTATGTGTATCATCTTATAGAAAGGTCAACACTTGAGTATTATGATTATCTTCATTTTATATATTTCTCAGAAAGGTTAAAAACTTTTCCTGTCTATGAGTAGTGGAGCTAGATTTAAAACCATATTGTTCAGCTCCAAAGATTGCACATTTTACTGTAATACTATACTGTTTTTTAGTGGGTATTCCGTCCATTTTATGAAATATTATGTGATTTTTTTCCCTAAGTTTTCATTTCACTGCTTCCAGAATCCATGCATCATGATAAATTCCTGTCCTGAGGAGCCCATTATTGTTGATAATCAATGCAAACACCAGCCAGGTCTCAGGACGAGACTTTTCTCAAAGGGAAAATGTTTTTCTCAGAAGATAAACATTTTAAGGAATGTTTAATATAGAATAAACATTAAAATTATATCCAGTATCACAAGTGTTTGGGGAAGCTTCCCCCAACCTGACATGCTGGGGACTGGTTGAAATGGAACCCAGGACATTTGCACTGAACTACATCTTTAGCCAGTTTTAAATTTTGATGCAGGGTCTAAGTTCCTAGGTTGTCCAGACTGATATCATCATACAATGCAGATTAAAGTTTTAGTGAATATTTTGAAGAACTCTTATATACTACCTAGAAATTTGAAAATGTATATCCTTTAAAACTTTGCTATTAAACTCAAATACCTAGAGACAATGTGTATACTCCAGTATTTTCTAATGAAGTTACAAAATTTGTAAAACTGCAGATACCTAAATTTCAGAGAATTGACAGATACACCAGTATATTTATAGGATGGAATGTTTATATGGTAAGTAAAATGAATGAGTTCAATATAAATATATATATATATATATATATATCTCAACATAAATAGATTTTTCCATTGAATTTATTGGCACTTTTTAAATATATAGTAGAGTTGCATTTATCATTGATATCTTGTACCTTTACATGACAGAGTTTGGTTCTCATTTTTTCCCCATACCCCTGCCCTGTTTTAACCCTCTCCCCATTCCCCTACTTACAAAGACTTTGTTTCCATTTTTTCTTTTCCCTTATTTTCTTTCCCCTACCCTTTCAACTTCCCCTACACCTTTAGCCCTTTTCTTCCTATTTCACATTATCAGTTATGCAATTTAGATCTTATCTACACTTTTAGTTTTCACATCAGAGAAACTATTTGGCATTTATATGAGTAGCTTATTTATTTCACTTAAGAATATGGCCTCAGCATGCATCCATTTTCCAATGAATGACTTTAGTTTCTTGTGCTTTATGGCTGAGTAGTACTCCATATTATAGAAAAACCACATCTTTTTTATCCAGTCTCCAACTAATGGGCAATTGGGTTGTTTCCAAGTTTTAGTTATTACAAACTGTGCTGCTATAAAGATGGGTGTGCATTTATCACTGTGGTATGATTCTTTTAATTCAACATAAATAGATCTTAAGAATATATGTTAAAAGAAATAGTTTCAGAATGTTGAATACAGTAAGATTTCATTTATGAAAGTTTTATAAATAATCAACATGCATATTTTAACAGATGCAGATGCAACATGGAAGTATAAAATTATAAACCACATAGCAAATCTATGATAGAATTTGTCTTATTGGCCTGAAAGAGAAATGGTGCATAGAATAGAAGTAGAAGAATAAAGAATGGCTTAAGTTTTGCCCCAAAGTTTTCTTTCCCCAAATAACAATAAAGAGGATCTGAGGCAAGCATAAAATATCAGTCAATATATTCTGTTTTAGGACAGTAAGATTTTCTTTTGTATTTTACTGTATTTTATTTCAGCTTTTCAAAATACCGTGCAGTCCCAGTATACATGTGCTTAATTTTGCTAGTGAGTTATTGTGTCAAGTGAAATCTTAATCTAAGTGTAACTATTCAAATGGAATTTTCAGACATTAGGCTATTTGTAGTTGGGCTTCATAATATACGGACAAAAACGTATCTTACACTGAAAAACCAAGAAATTTCATCTTTCTTTGAGAAAGGATTTTTTACATTGAATGACTTAGGGGTGACCTTTCAGGGCATAGGAAGAATGGAATGGTTCAGTGGTTCCTGGACCTGGCTGATCTTCAGAATTACCTGGAGACTCCTTCAATGTACAAAAGTGGAAAGCTCACTCCTGGTTTATGGATCATATTATCTAGGGATGGAGCCCAGTGGTTTGTTCCCTCTATTTCTGAAGACTTTTGTAGCTCCTGGGGAGTCTGGTAATTAGTTCATCTTGGAAACCTATCACCAGTGGCCTTCCAGTGTGTAAAGTGGGTTTTTCTTTGAACCTCACTAGCAATTTTCCTGCTTACCTTACAAGTCATTGTGGGCTTGAGATAGCCCATGGTGTTTAAAACACAGGTATTTCCAGTGTTCAGTTTTATATAACACACTTAAGTGCTTTTCTTACTCTGTTGTCCACTTTGTTTCCTCCCTCATCTTCAAGAATGGGACAGGCAGTTGAATGTGAGTTAGGAGCATTATGATTTGGGTTGCCAGGAAAACAAACATTACTGCAGTTCTGTTTGTATGAAATTCCTTGTCAACACAAAAAGTAACCAGTAGGAACAAATCTTTGGTTCTGAATTTCAATATTCTTTGCACTTCATTTGCAGGTGAATATAATTTCCTTTTGCGCCACAAAAGGAAAAAAAAACATTAAAAAACAACGGAACCATAATTTGTGCCTTTGAAGCAGTTTCTTTTTGAGATAAGCCTCGCCATAAATCCTTTGGCGGGTATTGGAGGAATTACCGTGCCTTACATGTTTGAGACCATAAATATACAGTTCGTAAAAGGAATGCCTCCTGACAGAAACTTCTCATCTGTATCTGCCTTACAGGACTTTTGTGAGAGCTACAAGAAGGAGACAAGAAAGGAAAAAGTATCAGAGAAGAAATTTCCTTGTCAAAGAGTTTTGTGTGAAGTGGCCTAAATGTATACAGTACTTTAATTACTTTTTCAACATGAAAAGCTAGAAGTTGCTAAATAACAGATTTCTACTAAGACTGATTGCTTTGATGTTTCTTTTCTGCTGTTCCCCTGTAACTAACGGCAGCTTTTTCTTATTTTTACCCTTGCCTTGGGCTTTTACCCACACCTTTCACTTGGTCAACTTTCAAGGAAAGGGAACTTCGGGACATCTAGTCACAGATGTCTACTGACAGTGTTATGGCCTCTTCATTCTTGCTGTTGTCCTCTGTCCTGGTTCTATATTCAATCAGCTCCCCAGACTGATGGCTGAATGCTGGCATTTGAGATCTAAATTCAACTTTTGCAACTTCACCCTCCAATCTGTCTTAGCTTCAGTTTTGTCCCTCTCAGGTTGAGTGCTCTGTTTCTGGCTCCTGCCTATCAACCTCTCATCTTCTACCTATGCTCCTGGCTAATCCCTGAAAAGCAGGATTTTCAGCCCCTCCCTGAATGACATGGGCTGATCTTCTCTTGCTCCATTTTTATTTGCAATCAGAGGAAGAGTTTGGATGGTTCACCAGTGAAATCTGAATTAACTTTTTTTTTGGTACTGGGGATTGAACTCAGGACCTTGTGCTTGTGAGGCAGGTAGCGGAACCACTGAGCTAAATCCCCAGCCCTTGAATTAATGTTTATGTAGAGGAAGAGATATAACTCCCAAACTTTCTAGGTATCAGCAACATGAGTCCATGTTCTCTAAAATGAAAGAATGAATTCTAGGAGCAACAGAGGTTAAGAGTAGGACAGATTTACTGAGAGGACATGCAATCTCCCCAGCACCATGAAGTCTGAAATCATCTACACACCTGCACTGATGACTTTGATGCCAAGCTTTCCATCCAGATTCCTTAAGACTATAATCCCCTTCCCAAACCTTATAAAAGCTTAACTTCTCTAGGTTCACCTGACAGTGACAACATCTGTACCACTCCCTCTTGGTGTTTATGGCAAGGATCTTGCTTACTATGAAGCTCATCGGCACCCTTCTTGGACCAAAACATGCTGCGGGGTGGTGCACAGGAGGAAAAGCTACATACATATAATTGTATATGATTGAAGTTTCAATGAAAATACCTGTTCAGGAATTCTCTAAACTAATACCTACTGTTTATAAAGAGATTTTAAAGCTCTTCAAATAACTGTATATTTTAAGAGTCTCATTGAATTGTTTAATTTCCCCCCTTTTCCAGCAATTTCTAACTTAAGAATAATACTGTGCATACATAGGTAAGAGGTTACAGCTCCGGAGGAGACGAGACTGTCTAGGATGAAAGCCTTGCTTGAGTCAGGAGTCTGGACATCTAGTCCAGCCGGAGGCTCTCTGCAAGTCTGGCCTGTCTCTCTGAAGCCAGACATTCTTACTCTGTGATTGCTCTGGAATAGATATCATGAGATTCCGAGAAACCTGGCCTTTCACGTCAAAGCTGTAAGGATTACAGGAGGCCTGTGAATCGGCCTGCTCTGGTATAGCTAGATGATTGCTGAGGAGACAGAAGGATGCGGTGAGGAATGTTCTGACCGCCTTCCTAATTTCAGTCAGTTGATGAATGAAGGTACCAAAATGACATTGTATAGCAACCTTCTTTTCCTTGATTTGGGGCACTAATCACAAGAGTTCTCCTCTTCTATATATATAGAGTGTGTGATATGAAAAGAATGAGCAGTCATAAGTCCCAAGAGAAAGGGAGTTTTTCAGTATTTCAAAGAAAAAAAAATTTAATAAATGATCTACTACAGGCATCTCTTATCAAAAAGCAAGTTCTTCCTTGGAAAGGACAAGAAAGATATTATCACACTTTGCACAAAAACAACAGTGACAGAATTATGTCTTAATTACCTTGCAATAGGGACAAATAATTTCACTGAAGTGGCAGAAAGGTCCCAGGTTCTTTCTGGGAATGTTTCTAATGCTTCCCAGTGAAGCAAAGGAAAAGTAAGACTTAGGTCAAAATGCACTATTTAAAAATACTTAAATGTCTTCAGGCTAGAATTGGCCCTTGGATGTGGCGTCTTCTATGGGAAGCGTACAATCAAGTGCTAGGTGTCTTTAGTGACTTTGACCGAGAAAGCTTCATTTATCAGACCACACTAGTGTGATACTCTGAGCAGAAGATATCAGATAAACTGGAAGAAGGTTCAGTAGCACATAGCAAGGAGACACTGGGAGTTACTGCATATGCACCACACTTTTGGTTAAGAGGTGTGTTAGAGATGAGCTAGTCCTTGAGCTAATATGAGTGGGTTTGCCAGCTATTGCATTTTGCTTTGCTCTTTTACTACTTTCAAACTTCTTTTCCTTTTAGAAACTATATTTTAATTGCATACAGTCTTAATGTAAATATAACTTGAAGCTTCTGGACAAAGTTGGTCAGAAAGTCAAGCAGAGCAAGTCAAATACTCTCTAGAATCTAAACTTAGAGTGGATTGATGCAAAGGCATGAAATAAATACAACTGTTATTCTAACCGGTGTCTAGGATGATGAACAGTTTCTTTTACTTGCATAAAAAACCAACAATAACTATAACCCCTATCTCAAAGGAACAAACCAAAACCCCGCTAAAAGCATCATCAACAATACCTAAGGTGCAGTGGATTCCATGAAGAATTTGAATAAATTGAATTTTTCATGTACTACAGAAAATGGTGTGTTCTGTCCCACTATGCTAGTACTAGCAGTGTTCTTTCTGTTTGAAAACAATCAAGGCTGTTTTAAAAATTACTTTAAAAACAACACCAATGTTAATTCTTTGCAGTATTAAATGTGAAAGTGAGAGTCACTGTAACACCTTTCAGAAAGATGTTGATTTAAAAAAGCAAGCCCACCCACCACCAGACTTTTGCATGATCTTTATCATTAATTCTCCTAGCTTTTGTCAGATGTCACAAATTTTCTTGTTTCGCAGTACTTAAGTCTGCAATTCCTTTCTCAACGGGTGTACGTCCATAAAAGCTCTACCACATGGTGGCGCTCTGGTTGTGCCTTTAGTGAAATCGCTTGCGTTTTCTTTTCAGGACACGGGTAGCTCAAAACACAAAGTTAAAAAAACCTTAGTCGTCAGCTTTCAATAGTCTCAGGGAAATATTTTTGTTCTTTTGTTTTGTCTTTTCGAACTCTTCCACGTGTTATTCTTCTAGTTTAGAAGCTTGCTGACGCTTTTTATTTTGGTTCACGCAGTTATAATCACTGGCGTGCAAAAGTGAAAACCTGGCAGGACAGGAAGCTGGGTTAATGATATTTTTGATGCTTTCTGTGACTGTTGCCCATTCAGAGAATCCTTGTCATGCTCTCCGTAAATGAATCTCGAGGGAATTTCCAGCACACTCCATCTCTCTGACCAACAGCTTGCTCATTCATCCATCCTGAAATAAAATGTACTAATGTGATAAAGACAGATGGGGTCTAATGGACAGAATCCTGAGCCACTTAGATTTGAACTCTGAATCTGCACAGCTTAAATAGTCATAGATTATAGAAGGCTCTGGAGTAACACTGACTTTATTTTTAGTATTTTAGATTTTTATTCTTTTATTTTTCTTCCCCATAGGAACCTGAGTTGTCAGAAAAGTAGCCTTAAGGGAGAGAAAAGGTCCAGTGCTGCATACCTAAAGAAAGGTTAGCCTGGTGGTTCCTGATTAACAGTTCAAAGAAAATACATGTAACAGGGGCCCTAGACTCGCTCATAAGTGGGTAACAATAACATTTCAGTCGAGCAATTTGAAAAAAAAACTGTAAGTACACTGCTCAAGAGGTATTTTTCAGTAAAGTAAAGGCCATTAGAGTATATATTATTTTTTGTTATAGAAGGGCATCAGATTTCTACAACTGTGCAACAAATTTCTTTGAACTTAGTGAATTAAGAAACACTCTTTCATTAGTTCATAGTTCTGTAGGTCAGATTCTAAGCATGGCATGGCTTGTTTCATGCTGAGGAGCACAAAGTTGAAACAAAAATGTTTCTAAGCTCAGTAGTTTTTGGTAGAATTTGTTTCTTGGAGGTCCTACGATGGAGGTCCACGTGTTTCTGCTTGTTCTCAGCCAGGGGCTGCTTTATTCCTATAGGTTTACATCAGTCAGCTTTTCCATCACTGGGACAAAATGTCTGAAAGCTACAATTTAAAGGAAGAGAAATTTATTTTGTTGCACAGTTTCAGAGGTTTTAGCTCCTGGTTGGTTGGCTCCAAGGCAGAAATATGATGGAGGAGCATGGAGTAAGAAAGGTTTTCACCTCATGGCTCCAGCAGACTGGAGAGACTTTGGGGTCACACTCCAGAATTTCACCTATCCTTAGGGAAACTTCTGAGGGACCCAGATTGCTTATTCGTTCCAACCAGTGCCCATCATACTAGATGGTTCAATTAGTCTTTCAGCCTTATAACCGGGTTGGACAACAGATTTGCATGTTAGGACCACTACAGATCTCCGTTAGAGTTTTTTTTCTGGCACCAAATCAAAGGAGTTGTTATTGTGATCATGGGATTTAAAAGCCTTTGGAAATGCTTTGTGAAAGGAGTTAGTAAAGGTTTGCAAAGGAGATGCAGACTAGAGAAGATGCAGGATGTTGTAAACAGAGTTCAGTGAGTGATTCTGGTGGGAACTCTAAGGACCTGGATGCTGATAGGAATGCAGACAGTAAAAGCCAGACTCAAGAGGTTTTAGATGAGAATGAGGACTCTACTGCAAATTGGATGAGAAGCCGTGAAAATTTGTCTACGTTTTGCCCATGTTGTGAGACTCTGCAGGAGACTGAGATGAAAGGCTGTGGAGCACTTGATCAGGTAGAGGAAATTCAAAGCCAGTCCAATATCGGGGCCAGCTTTTAGTCAGATTTATTATGAGAATTGGGAATAAAGTTACTCATGGTTCATTTCAACATGGCCCCCACAGGCAATTCGTAGCATTGTTTTGCATCTTCCAGACTCAGAAGAAAATATCTTTTTGACTTTTTCCCCTGTGACCTGCCCAAGCAAAAAAAAACATCTGCTCTCAAAGTGTTCATGTGATAGATTAGGGCAAGACTACCAAATCTCCCTCTCTCTCTCTCTCTCTCTCCCTTCTTAAAATCAACTTATATGAATCCTTGTTTACATTTCAAAATTCTTTCATGGCAGCACCTAGAGCAGTGTCTGAATGAAGAATTGAACACACATATCAGTACACAGTCTATTACCTCAAAATAGAAGCATTCTCAAAATAATAGTGACCCTATCGTCTGTTCTGATGTTAGTAAAGAGTGAAGCCAGGGGCATTTTTGTTTGCAGTACCTGACTAGGTGAGTAAGAGGATACAGAGTTATGCTGATGAAGACTTTAGAAGTGGAGTCCAGTCATTTAGAGAATGTGAAAAAGGCTCAGAAACAGCTCAAAGTCACAGAGAAGGCAGCCAATGTCACCAAAGTTTCCTGATTTCCACTCTAGCTGCTTCCAACCAGCCAGGACTACTCCATGCAGCTTTAGGGGAAATGAGGAAAATACAAATGGCTTACTAACTTTGTAACATTATGTTTCATCTAATAATGGCTCTTCATTTGTATATCATACTGTTTTTGCTTCTTTTTGGTCCTGGTAGGGTAGGGGCTAGCTGAATCAGAGAAATGATTTGTAGCACCATTCTATAGCTCACGTTTTAGCCATGAATGAAATATAAGTGATTATCTGGTCATAATTTGGTTGATAAATAAGACATATCCTTCAAAATGCCAGGAGATCATTGAAGAAAAGAAGAAAAAGGGGCCAGGGATTTAGCTAAGTGGCACTGCACCTGCCTCGCAAGTGCAAGGTTCTGAGTTTGATCCCTGGTACCCAAAGTGGGGGGGAGAAATTAAAATATTAGGATTTAAGGAGTTCAAGTTAGTATTTAAAATTTATTGCCTTAAACTTTTCAAGTTATTTTACACCCTCCCCATCTCCCTGCACTGATTCCCTGGAACAGTGGAGAAATTTACTGCTTACAAGAGTCCGCCGTTACCAATAAGGCTCCAGTGATTATTGGGAGGAGCCCATAGAGGCCAGATTTGCTAATATGGCCTCACCCTATCTTCTGACATGTTCAGAAAACATCATAGGCATGAAAATTATTTTTTCCATTACATTATTAACTATATCCAAAAGGATTATTAAACATTAGCAATAAAATAAAGAAAATGGAGAAATACTATATAAAAGCGATCATGCAGTGGATGCTACTGTGTGTCACAAGGCAAACTGACCCATTTTCTCTAATTGATTTGTCCACCTGCAATGTAGATATTGTCCTCTTTGTTCCACTTACGAATAACAAAGATGAGATTGAATAACTTGGCTACAGCTCAAACTCCAGGAACGATCCCAGCTGTAATTCAACCTCAGGACTCTACAGTCCTGCTTCGCTCTGCTATCACATGCATGACCATCAGGCATGCTCTGCTTTTTATCCCTGCCTAAGATCAATAATTATATTCTGAGATAGGAGAGTAAACTACAGCTTAGAAGCCCTTGTAGTGGAATTGGGAATGGAGGTTTAAATACTGTCAGTAGCTGTGATGAATTTGGATGACTCGCTTTCAGTTTTCTGAGCCTCATTTTCCTTCTCCGTAAATCCTGGGGTAGGATGAGGAGATTCTCCCTGGTAGCCACTGAATTGAAAAGCTGGCCACCTCTCACTGAGGTTAAATTAGCTTATTTTATTTGTTTTTTCAGCTACTTACTCACTTGCCATTTCCTTTTGCTCTTTATTTCTGTGGCCTTTGCAGTTATAGCTGCTAATATCAACATGACCACGACTACTCTCCATATCATAGTATGCAGCTGTGAGCATACTTCCTGCTTCAATGACTGCCCGGGGTACTGACACCAACAACTGCATACCTTCTCTTCTTTGAATTCCAGAATCTCTTTGAGACAGTCATTATCTCCATTTTATAGCTGAGATTAAAACAGTTGGAGAAAGTTTTTAAAACTTATTAGAGCTCGTATCACTAATTAGTGGTAAGTCCTCGATTTAAAACTGTCTTCAAAGCCCTTGGTGCCTTTTTTTACCATAACTGTGAAAATGACATTTATTAGATTCTCCTTATCCAGTAATAACTGTAATAGAAAAAATAATTTTTTATACATGACAGAAGATAAACGGACTTCTTTCCAAGCTGGTAAAGATAACACATGTTCCTTCCATGATTGTTCATACCCCATGGCACACAACAAATACCACTCTGTGTACATTTGCACAAATCCGAGAGGCCGTGGGAAAGGGATCCAATGTTGGGATCTCATTGGCTCCAGAGATTTTTTACTGACTATGTTCTGAGGCAGGCAAACTGTAGAGTAAAATTGGATACAACATGATTCCTGTCTGGGAGCAGAGAGAAAGCAGACTTAGTTTTCTGGTCACTGCTCTCCTGTTTTCTGGGTTGGGAGGAGACAGAGAAAAGATTATCACTTGCGTTTCCTGAGAAGGATGGCTTCAAGAAATCTGGTCACTGCCCCCCCCCCCGTATCTCTGCGAAAGATGTGGGAGGCACAGTTCTCAAATCAGGAAAATATCGATGCTGTCCAATTTGGGGAAAGTGATTTTTCTGTGAAATAGAAAGACTTGGCTTTGGGGCCTAATTCAGGAAGGGGATATGGAGGAACAGTAGGAATGAACTTTCCCTGAGGCACTGAGGAGAGCATAGCCAAAGATGATTATTTTCAACAATGAAAATGAACATGAATTCAGAAGCCCAGTGGCTCAGAGCAGAGCACCGGAAGACAGACAGACATCGCCTCTCAGCGACTGGCCAGGGAGGTCTGCGTGTGCATTTGTGGGCACATGTGCTCAGGCATGGGTTCTATGGGTATATACGCCTGTGCATGTGTGTGTGTGTGTGAGTGTGTGTGTGTGTGTGTATGTGCAGGTGTAGTTGCTTGTATATCGTGTTCATGACTGTGTCTATGTGTTAATGTCTTATGTGTATACATCTGCTTGTAACTACATGTGGGTGTGAATACATGTGGGTCTGTGTGGTGGGCGTGTTTCTCTGCAAGTGTGCATATGTGTCCGCATGTGAATGGGTCTCCTTACCTATGTCTATATACTACACTCATGTCTGTACATGTGTGAATATACCTTTGGGGTTCATGTCCATGTGTACATGTCTCTGGGAGCATGTGCAAGTGTGTCAGTGTGCCTGTGGGGGTGTCTTGTACATGTATTATTGGAGAGCATCTATGTTCATATCCATGTGAGCGAGTCGACATCTGAGCATGGGTCATGTCTGTGAATGGTGTTTATGTGTGTGCCTGTGTGAGCATGTCTTGTATGAGCACATCTAGGCATATATCTGTGCACTGAGTATGTATGTGTGTTATTATATAGATTATACATATGCACTAAGGAAAGAATCTAGCAGGACTGATCCCTGTTGATGCTTCAGGAAGATATCTACTTGATCCTATTCTAGAATGCTGAAATACTGGGAAAAAAACTGGATAGACATAGCTAGAACCTATCACGTAGATTTTGAATATTAGCAATGCATTTTTGTCAAATAATTCAAAGAACAGCTGACAAAGCTGTTAATTTTAGCCACCAAGATGTACACGGTGTAAGAAGGGGTGGTGTGGAGGTGAAGGGGTTTATTCTCTGTTATTATCTGTGCTTTCTATGATGCAATCCTCTCTATTTCCTCCTGCCCCCTACTTGCCAGAGAAATTGCTTCTTTTGTCTGAACTTGTTTACAACAGATGCATTATTACAGCCTGGGTTTTAATTGTCCTTATGAACACTGAAAACAAAATGAAGGGAGGAAAACCCAACAACAACAAACAATATCAATCGACAAACATTTTTAAACAGAGCTGGAAAAATGATAAATATATTTCACAATTATTTTAGTTTGATAAAGAACCTGGAAGCCTGACCTTCCCTGAAGGGTTATATCCTGAGGGCAGGGGATAATTATGACTATTTATGTTTGTTACCCAAGTATAGTTGTAAGGATCTGGCATATTTCTCTCTTGTGTATGATTTCTATTTAAGTGGGCTTCTGCTCAAACACAGCTTTTCTGTGTATTTCTGAAAGTAGTTTTAGTTCTTTTACTTTCACCAAAACAAAAATGATTAATTTCAGGTACAGGTTTAATAAAAGTGAAATTCCAGACTTAGAATGCAATATATTTTTTTAGATTAAGTTTATTTTCATCCATGCATATGAATGTGATGTATTAAAAAGAGAAAAAAACATTTTCCCTTCATTTACAACTAATTATGAAAGCAGAAATACTAGAGTCATAAATGATCAGAATTTGAACTTCTAATTTCTAGCATTTTCTCTGGCTGACTTTATATCCAGCTTTTGCAGGCCTTGAAGAAGCCCCAGAGTAATGATATTAGTGTCCCAGGCTGTAGTGGTGGCTGTCATGGTATAATTAAGCTTTTCTGGGTTCGAAGGACCTCTTCACCACTTAATCAGGAACTCACAGAACCCACCAGTTACTAAGAGGGTCAAAACACATCCTGAGTTCGTCTGACCTTTTCAATGGACCATGGTGAAGTAGCTGCATATCAGGTAGCATCTAGTCTAACACTCTTGTTAAAATAAGTAGATTAGAAAAAAGAGAATTCTGAATATCTTGACGCCTCTGGGTGTTAACAGCACACTATGTCCTTTGCAAAGTCTGTAGTATGTTAGTATAAAAGATTATCCTCAGTGTGCAGCAGGGGCAATAGTCTGACTTGTGAGACAAAGCTGGAGTGTGACAGTGTATGGCTGGGGACAGAGCCCCTATGAATAGGTATTAAGGGTCAACCAGGGCCCAGATGAAAGAGGGCTGAAGAGGGGGTCAGGAGGGAGCTAATGGAGTCTCAAGACTCAACCTTTAACATGAAATGTTTCAGGGAACTTCACTGTAAGCAAGCATAAGAAGGAGAGCAAGTTAAACTTCAAAGAATTATTTAAAAGATGAAAACCAACCTGGGTGACTTGGAAAGCAAGGAAGCTCTCCCAACAGCAAGAGGGCTGAGTAAATCATTTAAACCTACTGACCATCGACAGATCGTGGGCCATACCTGGAATTCTGGCTGGCTGGAATATTCTCTAAGAGAGAGTTGATTTCTGGCTTTAGACGAAGTATAAATGGGCCATAGGAGAGCATAACATTTAAATGACAATAAGACAATGTCCAGATCAGTAACTGTTATAAAGCAGGGCACACATGCAAAGATTCCTTGGAATACTCCATCAGAATAACAGGGGTGTTCCCATCACAAAGACACAGTGAGAGCCTTGCGTGTCCCTGGCCGAGCTACAGAACTCCATGTTCAGCAGGTGGGAGTAAGGTGAAGCTATGTGAACGCTGGGGGATGGAGTCCCTGAATGTCAGAGCTGGATGAAGATTGCCATGTTATCTCCTTAAACTCCCTTAGGTCCTCCTGGAATTAAATCTCAGCTCCGAAAAGGCCCAGAAAACAGCTGTTCAACTGGGTAGTCGAAAAGCCGGCGTGGCAATGGGCGTCTTAGAAGTTGTTTCGTTCTCTCCTTCTCTCTTTAAGTGTTTTTCTATTCATCTGAGATAAAGATTATGTCTCTTTAGGTGATCAAAGAGATTGATTCTATTTTAAAAATTAGTTGATACGCTTCTCTAACAAATACCGTAACCAGGAAACTTATAAACAGCGCCGATTTCTCACAGTTGAGGAGGCTGAGAAATTCAGGAACAAAGCACCGATTTGATATCTGGTATGGGGTGATTCCAAGTAGATAGAACTTTCTCTTGTGTCCTCACATGCAAGAGTGAACAGAGGAGCTTCTCTCAGCCCTCTGAGATAAGGGTCCTTATCCCATTCACGACGGCTCTATATTGAATTGTCATTCTCTTTTCCATCCTATTTATAAAGATGACCCAAAGCTGTTCTATTATAGGGGAGGCTATCAACTTTAGCCTCAGGGCTCCATTAAAACTCCCCTACTTTTTGTCATGCTGTAATTCTCCTGGACCTTGATCAGTTTGATATTCTGAAGAATATCGCTTCAGTCTGCACTATAATGATGGCAATATGCTAATTAAATTTGATGATCAAGAAGTAGTGAGTACTGTGTATACCCCAATAAGGGAAAGTGAGCCAGAAAATGGGAGAAAAACTATGGGGATCCAGAAACCTGCAATATCAAGAGGAAATTTCAGGAGTCTGGGTTAGCAGTCTGAGGAGAAAATGTCTGTGGTCTGAGGCATGTTGTCATTCTCTCTGGGCAAGGGACAAAGTTACCCAAATTACTCAAGCTTACTCCCAACAAAAGACAGCTCTGTGTGAAGAGTATTTTATTTTGTTTTGGAATTTGGAGGCTTCATGTACTGTTCTTAGGGTGGCTGCTATAAAGAACGTATTGGGTAAATTTGAAGGCTGGCGCTTTGAGCTGGAACCCAGAGTAAGAAAGAATTCTGCAGCCAGACCATGTGACCAATACTCCTGATGTGTATAGTCTCCGACCAGCCCAAAGGCAGACACCTGAGATCCCCCGGCACCATCATACAGTCCATAACATGTAGATTACAGAACTAGTTGTCATTAAAAAACAAAACAAAAAACAAAACCTCTTTTTTTGCATGCTTGTTGGCCCTTGCAGAGGATGAATGTCTGATCACGAATGATTGAATACCTGACAAAAAGCTTTCCATAATAAGTTGGTTGAGGTCACAAGTACCAAGTAAGAAGGATGGGTAGGTGCGATAGCAATCTGGCTGGAATATAATGGAAGAGCAACATTTGGGTGTGGGCTCAGTAGGTCCAGAGGGCATTGTAAAGTAACATGGAGAAGAGGTTTAGATTTCCCTACCACTTACTTCTATAGCACCACCTCTTCCCCTCTCAACTCACACTTACAGTGTCATGGGGTGGTGTGTATTTACCAACGCCAGCTAGTAGAAAGAAAAGCCCATCCATGGTTCAGAAATGGGTTAGTTGCACTTGTTGATGTTAGTTTAAAGCAAACTTCAACCATACTTACATTTCTCAGGCATGGATGTAGGGAAATTGACTCAAAAGCATAAGGTTCTCTGGCAGTCCTGATAATGCCCAACAGAGGGCTTTTGTGGTGGAGAAGATACTCAATAATCAGGGAGATAGAATGACTTTTCCAGGGGCAACAACATGTTGCCTCAGACAAAGGGGCGCGTTTCACAATTAATGAGAATAACAATAAATGTGTGAGCATCAGAGCCATTGGCACCAACATACACCCCCAAACAAGGAGGTAGAGGACCTAATTGAATGATGGAATGATTTACAAAAAGGCATCAATTTAGGAGCAGCGTTTTGTAGGGCCAGAGTGCTACCTACAGGATGTAATATATACCCCCAACCAATAGCTGGTGTGAAGGTATTGCGTCCTCAATAACTTAAATTCATGGACACAAGAACCAATTTGTACTTTCTTAAAGCAAATAACTTCAAGTTTGAAAAATTCTAAACAAGAATGAATCCTAGGGGGTCTAAAGTGGGAACCAGTTTGATACATTCCTCAGCCTGGGATTGGCTTTCTTTCCTTTTGTGTCCATCTTTGCCTGCCCTCTCTTCCTGTTTCTGGGAATCAGTTCCCAAAATTCCTGAGTGCAATCCTTGGTTTCAGGCTCAGTGTTGTGCAGTGACTCAAATAATGGCCGTAGAGGTTGCTCTAATTTTACTTTTTTTTCATTATTTTTTATTCATTAAGTTTATTGATACATTGTAGGTATACAGTATGATAACATTTGTCATTGGGAATTTGTACCTTTACATGCTATATTTTGGTTCTTATTTTTTCCCATTCCCCTGTCCTTCCTTCAACCCCTCCACCGCTCCCTATTTACAAAGACTTTTTCCATTTTTTCCTTTTCTTCCCTTCTTTCCCTTTCCCTCACCCCTCTCACTTCCCCTTCCCCTTTGCTTCATATTTCACATTATCTATTATGCATTCTGATCCTTATTTACATTTTCGGTTCCTCATACCAGAGAAACTATTCAGTATTTACACATGTGTGTTTTATTTATTTCATTTAAGAGTACGGCCTCAATGTGCATCCATGTACTTATAAATGTCTCTACTGTCTTATTCTTTATGGTTGAGTAGTACTCCATTAAAAAAAAAAAAACTGACATTTTCTTTATCCAGTCTCCAGTCAATGGACAATTGGGCTCTTTCCAAGTTTTAGCTATCATGAATTGTGCTTTCAATTCTTTTGGGAAGATACCTAGAAGAATAGTTGGGTCAAAGAGGATCTCTAATTCTAGCTTTTTGAGGCATCTCCGTACTGATTTCCACAGTGGTTGCACCAGTCTACACTCCCACCAACAATGGAGAAAGGTTCTTTTTTTGCCACAGCCCCACCAGCATATGTTATTGGTTGATTTCTTTCTTTTCTTTTCTTT
>NW_022900942.1:48940724-48971127 GCF_012274545.1 Fukomys damarensis
TTTTATTTGTATTTTTTTCTTTTCTTTTCTTTTCTTTCTTTCTTTCTTTCTTTCTTTCTTTCTTTCTTTCTTTCTTTCTTTCTTTCTTTCTTTCTTTCTAACTTTCTTTCTTTCCTCCTCTCTCTCTCTCTCTCTCTCTCTCTCTCTCTCTCTCTCAGCACCAGGGATCGAACTCAGGACCTTGTGCTTGCAAGATACATGAGGTGCCACTGAGCTAAATCCCCATCCCTGTTGTTGGTTGATTTTTTTTAATCACAGAGATTCTTTCTGGTTTGAAGTAGAATCTCAGCATTGTTTTCATCTGCATCTCTTGAATGATCAGTGATGTTGAACAATTTTCATATGTTTATTTGCTATTTCTACTTCTTTGTCTGAGAAATGTCTGTTCATTTCAGATGATAGGCATATATTTTTGTGTTTATATATTCTTATCTTTACTGTGTTCATATTCTGCCCCTGTCGCTATGCATTTTATTCTACTTCTGTAGGACTTGCTTTGCAAGTTTTGCCTTCCATTGTTCTAGAATTTTTTTTCTTCATGAAAGACTACACTATGTCCCTTTAATAATTCCCATAATGCCAGGCTCTGATGTACATGTAAAAAATGGAATATTATGTGAGTTAAAAGATTGATAATCTCACACTTTCCCTCATATTCCTTACTCATATGTAAACAGAAATTGTGTATCCATTTATAAAGAAAAAACATGTTTGTGGTATATTCAGAGCAGTTTAGGATTTACTAATGTACAATATTCGGATAATCATATAGTCTCTGTGACAATTCTAATTGGCCATTACTTTAAATAATCAGCTTACTCATGCTGCAGTATGACTGCTTAAATTTTTAGACACAGCCTGATTCTCTATAAATAATTTTACTGAATTGATTATTCAGGGGGATTTTATTTTATCCTAGACAGACTTGTGTTCGTCCTAAATTAGTGCGTAACAACTCAACAGAACTACTGCTTGATTTTCAGTATCAATCAGAATTCAGAAAATCAAAGCCATATGTTCTGTGTAGCTTAGGGTTCTGATTAATAAGGTAATGGTATTATTTAAATAGTATGTCAGAGAGAGAGAAAGAGAAAAGTGTATCTTTCCCATTTCTCCGTGAGCTATGTGCACACATACCTCTAGTGTGTGTAACTGAGTGTGCAGAGAAATCAATCTCACCCAAGGAAGTCCCCCTTCAACAGTATTAGTCAAGTGATGGGTACCAGTGTGTTGCAAACAGCTGGTAAAATTAATGTTGAAAAATTCTGCAAGGATAAAAGTCAAATAGAGCTACTTGAGATCAACTTTCAAGTATAAAATTGAAGGAAACCATCACAAAATGAACCTCAAGAAGACAGACCCAGGAGGAAAGTGAGTAGAGTGATGATTTTAGCCTGTAGAAGCACAGATTCAACCATTATCAATAGACTTCAAGACACTTTGTGGCATGGAAAACTGGAGGAGGATTTTAGCACTTTTTCCATGCCAGTACATTTATTCTAGAAAGACTACTTATTAAAATAATTTAATCTCCTAAAATATTTATGTATTAAAAGCTGAGCTCCTTAGATAAGTCTGTTAAATATTAACCTGTTTCCGAAGAGAATGGTCATAAAAGTAAGTCCTGAAATGTATCATTCATGTTTTTATTGGATTGCTACATTTAATTTTAGGTCAGCTATTGGAAATTTATGTTTTTTTTCTTATCTCCCTGATAGACACACATGAACACACACACACACACACACACACACACACACGCATGCGAGCAAGCACAACACAATATTTTATGAAAATCAATTCACTGTTTTGTATTGGCTCAATAATTAGATTACTACTTCTTTTCATGACTTTATACCTAAAGACATAGCCAGATATTGTTTATAAAAATCAATGGAAGTTTTTCATCACTTCTTACTAATTTATAACATCAAATTACAATTTTCAGTGTTCTCAAGTATCTCTTCAATTTTTTGAATGATTGTACAGTATATATTATTTGAATGCTAAACGACCCTCAAAAGATACTTACATAATTAATGCCTATATAAGCAAACAGTGGCATAATTGTTCACAAAGTATTTTTGAAGTCTCATCCTTATAATTTCAAAAAGAGATTTTTAGAAACATATTGTTAAAGGTTTAATTTGATTTTTATAAATGAACACATAGAAACTTCAAGAGAAAATAAAACATTACTTATTTGTGGGCCTATCACCAAAGTGAGCTTGACATTTCATGAGAACTCAGACAGCAGCCTAGTCATCTTTATGTTTGCAATCACCCAGGCTAGAGGCTGCTATAGAGCAGTGTCGAATGAATGCATGCAGCGTAAAAGAAAACTTCCGTGTGATAATATACAAATTTTCCTATATCCATCACTGTACCTAATTTAGGGAAATTATTTAGGTTTAGAATCTTCTCCCAAAATATATCATTTCTTTCTTGCCGCTCCTAGACCTTCATTGGTGGAATAACACAGTTTTGTAATGCTTAAATACACAAAACTAATTCCTTGTGAATCGAGAAGGCAGTTCATAGGGTTTGTATCTTAAATGTCCCCCAAAAGCTCATGCACTGAAGGCTTGGTCACCAGTGGAGGTTGTTACTGGGAAGGTGTGGAAACATCAGGAGGTGAGATTTAGTGGGAAGACATGGATTTCTAGGGATGGGAGCAGTGTGACTGTGAAGGGTACATTTTGGGACACGGATCTCTTCTTTCTTTGCTTGTCAGCTATCAGAGGTGAGCAGCTTTCTTACACCACACGCTGCCTGTCATGTTCTGTCTTTTTCACAGGTTCAAAAGCAATAGAGCCAACCAATCATGGACTGAGATCTCTGAAACTGTGAACCAAAATAAGGCTTTGCTCCTTCAAGTTGATTTTCTCACAGCAACAGCAAGCTGAATTAGCATATTTATCTTCATGTACCTTGAAAGCCTGAGGTAGAAAAAAAGACACGGGTGGGAAAGAACCCCTGGCAAAGATTGTGGAAAGGCATGAAGAAGTACCACAGACTGCGTCTGACACTAGTGGGCTGGCCAGGAAGCAAGCTTGGTTTTAAAGCTCATTTGTTAGTGTGCAGGTAAAGGAGATAGACGAGAGGGAAGGAAGAAAGAAGAAGCAAAAGTCACACGAAAGGAAGGGATAAGGGAAGAGTGGAAGGAACATAAGCTGGCAGTCATGACAGAGGAGAAGGCGGCAGGCCGGTTCTACTGGTGGCACAGCACTCACCTCTTTTCATAAACTTTTTCATAAAGAGACAGAAAATTGGGCCTTTTTTCTATACCCTCTCCACATATGTCCATATCTTATCAGGGCGATAGATCCTTATTCCAGAATCTTTCTATTTCTTTCGTCTTTGTATGCCAACCTTCCTACCTGAACCTTGCACATTACCTAATCTCTGACTTTCCTGATGCTCAGTGCGTCTTCTATCTGTTGCCCATTACTGGACCATTTCTGGCTATTCTTTCTTTTCTGGAAGCTACCCTTCATCTCAGTCTTATTTAAAATGTGCAAATGGACTAGTGCCTCATCTGGTGGCTTACCAATACCCTTGGATACATCCGTTTGGAAATTCTATTGTTGCCTCAAAGTTGATGTTTCTAAAGAAAATTCGTTATCTTCCTTCTGTCCCCTAAGGTGATCTGTCTTCTGACTTTTCTATCAGTGTCACTGGTGATAGATTCAGCCAGACCAATAGGAATGGGAACCAGAGTTTTCCTTAGCTTTTCCATATTCATGGCCTTTTACATTCTTTTATTCATTCAGATTCATTGAATCTTCTATTAAAATTCACATTATTTTTTCTCTTTCCATTCTCATTTTTCTTGTCCAATATAATTTTATGTATATATATATATATATATACACACACACACACACACACACACATATATTTTTATACATATATATTTTCTCTTTTTTGGTACCAGGGATCAAACTTAGGATCTTGCACCTGCAAGGCAGTCCCTGTGCCACTGAGCTAAATCCCCAGCCCAATAGTTATTTTTAGAGCACACAAATGTTCAAGGACAGAAATAAAACAAAACAAGCAAACAAAACCAGGCGAATTCAATTCTCCCTAGATTCTGTTTGGTGTTTGTAAGCTGTAGTTGGAGGTGAAGGTCTGCTTTTTATGTAATTTTGATCATGAATTATTACACATTTTATGAGCAGGGACCAATAACCAACATTAGGACTATCACCAAGGAAGAACTGGGCTGATTCCACTCGTAGACATATGGCAAGTACACACTAAAATAGGTTAGAGAGGTTCAGGGGCCGAGGGTCGAGCATGCCCAGCAGTGTCACCAGAGCAATTTGGATGAAGATGAAAGAAGAAATAAAGGCAAGTGAAGAAAGGGGCTAAAGGTGTAGGGAAGGTGGGATGGGTAGGGGAAGGGTAATAAGGGAAAAGAAAAAAATGAGAGATAATGAAAAGATGGAAATAAAATGTTTGTAGATGGGGAGGGGAGGAGGGGGTGAAGGGAGGGCATGGAGAAGGGGAAAAAATGAGAACCAAGACCTGTCATGTAGAGGTACAAGATCCCGGTAATGAATGTAACTGTACTGTATCCCTAAAATGTACCAATAAACTCAATTGGAAAAAAAAAAGAAATAAAAGTAAGTGGTGTTTAATATATTTGTATCTTTTTAAATAGAAGCTACCATGAACTTGACATTTATAATAAGTTCAGCAAGAATTCACACAAATTATACACATTTTATCCTCATAAAACTATCATGGCAAATTTATTATTGATTCCATTTTCACAGTTAAAGATTCAGGCTTTTTTTGAGTATACCCCCTTCCTTTGTCCTTCCGTAAGCACCAGAAGTGTCCAATGCCCCATCATCTCTGTAATGTTCTCTTCATCTGTCTCCCTACCCTGATTTTTGCCTTCAATCTTTCTCCCCAAGGCATCCAGAATGCTCTTGGAAAATTCTTGTCAGACTATGTTATTCTTCTGTCAGAAGCTTCTATCTGAGGTTTCAATACATAAATCCCTTAAAAATTCATCCTTTGAAACCAATCTCCAACCATGACAATGTTAAGAGGTAGCAGTGTTTGGAAATCTTTAGATTATAAGACCTAATCCCTCATGAGTGGAATCAGCACACATGAAAGAGTCTGGAGGGTATTTGTTTGCCTCTTTTTGCATGTGAGGGTGTACCAAGCATGCTGTCTAAGAGGAGACAGCTTCCCTTGGTACAGAATCCAGGCTTCACTAGATACAAATTATGCACAGACTTCGATCTTGGACTTCCCAGTCTACAGAAGAGTGAGAAGTAGGTATGTTAGATCACCAGCCTCAGCAATTTTGCTAGAAATTCCTGAATAAACTAAGACACTTCTCATTGCAGTTAGGATAAAATCTAAAGTCCTGCAAAAATTGGTGTATTTTGGTGTATAGCTTATATGATCTAATGCCCATCCCTCTCTTCTCACGTTTCCTGTCCGATTTTCCTCTTTAACAATACCTATGTCACAGTGGCCTCAGGCACCTCCTCCATCATCCAAATTCCTTGCTTCTCAGACTTTTTGCCTAATCTATTCCCTTGGCTTAAATATATTTGTCCTAATCTTTTAGTTGGTTTATTTCAGCTTATACTTGACATTTTCAGAATGCCTTTGTTTTGCTTTGCTTTTCTAAAATTATTTTAATATTGGATTTTAAAAATCTGGCTTACCAAGGTATAATTTAAATATGCCACAATTCATTCTTAATGATTATTTACAAGTATAAGCAGGCATATAACCACCAAAAATCAGAATAGACAGCATTGTAATTGATTTTAAAATGCTGCTTTGTGTCCCTTTGAAACCATTTCTCTTTCCATACATACACCTAGCCCTTTGCAGTTAATTTCTGTCCTTACAAGTATGCCCTTTCAGAATGTCATATAAATGGAACCATACAGAATGAAACCATTTATGCCTGGCTTCATTCACTCGGTAGAATTATTTTAAAATTCATTCATGTGGTTTCATGTGTGTGTCATGATTTGTTTACTCCTTCACCAGTAAATGGACATTTGAGTTGTTTACAGTTATGGGAAGTTAGGAATAACACTACTAAAAAAATTGGCACAAGATTTCGCATGAGTACATATTTCATCTCTCTTGCGGAAACACCTTGGAGCAAAATTATTTAATCATATGTTAAAAACAGAGTAATCTTTATAAAAATTGCCAAACCACTTTCTGATTTAGTTGTGCCATTTGGCATTTACACTATAAATATATGAGACAGGCAGCGTCATATTTTGTCAGCTTATTAATTTTATTAATTTTAATAACTGTGTAATAAGTATATGGTTTGAATATCCATTGATTTTATGACTCATATTGGCAAATTTTCAAGTGTGTATTTATTATGCATAACTTCTGTGGTGACTCATCTTCAAATATCTTACCCACTTTTATTGAGTTGTAAAATTTCTTTATATATCCTAGCACTTTTGTATATAAAGTGCTTTATTAGATATA
Source organism: Fukomys damarensis (assembly GCF_012274545.1). Taxonomy (NCBI): domain Eukaryota; kingdom Metazoa; phylum Chordata; class Mammalia; order Rodentia; family Bathyergidae; genus Fukomys; species Fukomys damarensis. Next base: position 48,947,220 of record NW_022900942.1, read on the forward strand.
TGTTTTAAAATATTTTCTTTCAGTGTGTAACTTGTTCTGTTTTAAAATTTTCTTAAGTTTATTTTTGAATAGCAGAAGTTTGAAATTTTGACAAGTATAATTCATAAAGCTTTTACTTCACAGTTCTTTTATGATTTGTGCTTTTGTATTGTTCACCCAAGGTTACACAAAATGTTTTCCAGTTGAATTTTGTATTTTGAACTATGAGTAGAATCACCTTTTTAGCATAAATGATATTGTGGCTTTGAATATACATTTGATATCAAAATTTTCCTATTTAGGAAACTCTTGACTGACTGTAGCTAACATATTGCTCTTCATGAGCCAGAAAAAATTCATACTTCAGCTGGACTCTTAAGTGAGTCCCCTATTCCAACCTCTATTTAATCTTCCTACATACAATTTTAATTATGCTACTTTCTGGCTAAAAGATACAAATGTCCACAAATAATATTTATTTATTAGTTTAGCATTGTTCTGATCTTTCTGATATAATCAAATGCGTTTACATTCTCTTTAACAAAATCCATTGGATTCATTCACTTGATCTCTACAATCTTTTCTGACATGACCGGTCTTCCAAATGATGCCAAAGATGAGGCTATTTTGTACCTTCTCTGGCCCAGTGCAAAGCCTTTTCTTACCTCCAGAATTCCATTCCTATCATAATTCCATTCCATGCCCTAATACCTAAATACTTCGGGGATATCTTCCCAACATTCCAACTTTGGATGGAATTAAGAAGTATGAAGTTGACATTTCCTCTGAAATCTTGTAACATGTTATTGACTATACTACTCATTTTGGTACTTTATCTTATATTTTCTAATATCAGGAAATGTCTCCCCTAGGTAATTCTGTGGGATCAAAGTCATTATTCACTCAAAATGTGAACAATATCAATACCTGCTAAATGTAGAGAAATATATATACTGGGGTTCAGAGATTACACAAACATATAAGCTTTGTGCTCATGGATTTATAGTTTATCAGACAAGAGGGCTACTGAATAAGAAATCACAAATGTGCCACGGTTACAGAAAGGAAGTTTCAGAGAATTATGATAACACATAATGGCACAGAGACCCATGAAATTACATAATTCTCTATATTAGTTGTTTTTTTATGTTATAGTTTTCCTTTTTATAAACTACTTTCATATTTTTAAATTTCAATATAAATGCATTTTCTTATAAAGAGTCATACTGTAAGTTAAACTAATTCAAAGAATGCAGTACTAAACCACGGATTAATGTCTAGATATATAGTATAGATGAAAGCAATATTTTAAAAAGTACGAAGAAAATAGCTCATTCAATAAATTGTGTTGGAAAAAATGGCACTTCCAAAAATTGGATGATTCACTTCCAAAAGTGGATCTTTCCAACTGACAAGAAAATTTATTCAGATTTCTTCATCACATTATACGCACGTGTTCAATTCTAGATGCAGTTGAATTATACACTAAAGATATAAAGGTACTAGAAAATATAGAATGTTTTATCATTCTTGAAGTAAAAAGTGATAAGCAAAATATAAAACTCAAAGACTGATATATTTGATGACACAATATAGAAAGAAGTAATATATAAATAGTAAAATGAAGAGGCAAATGAATTGTCGAGAAAAATATTTACAATGTGTATTAAGAAAATAGAAGTATGCTTTAAAAAACAATATATAAATGGGTGAGAAAAGGCAAATATTTTTGAAAACTAGACAAAGGGCATACACTGCAATTCATAATAAAATCAGTATCTGATAAAAATAAGTATGCAATAATAATGATAATTATAAATTAAAACACAGTGATATATTTTAATTATCAAATTAATACATATTATAATGTTTTATAAGGTCTGATTTTAGGGAAACAAAACACTTTAACAAAATTAAGATGTGCTTTACATTGATTACTATTTCTACAGAGCTATCTGAAAAACACATTGAAACTTTTAATTATACTTAGGATGCTTTAAAAGTTAATATATTTATAAGAATTCTGTATACAAATAATTGGACAGATGTGAAATGATGTACACATTGAAAATAACCAAATTATTCATCAAAATAATACTAAGTTTCAGTGCATTGATTCAATGAGAAAATTGACAGTTGTTAAAATAGATGAAGGGATGAGCTATGATAAAAAGTACAGTGTGTTTTTACATTTAAAATTATACTAACAGCCACGAGTGCCCCTCAGATATTCCCATTGCTTCACACACACTCATCCAACTGTTCTTGCCACTTTCTGAAGCAGTTCTGGAAGTTCTTTTTGTTAGCTTAGTTACACTGTTATGGGAGTCTGGACGTCCTGAAATGGCTCAAGTCGTTCATATTTCATGGTTACTATGACTGTATAAGAGCCAGAAGTCACACCACACCAGATCTGGTGAATAAGATGGATGAAGACACGCCCTAATGTCTTTATCTGACACAAATTACCATCAATATTGAATTAATTCAGGACATTGAGACAGCTGTGAAAAAACACTCACCACAAAGGACTTGCAGAACGCCTTCAGAAAGTGCCAACAATGATGGGATAAGTTGCAATGGGGGAACATTTTGAGGGCAATTAATAGCACTGTGTTCTTTAGTAAAATTTTAATTCACCCCATTTTTATGATGTTTCATGTGTGTGTGTGTGTGTGTGCGCGCGCGCCTCTGTGTGGGTGCATATCTTTGAACAAAATACCAAATAAAATTTTAATTCACCCCATTTTTATGATGTTTCATGTGTGTGTGTGTGTGTGTGTGTGCGCGCGCGCCTCTGTGTGGGTGCATATCTTTGAACAAAATACCAAGATACAATGTGGTACTTTCAGTATGCCTGAACCATTTTACATGTATATTTGAAATGTGTCTTTGTGTATATTTGTGATTTTATACCAAACTGGTAAAAATATTTGTTTCTGGGAAGCAGAGTATAGAATGAAAATAAAATGTGTACTTGGACAATTTTGATATTATTTGGATTTAATTTAACATAAAAGAGATGTTTTTTATAATAAAACCTACACATATATGTCTTAGGAAATTGAAACAAAGATATAATCATGCAACACTTGAGTAACTACTGTTTATATTTACAACATTCCTTTTTACAATGTTTATGCCATATATATGTGATTGGACAGACATATTTGAGGTCGTGACATATATATCATTTACAACTAATGTTACTGAGTTTCTCATTCCGCAGTTGACTCATTTAATAGTCTTTACAATATAGAAAGCACTGAACCATACCGTGGGGGCCTCAAGAAAGGCAAAGAAAAACATAAGGAATCTGTCATTTAAAATTATTATTTACTTGAGTTATACATTCATCAAGCATTTGTTGAGATACTTTTTGAGCCAAGGGCTGTTCTAGATGTCACGGGAATATACCAACCAGTCTTTTCTTCTTACTGGAAGTAGAAATCACCAAAACCCATTTGGCATTCTTGGTTTCATAATGAATAAAGACAAATCTGGTCTTCACATGATTTATCAGGCATTTATTGCTTTAATTGTATTAAAATTCTTTAAATGACTAGGGCTTTTGTTCTCTTGAGTTTGATGTCAGAATCATTTAGATTTCTTTCAGTGAATATATGCTTCTAAACCTATGCCTGCTGAATTAATGAGTGGAATATAAATGTGTCTATTGATAGAGAAGACAGGACCTAAAGAAAGCCACATATAGTCAGGAAATGAATTCAATGTTTATCATTTTTGCAGTAACCAAAAGTGGGATGAAGAGAAAGACCACGTGAAAGATTATTATTGATATCCATAATATCATGGGAACTGTTTGCAGATTCCTGCTTGAACTTGCTCTGAAATTGTCAATTGCTTCCTTTTTGTGTAGGGAATGGACTTTCCCAGTGGTGGATGGTGGGTCTGACAGGCTGAGTGTAATCAGAAAAGGATGATCTGAGAATCAGGCAGTTGCTAGTGAGGGAATACAGCAAAGTAATGAAAACAGTAGGCTCTCAACATATCAAGGGAGGGACTGAGATCTCAACAAGCCCAATGAAAACTACTGTAAGTGGCTCACATATGGGAACTACCTCTCCAGAACAAAACAAGGGCGTACTTGCTGCTTTAGTGGAATTTGAGACTGGGAGATACTAACTTCCTAGCACCTCCCATGTTGTCCTTCTTGATAAATTGGTTCCACAGATAAAGATTGGCATGGCACTGCAAGGGAGCTTCACTTTACTCAGTTATAGAAACTAGCTTTGGAAGAAGCTCATTTAATAAGGTGGCTATATTCTTCAACAAGATGAAATCTAAGAACTTGTAGGAGAATTGGAAAATCATGGCTCTTATATACAGTCACAATTTCCTTCTCCTCTTTTTGCTGATATAGGCCAATTATTTTAGTTTTCAGAATATTTTCTTCACCCATATGCATTATAGTGCTATTCTAAGGGCTCTGAGGGCCCTATCATTCCATTTTCCTTTCTTTTCATATTAATCTTAGATTAAAATGAGAATTACATTAAAATACTAAAACAGGGTAGAGATCATTCATTATATCTTGATAGGTAAAACACAAATCTGACAACTGCTGCCTTTCTATGAAGAATTCTAGACAATTTTATACTCTGCATGTCAACTGTGGCACGGTCAGCTAGGTTGGGTAATTAAATGTAACAGAAAGACCTTTTATCCTCTCAAAGTAAGATATGGATCCACTTCCTGCCCAATCCTAGGTCTTCATTCTCAGTTTGGTGTACTCTGTGGTACCCTAAAGCTATAACACGTGCAGGCTGCAAGGCCATATATACTGAACTTGTACACGTATCACTGTATCGGTCAAATTTAATTTCTTGAAGTTAAGAAAGCATTTTAATTATTTCATCTTTACATACTTTACCCTGAATAGAGAAGAGAAAAAAATCCCTCTCTGTCTCGATTTTTCTATTTATCCTTTAGAATTTCTCAGCAAATGATAACTACATTTGTTACAAGTAGAAAGAGCTTAATTGAATGTGTTCGTTTTGTTTTAGATGGCTATTTGTAAGTATGCAGAAACCAAATGCCATTTGGGAAGTAGAAATCACTTTTTCCAGTGCAGTATTTTTAATTATGTCTTTTCACCTGAGCTCTAGGGCAAAAGCTCCATTTTCTCCCTGCTCATTATTAATAGAACCCACAGGACAGGGTTTTCTAATTTCATATTTTTAAGTGAATTTAGCATGCAAAGTATTCTGAAATGACATTAGCTGTGTAGTTAAGATAATACCTCGGTTCTGGAATTTCTTTGCTTCATACAGATCTTTGTATCTGACCTAGATAGACTGCCCTCTTTTCATATAGAGACACCTACCTGTACCCAATCTACATGTTACTGAGAATATGTTCATCGCTTTTCCTGATGACTATTGTTTCTATGTGAGATGCATTTGAAACATATAGCAACTATATATGTTTGATTTATTATTTGTGTTGAGTGTGATTTTTGTGCACTGCACAGACTTGCAAGCATGTTGAAATTAATTAACCTGAACAAAATTGGATTCACTGGTCTAGGTTCCTTAATAATATTCTGGTTAAGACATTAAATAATAAATGAGAGGAACATGGGAGTGGGGGAGATTCCAAGGAGACAGAACGAAGGATCAGGCCTCCTGAGTTTTTATTCCCCATTCTGCCATTATTCAGCCCTTTCTGTGATTCTAAAGCAGCCATTCTGAAGCTTTTGTTTTTCTGGCTGTAGCATGAGAGGAACAGCAAGCCCAGGCCAGAGCAGTGTGAATGCGTAAAATGTGCTTTGAGAGCCTCAAGTAAAACACACTACGCTGCATGTGGAAATTATTATTAGTTCATTCTTCATGCACTTTTAGTCCTTGCCCTCTAGGCTCAGACTGCCAGCCAAGGCACCAATTATGGTCTAAGGGGCTGTTGGTTCTTAGGATGTGAACACCTGTCCTCCAGCAAATGAACTGAGATAATACGTACCAATTTACTGTGTGTGTCATATACCCTACAAATTGAATCTCCAAAATACATTCAGAGTTGAATAATAAATGACACTGGGTTTAAATGACAGGAAATAGACTCAATACAATTGCCTGGGCATCTGTGTCCACCCAGGCCTTTGTCCACTCAGTCTGCTGCTGTACTACCACGCCAGACTTCCCTCTGCATTCTCAAAGCTGACTAAGGGGCCATCTGTATGGGCAAAGTCACTACAGAATAGCTGGCTTCCCTGGGACAGCCTGAGGCTGATTAATTCAGTCAGGTCAGAGTTTGGCAGAACAGGCCCCGCACTGCTCAGATAAGACAAAATCGCAACTGAATCCAATTTAAAGGTCCTTTATATTTGGATGTAGAGGAACATCAGTAGACAACTGGACTAGGTGTCTCGTGGAACTTGGGGCCCAGAAGTGTAGAGGACAGGAAATTTTGCATTGGAGAAGAAAAGGCTAGCCCTGTCACTGAGGAATAAACTGTTAAGGTCAGTTCCGAGGTTGGTGTGAATTTTGGCTCCGCCATTACCAGTTGTCGAATTTCTGCTAAGTTATCAACCAGAATTTCTTTAAACTGGCCTGTGTTCTCTCTAATTTGCTCACTCTGTGTCACTGATGCCTGCTGCGGCATCTGGCCCAGGGTGATACTGACAAGCAATGGAATGCACGAAGGTTTTCCTGGAGTCACTGTTTCTGGTTGGTTCAGCCTGGGATATAAGAGCCAGGGTGGGTGCAGGGCCATCTGCGTTTCCCACTCCTGGGCTTCTCTAGTGGTCTCTGTCAGGACAACTTCTGAGTGAGGAAGAAAGAAGCTCCCTCAGGAGGTGGCCTTTTCTGCTGGGATGCCCAGCAGGAGGTTAAGCACCAGCTTCAGCTTGCTTCCTGCAGTCCAACCCTCCTCCCTAAAGAACTCACAGCGCACAGCCAGGACTTCATAGTTCCTTACATTTCACTCCTTCACATATTTATAAGATTTTACATGTGTCAAATTCGGTAGCTTCTCCATGTGTTTTCTTTCAGTTTAAGAACATGACCCTGAGATAAGTATGAGCTTATATAGCCCCATACTTATGTTTTATTTGCATACAGATGTATGTAAAATTTTTCTTTCTGGCCTGTTTCAAATCACATCAGTCAGAACTACATTGCTTCAGACATTATCTCTTTCCTGTAACATATCCATTTCATAATGATCATCAGAAAAGTGAGAGGGACGAACCGGGAAAACGGAAGCAAAGTTATGAGAACAAGCGAAGTACTCTAATAATGTCAGTATTATATAAACCCATGCGCACTTACTCTACTCACTGCTCTCCCTCAATTGATGGGGGTGTATTCTCAAAAGATAAAGACTTCGGTGCCTATTGTTAGTTTCTATGTAACTTCACGTCCCGACTTTGCTTTGTGCTACAGGCTCACCACTTGCAACAAGGACCATGGAGACTAGATCTGAACTCAGAGAAAAGTGTCTGTCCTACACCCAACTGCCATGATTGAGGCGGTGAGCACGACAGTGTGAAAGAGTCACTTACAGATCTGCTCCTGGGGACTTCCACACAGCAGGCAGAGTCTGCTGTCCCCTATAAAATCCCGGACAGAGCCTCTTCTGTGCTCCCCTTTCATCTAAGTCTTCCTTTCCCTCCACCCAGGATAAGGCCCTGCATCCCTGTACCTGCCACTTGCTGTAACCTGCCCCACCTTTCCCATCACAGCTTCCACCTGGATTTTCTTCTTCTATCTCATTATTTAACTATAGGGAACGAGCACAAGGAATCTTTCTCACAAGGAAACTTTTCCCTTGCTTCTCCCATATCCTAAAATCTCTATTCTGAGCCTCTCTTTAAGACGTATGTGTGAATGTTTGCCTATGCTACCTTGTCACATCTCTACTTCGAGGCAATGAGTGGTCTTAGATCACTGTATTAAATATAAGATGGGGGAAAGAGGGCTCTTTATTGACAGTTCAGTTTCAAATCTGACCTTTGACACCTACTAATGTGTCACCTTAGCAAGTTACTAATCTACACTTCTTATTATTCTTTTGTTTGTAGGCTCATGTTATCCTTAACCATCACCTCCTCAGCTGAATCCAGGGAAGGCAGCTGACAGAACATCCCGAGAAACATAGTGTACAGGGAGTGGCTTCCTATCTTCCAGAGCAGACCAGAACAAGGGGGTGGGCAACACATACCTCTCAGCACTTTGACTTGTGATTGCTTATGTAGGTATCTCTCCTCTAATAGTGTGAGTTGTGTCTTCTTCTGGCTTGTGTCCCAAGCAACTTGCACACTACTACAGATAGACTGTAAGGTCAGTAAGTGATCACTGGGGTTCACTGGCATTCTCTCCAGGAAACACATTTGCATTTTCAGTTAAACATTTGGACCTGTGCATACTAATGATACCAGTAATGGACCCTGGTGATTAGGAAGAAGATTGGAAGAAAGATCAACTAAGAATTAATCATAATTCACCAAAAGCCCATTAACGTTGGTAAAGTTGGGTTAGTTGTGAGGGTAAAAGAAGAATGAACTGCTGGGCAAACATGGTTTTGGTGAGTACAGGGTGGGACAGTGTCACAGACAGACATCAGTGGCATGAATTCTTAAGATAAAAGATTAGAGAAAGAGGTACCACCGAGAAAAGGAAGATACAAGCAGGGATCTGCTATCAAAGGCATTTACTTTATTTTGCAGTTTTGTCTACATCAGCTCCACCTGCCCTTCTCTCCATTTTCTTTCTTTTCTGCAGCAAAATATTGTGTCCCAATGCCTGGCATGTCAGTATGTATTGAGTGTGCATAATGCAGAGGACAAAGAAGTTGTAAATCTAGAACAATGGCTACCTTCGTGTCTGCTTAAAGCTGGAGGCTAGAAGTGTAAAGTGTGTTTGTCTTAGCTTATGCTGACCTAACAAAGTAACATAGACTGGGCGATGTGAACAAAAATGTATTTTCTAAGAGTTTTGAAGGTATGAGTCTAACATCAGAGTTTCAACACGGTTGGATTCTGGTGAAGGATCTCTTCCTTGTTTTCAGATGGCATGATTTTTTCTTTGTTTGTTTGTTTGCTATGTCTTCACAGGACATGCAGGGGGTGGGGAAATAGAGCAGGACTTCTGATGTCTCTTTTTATAAGGATATGGATCTTATCAGGAGGCCTACCCTCTTGACTCCATCTAATTTTAAGTACCTTGTAAAGTCCCATCTCCAAATTCTATCATATCAAGAATGCAGTATTCAACATATGAACTTCACAAGAACACGATTCAATCCATAGCAAAATGCTTTGTAAGTCATTGTTGCCTCCACAGTTTTCCTCTGAGATCAGGCAAGCTCTTTGGGGAAATGTGGAGAACAGTGGTCACTAGAACACATTTTTCTAAATCTCCTGAGATGGTCAATTTAACTTAAGAAACAATGTATAGCACATTTTATCTTCTTGTAGCTTAGAAATATTATTCTTCATACCTGGGACACATTGTATTGCATACTCACCAATTATCTGTTCACTTTCTACCAAGAAACTGAGTGTACTTCTCAGCACATTATGTTTAATTTGTTCATGTGATTTGCTTTGGCCAACAGAATGGGAACAGTTGTGATGTATTGCACATCTGAGCAAAATTTTGCAGTATGTTTGTCTATTTTTGCTTTGGATCTTTTGTGACTACTCTTAATTGATAAAAGTGTGACCAAGAGAGTGGTTAAAATTATTCAGTGGATTACTCAGTAGTTAAAAAATGGTTCTTCCAGTGGGGTTCCCAATTGAGAAAACAGAGCTAAGTAGAACCTTGTTGAAGCCACAATGGACTTCAGACCTCAGGCACTTTGCGTACTTCTAAATTACCACAAGTTTAGCAGCTAAGCACAATTTACTGTCTTATACTTTCATGCTCCTAAAGGCTGATATACATTCATTGGCAACACTATAGTCTCTTGGAGAAGCTTTAGGGGAGAATTTGTTTCTTATTCCAGCTTCTAAAAGTTGCTTATGTTCCTTGGATTGTGGTTTATCTGGATAGTTTAGAATGATATGTTTTAGGCTCAGCTGATTAGGAACCTTAAATTCACACTGTTACATATTTTTAACATATTCATGAATTGTTGGGATTAAGACATGAGCTTTTTCAGACCATTATTATTCAGTATAGGTATTATACCCAAGGAACACATAGTACAAGTAATATGATCAAGCAATGGAATCAAATGGTGTTGCTAAAAGGACCAAGATGTAGAAACTACTTTTTAAATGAACATAGAACAGAAAATACCTGTGGTTTGTCAGCATCACCACACAAAAAAGTGAATAGGGCACTAAATCCATGATGTCTCTTACTGCTTTTAGGTATAAGAACTTTGACACGTTTCAATTTATTTTAGTCTTAGTTCACTGTTAATTTTTGCAATTATAACATGAAAATGAGAAGTAGTGCTATTTCTCTCTCAAGGTTATTGAGTGAATTATTCAGGTAATGTAATGGCCATTCAATAACTTTGATGTAATGACTATTCAATAACCTTGATAACACATAAACAAACATTCCATTTTTTCTATCTCTGAAATGATATATATGTATATATATATATGCTAACATTTGGCAATAGGGTCATAAGATTCAACATTCTCCCAAATTACTTTAAAATAGATCACACTTTATGCATATATAAATACACATTTGTGAACTTGTAACTGCTTTGTGAATATAGATTAGGTTAATTTACTTTGTTATTGTAAAAGTAATACAACTTCCACAGATATAAACATTCTTCATTTCTTTGCCAATCATAATTTTCCAAAGTTATTCAGATTGTTCAGCCTCAAATGAGTCAATTTAAGGTATACATTTCAACTGATTTGAAGTCCTTTGGAAACAAAGGTGTATATGCTTGTGTACATTTTTGCTGTACTGTAAACATTTTTCTATATTTAATCTTCCATATCATATCACAGCACAATTCTGACAATTTTAACTTTTTAGTCAGAGAAGTATTTGAATAGGAGCCCTCCAATGGAATGACATGTCCATACACAATCAATTTTTCCTTTTGTGGGGGATCCTGCTGGTGTTCATTGCCTGACCATCTTGACCAATTTCTAAACATCCTCGGCTAAGTGGTCAGCTCTCATTCCCAATGGCAGATAGTAGCTCCCTCCAGATCTGCAGAATAAAAAATTTATTTCAGCATCCAACATATGCTCAAAATAGAGAAGGGTGTTACAGACACTCAAAGAATTTGTATCTTTCTAAATTTTTGGTTCTTTTTGTTGAATTTTATATATTACTTACTATTTAGCTATATTCAATTAATTGGTTTGCAGTGTGTATATACCTGAGTATAAACATGAATTTTTATTTTAGAATAATTTATGATACAGATCCAGTGACAGTCACATTTTTAATGTGCTATTTTCTAGAAATGCCAAATGTGTGTGTGTGTTTTTTTAGCGAAGTTCTTTAATTTGAGAAAACCATTACTTGTATGTTTCTTACGTTCCAGATAAGAATCTATCATCATTTCTTGAATTTGAAATTACTCTATCTTGTGCTAAATATACACTTAAGAACTAGTTTAGTAAACATAGTGCTAATAAATAAAAAATGTCTTATGATATGACTTTAAAAGACGAATAAAAACTAAATATGTATTCATACAGCATACAGTAATGGGGTAAAAAGAATTGACTTGTCTGATTCAGAAATTATTTTGAAATTAATGACATGAAAGATTTATACCCCTTTCCTAGATTTACTCTATGAAATTAAATATTTTGAAATAATTTTTGTTCTGAAGTTCAATTTGGCCTTATGATTGTCCCACTTCTTGATTTATCATGGTAGACAGGAGCTGCCTGAAGTAGTAGAATAAGCTATTCAGCATAACAACTTTTAAGTAAATTAAAATTACAAGCATATACAACAATTCATAGTTTGCAAAAAACGTATCAACAAAAGTTTTTATAAGAGACACAAAGTTATTATTTGAGGTGGAATGGCAAATGGTTGTAGGAGGTGACAAAAAGAGAATGAATAAATAAATGAACTAAAACAAAAGGCATATTTAATACTATATGAATTAAGAAACATGAGTAACTAGAACTTTTACAGCAAAGTTCAAAAACACTAATTTGTTTCCATTTTAGTTTCTTTGGGGATAATAGCTCAGTTTAAGATGCAAACTATAATGAACCAAAGAGATTTGAAAAAATACCCTCATTAGTGCCTGGCTTTTCTGATTTAATGTCTGACATAGAAATTAGGGATGTATATATTTTATGATTAATCGTGATGAGATGAACATAGCTGTGTACCTTTAATCTTTGGCAAAACACACAACATTACCAGCAAACCTGATGTTTTTCATTGGACACTAATACTTGTACAAGCTTCAGATGTGATTCTAATATTTGCACAAGATGAGAACCATCCTTCTAGTTGAAAATGAGGCTGCTATTCTCTCATGATATTTAAAAAATTTTTTTCTCATATTATTTTGTAATTTTTCTAGTGTCCTTTAACCATAGTGGGTAGGGATGCTTTGTAATTTCTTGGTATTTGTATATTTAAAATGTACTGATATTCTTCAAATTTGATTGGTAGATTAACTATATGTGAAATTTTTATTTAAAGTCATTTTCTGATTCACATTTGATAGCATTTTCCACTGTCTTTGAGTTTCCAATTTTGCTGAAATCAATTTGGTTATATTTGATGTATATATCCACCTAATTTTTATGAGCCCATATTTGTTATGCAGATCAATGAACTTTATTTTGGGAGATTTGCACATGTACATAACACACATTAATCATTTATCCTCACCCTTACTCCTCTTTGCCACCATCCCCCTGGTTTCATATGTTTCTTTTGTACCTGGCTGGGTGTTCAATGAGTATAAAGCATTTTGGAGGGACTATTACTAGACAAGAGAAGGAGAAGAAAAGGGAGAAGGTAAGTGATGCTAATGTGAGGCATGATTGTATTTTTTCAATTCTGAAAAATTATAAATTTTTTTCCTCATGCTTGAAGTTCAGAAGTTTCACTAGACTTATTATTATGTGGATTAGTATTATATACTCTGTGCAGCATCCAACAGTCATTCAATCTAAAGTTTCATATTATTTATCTGATTTCTTCCTGCCCTCTTTCAAATCTTCTCCTAATGCTTATTAGATTAATACTCTAATCCAGTCAGATTGACCCTACAGAACAGACCTGAATATTGTGTGTACAACAACTGTGGATCTATTATTTTCATAAATATTCATATTGTGCATTCTGAAAAAAATTTTAAACATTACATTTTCAATACTAAGTTTAGTATTGCTTTATCATTTTTTCTCTCTTTTTTAAGACTAGGAAAAATTTATTGAGAGTAAGGTAGCTTCTGCCTAAAAGAGAAAGAAGGGGGGCTCTCCAGCTGCCTGCCTGGGACCACCCAGTGGGTGTGCGACCTAAAAGACTGTGCACCACCAGATCCAGTAAGGACCCAAGGACCCTGGAGAAGATCTCTCCAGCTGCCTGCCTGGGACCACCTGGCAGGTGCGCAACCTCCCGGACTGTGCACCACCAGATCCAGTAAGGAAGGTAGCAGCCTGGGTGCCCTTGAAACACCCCCATGACCTGCTCCCCCCGCCATTCTCAAACCTCCTGATTGGGCCAGTCCTTGGACCAACTCTGCAGAGGCATAGGTTCACATGAAGGGTAGTTTTCTGAGCTCCCAATTTTGAACATCTTTAAAGTAAGGTCAGGGGAAACCCGTAATAGAACTGAGTGGAGTTTGAACCTGCGGGCTGGGAAGCTCAAGTTAGGCCTTGTGGACTGAGCTCAGTCTCAGTCATGGGGACCTGCCATTGGCTAGCCAAGACCAGGGTATTCAGTTCTGCATATGGCTGTACATGTGGTATAATATGATAACAAACACATAGTCTGAAAGAGGCCCTTCAAACTCTTCTTTTTCTTTCTTTTCCCCATTCCACCCTAAAATTTCTTCCTTTTTTCTGTCCTCTCTCTCCAACTCAGTCTCTTGCTCCACAATATTATCCCTCATCTGCCTTTTTATTCCGTCTCCTGCCCTAACACAGACTTCTTCTTTTATTATTCTTCCTTTTTGTGTGTGTGTGTGTGTGGGTTGTTTTGTTTTGTTTTGTTTTTTTCTTTATGTTCTTTTCTTCAGTCATTTTACCTCACTCATGGTTCCATAGCTTCAAGGGAAGGCAAGTGCCTGTTACTGTTAAGAGGATATATTCTTGTCCTTCTTCCTGCACTCTGTCTATCCCCTCTGAAGTTAATAGCTTTGTAAAGATAGTAAGGTCATTCTGCACCCTCGGGTTTCACTTCAAACCTGCTCCAGTTCTTTCACTTATCTACTCCTCTCGTCCTAACTCACTCTAACACTCCATCTTAAATGGAAAAGATGCTATATTGAAAAGCATATTCACTGCGAGCATATTTTTGGGCTGCTTCTTGATATTAATTTAATTCACATGGTTTAAAGGTGATAGATTAATGACTACCACAAGTGGTCAGTTTTCAATCTGTGCTTGATCCTTTTGGGCTGCTGAATGTATCAATTGGGATAAAGGATTGTGGTTGATTTAATGAGTTGTTTTCTCTGATATTATGAAAATGACGATGTCTATGAGTCATTAGAAACTCAAAAGCTAAAGCGCAACTAAATCAGGAAGATTTAAGTAATACCCAGAAATTAAAGAAGGACAAACCAACAACAAAAATAAAAATGAGAAAACACTAAAGCAAGACACAAAGACAGATTTCCAGTTCACCAATGGCAAACAGTAGGACAAATGAGGATGAAAAGTCTGATAGTGAACCAGCAGGACACCCTGGACCCAGAGCACAGGAGGTAACAAAACAGATCAATCAGGCTCTAGAAAAATTCAAATCAGAAATACTTTCCCAGTTCACCCTAGAGATGATGAGCAAAATGGAAGTCATGACTCGAGGCTCTAGAACAGAAACTGATAAAAAAAAAAAAATAGATAAGCTCAAGACCATGATGGAAGCCATGAAGACTCAGCATAAGAAAGAAATGGAAACAATGAATGCCCAACAGAGGAAAGAAATGGAATCCACAAAACAGATTCAAACAGATATTCAGCAGATTAAAAACTCTATTGAAAATGTACACAACAGAATAAAAGATTGCAAAGATAGAATTTCAGATATAGAAGATAGGATCGCAGTCAGTGACTGTGAAAAAAGAGGTCTCTCAAAAACAGTAAGGGATCATGAGAAAGCAATCCAACAACTTCTAGACGATGCAAAGAAAAATAACATAAGACTGATAGAAATTCATGAAAAAGCAGGAGAAAACGCAAATGACCTAAAAAAGCTCTTCACAGAATTAATGACAGAAAACTTCCCAAACAGAAGGGAAGAATTAGACATACAGATAAGTGAGGCATATAGAACCCCAACTAGCCACGATCAAAAAAAATCTACACCTAGACATATAATAATCAAGATTCCAGAAATCCAACAGAAAAACAAAATACTACAAGCAGTAAGAGAAAAGAAACAAATCACATGCAAAGGGAAGCCCATTAGAATCACAGCAGACTTTTCAACACAAACCCTTAGGTCAAGGAGAGCCTGGAGTGAGGTATTCCAAGTCCTAAAAGAAAAGAATCTCCAACCTAGACTTTTGTATCCTGCAAAACTCTCTTTCAAAATAGATGGGGAAATAAAATACTTCCACGACAAAGAACACCTGAGAAATTTCAAGAACGCCAAACCAGCCCTGCAAGGAATTCTAAACAATGTCCTAGAAAAGGACAATGAAGGTCACAGTACCATGAGGCCCAACAGACCAAATCAAATAGGCAAGGCAAGAAACTAAAAGGAGATGGGAGAAAAAGTAAAAAGAGTCAACAAACAAACAAAAACATGACAAGAATAAGTCAAAATATATCAGTTGTAACCATCAATGTCAATGGCCTCAATTCACCAATCAAGAGAAACAGATTGGCAGAATGGATTAAGAAGCAAAATCCAACAATATGTTGTATACAAGAAACACACCTAGTGCAAAAGGAAGTCCATAGACTGAAAGTGAAAGGATGGAAAACAATTCTCCATGCGTCAGGAGTCCAGAAAAAAGCAGGGGTAGCAATCTTATTCTCAGATAAAGTAAATTTCAAACCAAAACTCATTAAGAGAGACAAAGAAGGACACTACATCCTTGTAAAGGGAACAATTCAAGAGGAAGAGCTGACAATCATAAACATATATGCACCAAATATAAATGCCCCCAACTATATAAAACAAATATTAAGTAACATGAAAAACCAAATAAGCACTAATACAATTGTAGTGGGGGATTTAAATACCCCACTATCACAAATTGACAGATCTACTAGGCAGAAAATCAACAATGAAATAATAGAACTGAACCAAGCTTTGGAACACATGGACTTAATAGATGTTTATAGAGTATTCCACCCCCAAAAACCAGAATATACATTCTTTTCGGCTGCACATGGATCATTCTCCAAAATAGACCACATACTGGCTCACAAAACAGGTCTAAATAAATGCAAAAAAATTGAAGTCATCCCCTGTTTATTATCAGATCATAGTGCAATCAAACTAGACATCAATAGCACAAGAAACTATAGAAACTTCACAAGCACATGGAAACTGAACAACACTCTCCTAAACAATCAATGGATTACAGAGGAAATTAAAGAAGAAATTAGACAGTTTTTACAAATAAATGAGAATGCCAATACAACATACAGGAATCTTTGGGACACAATGAAAGCAGTTCTACGTGGAAAATTCATAACATTGAATGCCCACACTAGGAAAACAGAGCGGGCTCAAATAAACAACTTAACGATGAAACTTAGACTCCTAGAAAAACAAGAGCAAGAAAAACCCAAAGCTCGAACAAGAGAGGAAATTATAAAGATCCGAGCAGAAATCAATGCAATTGAAATTAAGAAAACGATACAAAAAATAAATGAAACAAAGAGCTGGTTTTTTGAAAGAATAAATAAAATTGACAAACCCTTAGCTAATCTTATCAAAAAAAGGAAAGAAAAGGCTCAGATCCATGCAATTAGGAATGAAAAAGGCGAAGTCACAACAGATCCGAAAGAAATCCAGAGGATCATGAACACCTACTTTGAGAACCTGTACTCTAATAAAATGGAAAACACAGAAGAAATGGACAGATTTCTAGATACTTATGAATTACCAAAGTTGAACGAAGAAGATAAAAACATTTTAAACACCCCAATCACAATCAGTGAAATTGAAAATGTAATTAAAAACTTACCAACAAAGAAAAGCCCAGGCCCTGATGGATTCACTGCTGAATTTTACAAGACATTTAGAGAAGAACTACTACCATTACTCTTCAAACTTTTCAATGAAATTGAAAGAGAAGCTATACTTCCAAATTCATTCCTGGAAGCAAGTATCACTCTGATTCCCAAACCAGAGAAAGATACAACCAAAAAGGAGAACTACAGACCAATCTCCTTAATGAATATAGATGCAAAAATCCTTAATAAGATACTAGCAAACAGAATACAGAGGATTATTAAGAAGATCATCCATCATGACCAAGTCGGATTTATTCCAGAGATGCAAGGGTGGTTCAACATACGAGAGTCAATAAATGTAATACATTATATTAACAAAGTCAAGGAAAAAAACCATATGATCCTCTCAATAGATGCAGAAAAAGCATTTGATAAAATTCAACACCCATTCATGATAAAAACCCTGCAAAAAATTGGAATAGATGGTCTATACCTCAATTTAATAAAGGCTATCTATGAAAAACCATCAGCCAACATCATATTAAATGGCCAAAAACTGAAAATCTTCATGTTAAAATCAGGAACAAGACAAGGATGCCCATTATCACCACTCCTCTTCAATATAGTTCTGGAAACATTAGCCAGAGCAATTAGACAAGAGAAAGAAATTAAAGCAATAAAGATAGGAAAGGAAGAAGTTAAACCATCATTATTTGCTGATGATATGATACTCTACATTGAAGACCCAAAAAACTCCACCAAAAGACTTCTAGACTTAATTGACAGATTCAGTAGAGTATCCAGATAGAAGGCGAACACCCAAAAATCAATAGCCTTCTTATATACAAATAACAGACTCACTGAGAGAGAAATAAGGGAAAAATTCCTTTTACAATAGCATCCAAAATAATGAAGTATCTAGGAATCAATCTAACAA
Organism: Fukomys damarensis; assembly: GCF_012274545.1. Lineage (NCBI taxonomy): Eukaryota > Metazoa > Chordata > Mammalia > Rodentia > Bathyergidae > Fukomys > Fukomys damarensis. The sequence goes on from NW_022900942.1 coordinate 48,965,420, forward strand.
AAGAAGCAAAAGATCTCTACACTGAAAACTACTGCACTCTGAAAAAAGAAAATGAAGAGGATATTTAAAAAAATGGAAAGATATCCTCTCCTCCTGGGTAGGAGAAATCAACATAGTGAAAATGGCATACTACCAAAACTTCTACATACATTCAATGCAATGCCAATTGAAATTCCAACACTCTATTTCACAGAACTAGAAAAAAGAATCCAAAAATTCATTTGGAACCATAAGAGACCTAGAATAGCAAAAGCCATCCTAGAAATCAGAGATGTGGCAATGGGTATAACAATTCCCAATTTTAAACTATACTACAAAGCCACTGTGATAAAAACAGAATGGTACTGGCAAAGAAACAGGCCTGAGAATCAGTGGAACAGACTGGAAGACACAAAAACAAACCCAGATGTACTCAGCTACCTCATCTTTGACAAAGGAGCTGCCATCCTCAGTGGAGGAAAGATAGCCTCTTTAATAATGGTGTTGGAAAAACTGGATGTCAACCTGCCACAGATTAAAACTAGACCCTCATCTTTCACCATGCACTAAATTAAAATCCAAATGGATTAAAGATCTAAATATTAAAACAAAAACATTAAATTTGCTGGAAGGTAAGCTAGGCAGAACTCTAGAAGACATTGGCATAGGAAAAGACTTTATGAACAAATCCTCAGCAGCACGGGAACTAGCAGATACAACCAACAACTAGGATCTCATCTTATTAAAAAGCTTCTGTACTTCAAAAGAAACCATCAGCAGAAGTAAGAGACAATCTACAATGTGGGAAAAACTTTTTATCAGCTGTTCCTCAGACAAAGGACTATTATCAAGAATATATAAAGAACTCAAAGCAATCAGTGCCCCCAAATATAAAGACCCGATTCAAAAATGGGCATCCGAAATGAACAGACATTTCTCAGACAAAGAAGTAAAAGCAGCAAGTAAATATATGAAAAAATGTTCCACATCACTGATCATTGGAGAGATGCAGATGAAAACAACACTGAGATGCCACCTCACCCCACAAAGAATGGCTGCTATCAAGAAATCACACAATAACAAATGTTAGCGGGGTTGTGAGGAGAAAGGAAACCTTCTCCATTGTTGGTGGGAGTGCAGACTGGTGCAACCACTATGGAAATCAATATGGAGATACCTCAAAGAGCTTATACTGGAGATTCCATTTGACCCAGCCATCCCTCTGCTGGGTACCTTTCCAAAAGAACTAAAAGAATCATATCACAGAGAAGTATGCACACCCATGTTTATAGCAGCAGAGTTTGTAATAGCTAAAACTTGCAAACAGCTCATTTGCCCATCTGTTGGAAACTGGATACAGAAGATGTGGTTTTTCTATAAAATGGAATATTACTCAACCATAAAGAATGAGAAAATAGATTCAATCATAGGAAAATGGATACATATTGAAGATATACTCCTAAGTGAACTAAATAAGGCACACATGTGTAAATACTGAATAGTTTCTCTGGTGTGAATAATCTGCAATAATACAGAAGATCCTAATAAGATTACTGACATTTAGAAATGGGAAGAAAGGAGCTAAAGGTGTAGGGAAGGTGTTTTGGGTAGGGGAAGGGTAATAAGGGAAAAGAAAACAATTGTGAGATAATGAAAAGATGGAAATAAAGTGTTTGTAGATGGGGAGGGGACGAGGGGGTGAAGGGAGGGCAGGAACAAGGGGAAAAAATGAGAACCAATACCTGTCATGTAGAGCTACAAGATCCCAACAATGAATGTAACTGTACTGTATCCCTAAAATGTACCAATAAACTCAATTAAAGCTGAAAAAAGAAAGAAAGAAGGGGGACTTTAAAGTGGGTTATTCTCAAAGGTGTTTTATAGGACGAAACCATGATGTGAGGCAGGTTCAAGGTGGAACAAAACTATAGTCAATCAGTAATACTGCAAGCACAGTTGCTTGGGTAATATTGATCTAGTGGGAAATCACAAAGTGGCCAACACTACGAACGACCAAAAATATCATGACAAGTATAGTTGCTTAGGTAATGTTGATATAATGGGGATTTAACTGGAAGCAAGTAACATAGCAAGCATAGAAGGGATTTGTGAGCAAGGATTTTCAGTGATAAGGAATGGGTCTGGGATCTTCCCTAGAAGATCTTGGTTCCCCATCCAGGTGATTGATACCTATTTAAAGTATCAAGCACTGATATTCAGGCTATGTGTGTGTGGCGATTTCTATTACAGTGCTGGCTTTCAGTGAATGTGTCTCCTTTGTCCTCCATGTTGGCTTTTCAAGGGCTGGCCCTGTCTAACTGCCTACAAGATATCCAATTAACTTACCTACCTACAATATTCCTCCCTCTGAAGAAGTTTCCCTAACTGCTATGAGGGGGTCAAAGGACGATGACTGTTGTGGCTACTTCTGCCTGAAAGTGCTGTAGTAATGACAGCAGTCAGACTTACTCTAGAGAGGGTCTATCTAGTGCTTAGAGAGACACCAGACATTATCATCTTGGGTGGGTGATCGGTTTCAGGTGACCTAACGTGTTGATCCTTAGATATTGATTTGCAGATTTTGAGTGAAGGATTAGAATGAACAATAGAAATAAGTGTGTTATGTTTCTGACAGATGCTCTGTTATGACGTGTTTTTATATGGGTGAGGGGCTCTTGAGTGTCAGGTAAGCGTTGTTCTGTAGCTCACTGAGCATAAAAAAATGGAGCAGTTTAGCTGACTTGAGACTTTATTGCGAGAAACAGTAAAGATGACTTTACTCCAGGACTAAGATTTCCTGTCCCCTCACTCCTGAGTAAAATGGCTTCTCCTTTTTTCTCTCTGTCCTCAGCAACTGCCATAGATGTCTAAATCCCTTCTTAGGCTATCCTTAATTTCTCTTCTGAGCGCCTACAGACAAGTAGACTTACATCCAGTCAGATCAAAACCATTTTTAGAAAGTTATTTTGTTCCAACTTGGCCTATTTAATTAAAACATTATTTACAAAGTCTTTAAATTAAATGACCCATTCCTGTTTTCTACTTTTGTTGCCTGAAATATGAAGCTGTTCTTTGGTTGTGTTGAGAAAGACAGATTTTTTTCATTCGTCGTTTGAAGCGAAGGCATCCTCTGTTCTGTTTTCTCCTTGGTTGATCTAATTTATTCACTAAAATCCCCTCAAATTTTTTAGTGCTCTGCTTAGTCTCTTTTCTTCCTCCAACACTGTTTTTCATATAATAATGTTTCAGTGGACCTAAAGAGAAAATGGAAAGAGTTATTTACATTAAACTTGATGTAGTTCATGAAATGAGTATGACAAGTATGATGGGTATGACAGGTTTTATTACAGAAAAAGAAAATGTATCTAAATATTGATAAACTGAAGTATAGCAGTAAATTTATGATCTCAAATAGTGTAAAACCTTACAACGAGAAAACAATGATAAAAATAAACATGATGATATAATTTTAATGGAAGATTGGAATTATTAAAATAAAATGTAAGATATATTGTAATTGCATATATTATGTTTACTTAATATGCTTGCAGATGGAAAGATAATATCTTGTAGATATGCATAGGTAGGTATCTATCCACATATTAGTCTCTTGCTTTATCCTGCTTTTCATTTATCTAGCTAGCAAATCTTAAAGAAAACTATAAAAAACAACCAGTTTTTCTTAGTCTCCCAAGTGAAAACAGAGAGACCCTAAAACTCTTTAACTCAAAATTTAAGTTACACTACATATTTGTGACTGTCTTTCATTATGAGACCCCTATAGTATTCTGGTGAAACCTGTAAACACTTTCATAAAATAATATTTTAAAATAAACAAAGTAAAGCACAAGCTTATACAGAAACCAAGTGTAATGAAACATACAAATTTGTTGCAATAGTTAGAAAAATACATATATATTTCAAATTTTTGCTGTTACCTTTTCTTGATTAATCATACTATAGGACCATCAGATTATTTTTCTTTTGCCTGAACAACTTCTCAAAAAGAATGTGTTGCCATCTTTCTTGGCTCATTTTTTTTCTATCTTTAATTATAATCTGGATTTATGCTGTTCTTTTATCCTCTAAAGTGAGAATATTATCTTATTAATACTTTCTTCTTTACCGCTATAGGGATGCTAAAGCATTAGTGTTCCTCTAACTTATGCTTTATTGCATCTCATACTTTTTGATACAGAATAATTTTATTAGCATTGTTTCAATATATTTTCTAATTTACTTTAAGATTTTTCTCTATGGTGAATTATTAAGTGCATGAGTGATTGAAATTATTTTAACTGATTTACAAATATATATTTCTGCAAAATAATCAGAAAAATATAGTTATTATGTCATGATGTTTTGAAATTTGCAGATACCAATTTTATGGACCATTAAGAGATCAAATTTTACAAATACTCCATATACTTGAAAAGAATATATATTATCTATTGTGGAGTGTATTTTGTCTATAGGACATGTTTGTTGTGCTATTTAAATCTTATGTATCCTCATTAATATTTTGTGTGCTTGGTCTATTGATTATTCAGAAAGCCACATTAAAATCTCATACTACAATGGTGAATTTACCAATTTGATCTTGTAGTCTTCTGACTTTTTACCTTACATATTCAGAAAATATATAATTACATGGAATTAGAAGTTTATATACACTATACTAGTGAATTTGACTTTTTAACAATTTTACAAAGACTTTCTTATACTTTAATTGAAACCGTACAACATAGTTTTGATGCATTCTTTTAACCTAGAATTTAATTTGAACTTTTTCTTTCACCTCAGTCTTTTTCTGCTTAAATTTGGCTGCTTGACAACCATGCTTCTTGCCTCCTAGGCCTTCCTTCAGAAATCCTGTAGGTAATGTGTGCCCCGTCGCTAATGTTAGTAGTTAATTGGTTTCCAAATCTCAAATAAAGGTACACTCAGTTTAGAAAATTTTAGGTGTCATTTTCTTTTGCTTTGCAAATCTACATAGATTCATGTCCAAGCTAGGCAAATATTCTAACATGTCCCTCTGCTTCTTCTTTTTGTATTCTCTTCCTCCATTTCTAATTCAACTACAGAATTCACAGACTTTTGGGATCAGAGCTGTGTGTGATGGTTTCTGATTCTTCCTTTCTTTTTAGAGTGGTCCCCAAATAGTAATTGTGATTATTCCTCTATGGCTGTGGCTCATTAAAGTCCAAACTCTGTGTTACCACAAGCCTTGTATTACCTGTTCAGATGCCTTCAAATTTTCTCATTCCTTGTCCATTTAACCATGCATTTAAAATTTATTTCTTAAAATCTTTTATCCAATGGACACACTTAATGATCAGACTGCGGTTTCTAAATGGTGGAGAAATTGTTGCTGTCTCAAGGGAAGTGTACCATGAGCCTGGTACATCCTGTATTACAAAGAAAGACAGCTCTAAAAAAATAGAGATCTGTACAAGGAACCAGGCATCAGCTAGGAGACTATTAAAGTTTCAAAGAGGATGATGACTCTCATTGTTTGTAACCCTGACTACACAATATTCTTGAAAGAGAAACTCTGATATGAGGAGATTGTAATACTAACTCCTTACTGTTAGAATTAGTAGTGAAAGGAAAGTTCAGTATGTTGCTCGATTTCTTTGAAGGATATACAGCTCAACACATGGTAATGAGATAATGCTCTTTCAAAACAAACTAAAATTCTAGAAGTTTAAGAATGTCAATTAAAAAAA
>NW_022900942.1:48971397-48985527 GCF_012274545.1 Fukomys damarensis
AAAATGGAGAAGTAAAATTAACAATAATTCAAAAAAAAAGAGCAAGAATAGTAAAATTAGAAAATGAACACTTTATAACTAACTATGAGAAAATAATTCAGGAAAAGATCATTAGAGAAAAGGCCAATAGAAAAAATGTTTTTGAGGATAAGGTATTTGCCAAGACTACAAAGGACCACTCTCCCCCCCAAAATCAGTTGGTATTTTCAAAAGAACAACAACTGCAACAGAAAAATACTTCACAATGGCTACATTTGGCAGATACTATCTTGAACATGGGATGAAAAGCAGTCGTACTAATGGTGGACTCCATTACACTGTGTGACCTCTATGAAGCAGCATACGATTTGCAAAAGAATTCCTGCTCAAAAAGTTGCACTTGTGTCACATGCAGTCTACACATTTAACTTTAATGTATATGGGGTTAGAAAAACAAGAAAAATGACACCATGAGGGAAAGAATGCACCCAGATTGTGAGCTTATACAAATTACACTGGCTAAGTCTTCAAAATGTCAAATGCACAGGGAAAAAAGCGGGAAGTGTGAACTTTGAATCAAAGTTTCAAAAAAAAAATGCTAAAAGTATATTTGGGAGATGAAATGAGGAAATTTAAAAATGAAATGGCTATTAAATGATACTCCAGAATTGCTGTGAATGTTAAAATGTAAAATTGATATTTGTTGCTGCAGTGAACAAATTAGAAGTGTGTGTATAAACATAGGCATACACAGAGAGTAGACTTTAAAATATTTTATTGTAAGGAATTGGCTCAGGATTGTGGAAGCTTGAAGAATCCAAAACTTCATGACAAAGTCTGGCAAATGAGATAGGGAGCTTCAGTTCAAGAACAATATCAGTCTGTTGGTGAGTTGACTCGGAATTTCAATCAAGAGTCCTATGCTGGCAGGATTCTTTCTTACTTTGAGGAAGTCAGCTTTTGCTGTCATCAAGCCTTCAACTAATTAGATGAGGCCCACCACATTATGAGGGCAATCTGCTCTATTGAAACCTGATGATTTAAATGTAAAAGGGAAAAGAAAAAAATGTGAGAGAATGAAAAGATGAAAATAAAGTGTTTGTAGATGGGGAGGGGAGGAGGGGGTGAAGGGAGGGCAGAGGTAAGGGGAAAAAATGAGAATCAAGACTTGCCATGTAAAGGTACATGATCCCAACAATGAATGTAACTGTACTGTATCCCTAAAATGTACCAATAAACTCAATAAAATTAAAAAAAATAAATGTAAATCCCATCCAAAAATTCACTTACAGAAATAGGCATTACACAGTTTAACTTCTTATTACATGCATGCAGAAATAGTGATAAAATGCCATCATGCCTGTAGCTCATGTTCAAATAATTCAGAATATAGATAATAGATAGATAACACACAGACACACACAAATAACAGAATTTGAGCAATTGTTTTTTCCAATTATTTCTTGCTATCCTTTTCTTAGTATCATACACAAATAAATTGAGAATTCTTTCTTTTGATTAAGACATTTTTGTTTTTGGAGAGTACTTCAGAGGTTTCCTTTTAAAAATGATGTGTACTTTTAAGATATAACAGATAAATATAGCTTTATTTTTATTGTTGTTAATTAGTGGATGAGTATTATACTTATTTTCTAGTAACAGATTATTTTCTTTACAAAATAAATGGTCCAAATCCATTATGTATACATACCTTTTCATAAAATGTTAGGTTAAAGCTCCCATAATTTAGACTATTTTACTGGAATATATTGTAAGTACATCATGAAGTTTATGATATGTGTCTGAATATGTATTTATAATTAAACAATATTATCATTTTTTCATTAACTATGTTCCCACTTATTCATTCACTTAAATATGTTATTATGTTTCTATGTTATTGAAAAGCAGTAAGATTATATAACATGTTATATACTTACATCTATTTATCTGGAAACATTTTTTATGATAAACTAATGAATTTTTTCCCACTTTAGATTTTTTTCAAATGAGATATTTGCCAACTTTTTCCTTAATTCTGTACTAATGAGGAACTGTAAAATTAAAAATCTAGCAGTCTATATAAAAATACTAAAAATTTAATTGAAAATTACATTTAGAAATTTTCCTTAAGAATGGTAATTGGTAATTTTAGGTGTTGCCCTAAATGCTCAGAACTATCATGATATGAATGCACTAAGCTCTTTGTATAAAGCATAAAATTCAAATATTCTTTTCAATTCTAATCACTTTATAATTTTAGACAAGGAAAATGACCTTAACGAGACACAAAAAACTTAGTTAAGACAAACACAGTAACATAATAATAAAAGGCCCAAAATAATGAATTTCTAACTATTTCCTATTTTAAATCTAGGCTGCCAGCTGGTTTTTACTTTAAAACACATATAATTACAATCATGTTTTAGTTTGTGAGAGATGAACTACATTAAAATAATCCATTCTACTTTAGTAGAGACTAATAGTATGTGGTAAAACAGCAAATATTTTATGTGTTTTATTACTGTTTATAATTCATCAGACATACTTGAAGCCTTCAAAGGACTGACATTCCAAGTAGTAACTCTACAAATATCTAGAAAACAGAGTTCTCCAGGTTAAAGACAGTTTGAATAGCTTCTGTATTTCTACTAAAGAAGAAATACTATAACTTGAAAGAATATTTTGGTTTTGTCTTCCCTTTTCAATTTCTTATCAACACAGTGAGTGCCTGTGAAAACATTTGTCAAGAAAAATGATCTCCATGTATTTTAATTCACATAGTTGTGGAACAATCAATATTCTTAGCAATAATAACTTTAGAAATGACATTAGAACAAATCAAAATCTTATGGGAAATAGTGTCATTTTCTTGGGATTTTAGGGAGCCCAACATAGAGGCAATTTTAGGTTTTGTTTTAAATCTAATAGTCATCCTTACTGAGAACTTAGAAACTCGATGGTAGTTTAATTACCAGGATAAAGCGTGGTTTCTAGTATCAGAACAGCCTTATGATATTAAGAAGGAATTTATCTCAAATCTCTTATTTTTAAAAAAAGGGAAAATTAGTACCAGTATTCCCTGCACTTGCATTTGTTATTCAATTTACAATGACTTAGAGCCTCACTGAACACTAGGCTCTCCCAGTTACTCCTGGACAATGCACACCTTAGTGCTGTCCTGTGGTTTCCTCAGTTTTTACTTCATTCTCTGCTTTCTTTCTACGAGAGATTCTAGCTACTTTTGTCAAAAGACAAACATTTCAAATGTCCAACCCGTTCTTTTTATTCTAACAGAACTACTCTTCTCAAAATGTTCATTCTGATCTCACAGATGATCATTTACTATGCTTGTGCTCTTGATTAAATGCTTTCCTTAGATAGATATTCAAGTAAGTCATATATTCCATAAGTCAGTTGTATGCATTACATAGGGCATCTCTAACTTTCCTTCTAGTGGCTATATTTGGACATTTGTACATTAACTAATATAGGAATGTTTTATACTGTCACCTAGTGGTGATTGTTTATCCACCAACAATTTCATTTTGGTAGATTGTCATTGTTATACAAGCTTTCCAAAATTATTTAAACACTGTGGTTTAATATATTTTATTGAGTTATTTGTATAAGTTGGTCCTATTCCAAGATCAAAGACTAAAACAAAGAAAGAAAAGGAAAACAAAACAAAAATACCTGCTCTTATGTATCTCCTATGCCATTGTATTTTGGTTTTTTACAAAATAAAAATCAGAGAAAAATAAGAAAAAAAGCCTTAATAGTGTGAGAAGATACATAATTTTATAAAGTTGAAACAAACTAGGTGACAAAGTTGTATAATTTTAGATCTCACTGGGTATAGATGTTGAACCATGGGCTAAATAACAATATTAAATAAGAGATACAATATTTTAGAAATACATAACTGTCAAATGCAAAGCAGAAAGGATACCACAGTGCTTTAAACTATAACATTTTTCCCAGAGGTATGTGCTAGGAATTCTGAAATTACTTTCTGTGTGCTTGGGACTGAAAAAAGTACATTGTGAATAATGAAAGCCAGATGTTTCTCTTGGAAAATAGTTAAAAATAATTACAGGAGTTAAAGTGAGAATGAACTATGAAGGGTCAGATTGTAAGTGGAGATATCAATATTGATCAATGATAGGTAGGTGGATGAATTGATGGATGATAGGAATAGAGAACTAGACAGACAGAAGACACAGAAAAACGTGAATGTGAATGCATATTTCTCAACTCTCTCCATTGATGGTGTAGAGAAGCATGGACAATCTAGTAGCAATCAGCACACCTGATACTCGGATCTTAGTCTCTACACAGCATTCTTCAATAAAATATACCTACATTTTTAGAGAAGTTGATTCCAAGATTGGGACAGAAAGATGACCTGGAATGACTTGTGTTTAAATCATGTTATATTGAAAAGGCATTATTCTGATCTGAAATACGTAGTTGTTAAAACTGGGACAATGTAAACAAAAAAGTAAATGGAAGTGCTGAATTATAAACCATAGAATAGAATAAATCCCTATGATGTCATTCTAGTATAAATATATAATTGAATAAAAATTTGAGATGAAAATAATTATTATATTAGAATACCAACTAATGAATGAACCAAAAATGATAAATATATTTTTAAAATCACCATTCTGTGAATAGCACAGTACAATTGTTGCAGACAAGAATCTTGAATGGATCTTAAAACCAATGGTAGAAAAATCATGTGAAACAATATTTTCATAATTTTATAGCATTTCTCCCATAAGATAGTCATTAAATATACAAAAAAAAAAGTAACTTTACAGTTGGAAAACCAGGCCGATATCACCTTAGCCAAGTGATATAGTTAGCAGCACTGCTATGATACTTGATGTTATGGGTTTTATGTTAAAGCCTCAAAGGCTCCTGTTCAAGGTTTGGGTCCCAGCTGCTGATGCTATGGAGTGGTGATAGAACCTATATAAGGGGTGAGATGTAGTGGACAGAAGTTAGGTTGTTAGAGTGTTCTCTTGAGGGGATAATGGGACTCTGGCTCCTTTTCCTCTCTGTTTCCCAGACAACATGGAGGGAACAGATTTCTGCCTCATACTCCTCACCATGATATGCTTTCCTGCCACAGGCTCAAAGGTGACAGGGCCAGCTGATTATGTACCCCACATATGAGCCAAAATAAATCTTTCATCAATATAAGTTAATGTTCTTAGGTATTTTGTCACACACAGGAAATTTGACTACCACAGCAAAAGGGGCATCATACTAGTTTGGTGCTATTCTTGCCAAAAGTATATAATTTGAATCTAATCATGAGAAAACATCAAATGGAGCTGATTTAAAGAATACACTCCCAAATAGCTAGCCAGTTGGCCCCACCTTTAAAAAATAAAGAGTAAAGAACTGTTCGAGATGAGAGAAGATTAGGAAACATTTGGATATCTATAGATTACTTAGAGCCTCTTCATCTTCCTGGTTATAAAAATTAAAAAGGGATTTGAATGAAGGATATTTTGAAATTCTTTGTACTATTTTTGTAAGCATGGAATTATTTCAAAATAAAAACTTCATAAAATAAAAGCTAAATTAACAAAATTTTAATTTACAAACAATTTACTAGAAATGGAACTTTTTTGGAATCCCATAAGACTTAAAACTTGTAAATCTGTCATCATATTTTCACACATTCCAACTTTTGTAAGATTCTAGAAGCTTATTTTGTAATTGTTTGTGATAATCTCTAGGGCAATAAAATCATTACTGATGATTAATTAACACTTTTTTTTTTACAAGTACAAAGTTAACAGAGAATTTAATCTGCAAACTACAACTGGAATAGATAATTCCTGTTATAATTTAGCTAATATAATCCATGGCTTTTGTTGAGGGAGATGAAAGTGGATTGGTATCGGTGATTGAAACCAAGGTCTCTTGCTATTAAGTGCATGGTTTACCACAGAACCACATTCCCAGCTCCTGATCACTGGTTTTCAAACTTGAAATAACACCAGAATTGGCTGTGGGAGACTGGTTACAATGCAGATTCCTTGGATTCTCTCTGAGCAATTTTTGATCAGTAGATCTGGGATAGGGCTTCAAACTTTATATTTCTAATCTGTACAGAATTTGTATTTCTAAGATGTTGTGCTAGTGCCAGTGGCTCTTTGACACACAAGTTTGAAATTGTAGGATTAATCTATCCTACGTCTCTCGTTTCCAGTATGATTTCATATAAAAACAAGGACTCATTATATCTACATTTTAATTCAATTAACAATCTAGAAATAAATGTTATTTTATGGTTATTTTAAGCATCCTTTGATGACCTATATGATTTAAACATATCTTTCAAGGGAAATTGGAAATAATATAAAAATAAATGCTACAAAATTTCAAATTTATCAGTAAAGAGAGTAGAAAATTTTGTTAATCAAATTATTTTATGTTTTTGAAGTTTAATGCACTGGTCAAGCTTCTTCCAGCTACCTCCTTCTCTCTCTCTCTCCACAGTAATACAGCTCAGAATAACTTTTAGTTCCTTTCTTCAGAAACAATGATACCTGTGAATGCTTATTCATATCTTAGGAAGTTTAAATACACCATTCACGACTTCTGATTTTAAATCTGATATGCACTTGGAAATCTCCACTGGTGTTCTTATATCAAGAAAAAATCTGGGTTCACTGAAAATCAATGATTTTCTTGCACCAACTACAAAACTGAATTCAGAGGTCACAGTTTTGGGGGATTCCCATAATCTCCTGATGTTTTTCTTCAAGGATCTTATTAAGTTTTTAAAATGAAGATCCAAAAAAGACATCCTTAAAGGTCTAGGAGGAGATGGGAAGAGTAACCATTTTTAATTATTCTTAAAGCCTTCTTCAAACAAATATTTACCATCTAGAAGGAAAAAGTAAGACATGGAGACTTTATCCTCCACGGGGGAAGGAGAGCTCCTGGACTTTAGCTCTTTCTAGCTTTTCTCTCACTCAAAGATGGGGAAGACCCCAGTGTGGGAACCAAGATTCCAGAAAATAGACTTGGATGCTGCAGCTGGGGGATGGAGGAGGTGGAAGAGGAGACAGAAGTCTATACCACCGGAAAATGCTTTGGATGGCTATAGCCTCAGCATACCGGCTGAGAAAATCACCAAAATTTAATTTCAAAATTATAGAAATTCCCCTCATATGCACCTTTCTTCCATACTAACAGGCTCTCCAGTATAACATCAGTGATTATAGCTGAGAAAACTGCAAACAGATTATTTCGGTGCAGTAGTGCTCGGGGAAGACTGAAGTCAAGACAGGAGAAGAAAACAAGGATATTAGAGGATTACAAAGACTCTGGCATCTATGGCTACAGCAAACATTAAATATAGCCTGTCTCCTACCAAGATAACTTTAAAATAAAGGACTGTTTTCCTCAGTTCCTATTATTTGTCTACTTTTCAAAAAATATTTTTAAAAATTTCAATATGCTCCAAAACACAATTAAAAAGTATGAAGAGTCACAGTAATTATTACAACTGTATTCAGAAATGACAAAGACGCAGGAATTGTCAGGCAGGAAATTTCATACAATTGTGATGTTAAGCACTCTAATGAAAAAATTAGAAAATATAACTAGAAGAAAGATATTATTAGTACAGAGAAAGTAGGAAAAATAGAGGTAATTTTTAGAAGTAATAAGTTAAAAATAAAATTAAAAAATAAAAATTAAGAAGGCCTTTATTTTTTTAAATAAAAATTTTTCCTCATTGAATTTACATTTTAGGTATAGAGTGCAGTTACATTCATCACTGGGATCTTGCACCTTTACATGACAGGTCTTGGTTCTCATTTGTTCCCCTTGTCCCTGCCCTCCCTTCACTCCCTCCTTTCTTCCCTATCTACAACAACTTTATTTCCATTTTTTCATTTTCTCAGATTTTTTTTCTTTTTCCTTATTTCCTTTCCCCTACCCTTCTCACTTCCCCTAACCTTTAGCCCTTTTCTTCCTATTTCACATTGTCAGTTATACCATTAGGATCTTATTTACAATATCATTTTTTGCACCAGAGAAACTATTCGGTACTTACACATGTGAGTTATTTATTTCACTTAAGAGAATGACCTCAATATGCATCCATTTTCCTGCAAATGACTCTAATTTCTCATTCTGTATGGCTGAGTAGTATTCCATTTTATAGAAAAAGCATAAGTCAACACTCACAAATCAATAGCCTTCTTGTACACAACAGACTCACTGAGAGAGAAATTAGGGAAACAATTCCTTTCACAATAGCATCCAAAAAAAAAAAAAAAAAGAAGTATCTAGGAATCAGTCTAATGAAAGAAGCAAAAGACCTCTACACTGAAAATGACAGCATTCTGAAAAAAAGAGACAGAAGAGGATATAAGAAAATGGAAAAATATCCCCTGCTCCTGGGTAGGAAGAACTAACAGTGAAAAATGGCTATACTACCAAAACTGCTATACAGATTCAATGTAATGCCAATTGAAATTCCAACACTATATTTCACAGAACTAGAAAAAAGAATCCAAAAATTCATTTGGTATGGTAAGGACCTAGAATAGCAAAAGCCATCCTAGGCAACAGACACATGGCAGCGGGTATAACAATTCCCAATTTGAAACTATAGTACAAAGCCACTGTGATAAAACAGCATGGTACTGGCAAAGAAACAGACCAGAAGATCAGTGGAAAAGATTGGAAGATAAAGAAGACCTTTAATAGGCTATGTTGAATAAAAGTTATTAGTAGGCTGATTTGGACAAATAAGCAGTGAATTTGAAGATCTGTCAACAGACCTGAGTATAGTGGCACATGCCTGTAATCTGAACACTCAGGAAGCTGAGGCTGGATGATCACTATGGGTTACATAGTGGGTTCAAGGCCAGGCTGAACTATGTAGTGAGGCCTTGTCTCAAAAAAACAAAAAACAAAAAACAAAAAACAAAAATAAGAGAGAGAGAGAGAGAAGGGAAAAAAAGGATTTTTCCATAAAATCTTCTCAAACTGAAATGTAGTAAAGAAGGACAAGGACAAAGAAGAAAGAAGGAGAAAGAGGAGGAAATAAATACTCTACCAGGATATAAAAAGCACTGTGAGATAATTTTGCAAGAGCACAACATATATACTGTTGAAATACCAGAGAGAAGAGAAAGAGTTATGGATATGAATAAATAGTTGAAGAAATAACGATCAAGAATTTTCCAAAACAAGTGATAAAACAAATTATCTAGGAAGCAAGAGTTCAATCACAAGCAAGAGAATAAAGAAAACAAAAATAAAAATTCAGAAAATAATATATATGAATATATATACATATGAAAACCAAAGAGAAGTAAAGTATCTTGAAAGAAGCCAAAGAATTAAAAATATATCTTACCTGTAAGGCAACAGGGACAGGAGTAATGGCAAACATCTTGTCAAAAGTCAAGAAGAAAAATATGAAGGAAAGTTGGTAAATGTTGAAAGATACAAAAAAGCCACCAAACTAGAATTCTATATCCATCAAAACTTTTAATTAAAAGTAAGGAAGAACTAATTTTCTTCAGATAAACAAAAAACACAGTAATTTATCCATCAATAGATCTTTCTTGGAAGATCATTGGAAGATCTATTAGAATAAAAATTTGACCAAGAAGGAAGAAATTCCTATTTATAAATAAGTCAAAGAATATGAGAGAAAGAATAAATGAAGGTAAAATAAATTTTTATCTTACTCTTAATTGATCTTAAAGATAACTTGTTTAAATAATAGAAATAAGAATATATTGAGGTATTACAACCTGTGGACACATGAAACTAGTGACCACAGTGTCATGAATGTTGGGAAGGATGAGTTGGTGACAAGTAAGCTAGCTGGATATCTGCACTAAACATTGAGTGCTGTATTTGAAGTAGACTTAGATTGCTTAAATTTATTTATCACAAACAGTACAGCTATCAATAAATATTTTTAAAATATAATTACTATATTAAGAAAATAAATAAAATGGAATCATATAAGGCTTAAAACTTTAAAAGGAATGAAAAGATAAGGTAGAAGATATAAAAATTACAATGAACAGCAAACAATGGTAGATATTAAATTAGCCATATTATCAATCACTTGAAATATAGAGCCAAATATACTAAATAAAGGGCAGTAAAACTCAATTATATATCATCTATCAGAAATCCTCTTCAAAATAATGGCTCAGGTAGGTTAATTTTAAAGAATGGCATAAAATACATCATTTTGTCATTTTAAAAGAGGCAAGCCAAGCTGAAGTACCAATGTTCATTTTGGCATGTTAGTTATAACAGAAAATATCAGCAGCACAGAGGGCCATTGTATAGTGCTAAGGGGGAGTCAAATCCCCAAGAACACATAACAACCCTAGTGTGTATACACCCCAAGCATGTAGGCTAAAGATGAAAGGACTGAGGGAAAAATAGACAAATCCACTGTTATTGCTGCATTCTTCAACTTCTTTCTCCATAATTGATAGACAGAGCTGGCCTAAATGCCTGAAGATCTAAATAACCTGTAAAACACAGTCAATTATCTGGATCTAACTGACATTTAGGGTGGAGGGGATGAAGGGAGGTCAGGTGAATGGGGAAAAAAATCAGAACCAAGATACATCATGTAAAGGTACAAGATCCCAATGATGAATGTAACTGTATTATAAACCTAAAATGTACTAATAAACTTAATGGAAAAAAGTAAAATAAATTTAATATAATTTATAAAAAGAAACAACAGCAAAATGGACATGCATCTACTGCACATAGAATATGTACAAGATGAATCACATTCAAAACCAAAAATGTACAAATTCACAAGTTCACAAATAATACAAAATATATCCTCAGACTACATAGAATTAAATTACAAATCAATAACAGAAAGATCCCTGGGAAAATCTACTAATTTTGAAGATCAAAACACTAATAAATATTGTTTGAGTCAAAGAAATCTTGAGAAAATTTTTAAAAATATTTTGAACTAAATGAAAATTTCTTGCCAAAATTTGTGACATTGACAAAAAACAGTAATTAAATGGAAGTGTACAACATTTACTGAATGTATTAGAAAAGAGGTCCTGAAAACAGGAGTCTAATCTTCCAGCTTTAGGAAACTAAGAAGAGCAAAGTAAGCCCAAAGAAGAGACTCAATGCACAAAATGATTTCTATTCAGTATTATACTAGAAGTCCTGTTTAGTGCAATAAAACAAAGAAATGCTGCATAGGTTTAAAATAAATAACACTTTTGTCATTCTTAGAGGATGTGATTATCTATGTAGAAAACTCTAAATATTCTATAAATCACTACTATTGCAGAAAATAGGTGAGTAAGTATAGCAAGGCTGCAGAATATATATTCAAAATGCAAAAGTCAGTTATTTTCCTGTGTACCAACAAAAACAGAATTTGAAATTTTAAAATACTATTTACATTAGCATAAAAATATTCATGTATAAATCTAATAGAGTATTGACAAATCTTTATGTAGCAATCTACAATACTCTAATCAAAATAATCAAAGAAGATCTAAATCAATGGAGTGATCTTCTATGTCCATAGATAACATTGGAATGTTAATCCTTTCCAAATTAATCTTTAGATTCTACATCATTCCATTCAAAATCTTCCCAATCTATTTTTAAATATAAACAAGGTGGTTCTAAAATTTATATAGGAATTTAAAGGAACTAGAATAGCCAACACAGTTTTGAAGAATAAAGTTGGAAGACTTAAACTGTTGATTTCAAGGCTGATTAACTCATTTAACTGATTAACTGATTTGCTCATTACTTATACATTGTGTTTCCTCAATAAGAGAAACTGTGCAATATTTAAGTTTGTGTGTCTGATTTATTTCACTTAAAATTGTGGTACCAACTTCATACAAGGAATGTGAACATCCTGTATTACAAACATGCACCAAAGTACAGCAAGGGGATCGAGAGATGGATGGAGCAGGGAGAAAGGGAAAGGAAGAGAAATTGAATTAAAATATACTATGCACGTGTACCACTCCCCCACGAAGAATGTAAACCAGTACTACATACATGTACTAATAAAAACAAGACAAAAGGCTGATCATATAGCAACAATAGTTAGAGAACATACTCTTAGTGGAGAAATAGACACAGAATAATGGAAAGAACAGAAAGCCCAGAATTACTCTCATGAAAGCTACAATATTCCCCCTTTATCCAAGGTTTTAAGCTACCTCCTGTCATTCTCTGCTTGAAAAATCTTAAATTAAAATTCTAGAAATAACTAATCTGTTCCAACCTTCACACTATTCTGAAGAGCATGGTGGAGTCCTACACTGTCCCACATGGCAAGTGAATAGACCATTGTCTCTCTACTCATGCTGTGTGAGCTACTGCCTGTTCATCTCTTAGTAGATGTCTGAGATGGACTGTGGAGATATTCCAAGGCTTGTGTTCAAGCAACCCTTTTTTTATTTACTAATGGCATAATGGTAGAGATGCAGAGGAGACGACAGAGCATAACTCCAAAGACACGTTAACTCAGGGAAGACATGGAAATGCTGCAGATCACATAAGAAAAAATATAGTATATATGGGGCTCAGTACTTTTTGTGGTATCAGGCATTCATTGGAAGGTTTATGTTGTAAATGGAGATTACTACATAACAGTGATTTTTAAAAAGACGCAAAGACAATTCAATGGAGAAGGGTAATCTTTTCAAGCCCTGGTGCTGGACAAGTTGAACGTTCTTATGCATCAAAATATATAGTGCAAAAATGAATTCTAAATGGATCATGAAGTTAAATTTAAAATGTAAAACTATTAAATTTCTAGAAAGAAATGGAGAAGAAAAATCTGGGTAACCTTGGGTCTAGTGATGAATTTTTAAGCTCAGCACATTCAACAGAAATCCATGAAAGAAAGAAAGGTACATTGGATTCTAAGATTAAATGTGTTGAATAGGTCCTCTCTTTCCAAAATAATCTCTTCCACAAAATTAACACCAATGAGGAATTTTACTATAGTGTCATTATTTGAAAAAGAATTCGATATTCTGAATTTGCACATTATACAACCTCACAGCTCTGTTTGAAGATTACTCAAAAGAGAAAAATTCCTTCCTTCTTTTGTGCAAGACCAAATTGTTTCTAGTCTTTAGATACAACTTAAAGGTACATTTGTTTATATGAGAGAAGCAAGAAAGATATTTTTCTCTTTTATGTCCTGTTTTCTTAAAATCTATAATTATTTCTCTCCCAGTTATATTCTGACTTTAATACCTGGATCTTTTTCAATTGATATTTTAAGTCAGTTTACAAAGAATAGCTTAGAGGAAATTGAAGAAATAACTAAAAAGAGTTTTGTTTATTTTATCAGAGATCTGATGAATTTAACTATATATATATATATATATATATATCTGTAGGTTATGATACATTAATATATACAATCTCAAAAAGCAACGGATTATAGAAACATAATATTTCATACTTGTTTTGAAAATGAGATCATTGTGGGACTAAGAAGATAGAAGTCTAGGCTGGGTACAAAGTCACAATAAAATTGTAGTCTTGACTATAAACACATGATACCTATTTTCTTACAAAGCCAAAATGATTCTAGCATTTGAAATATTTTAGACAAGTTATCTATGCCACAAATTGTGTCCTTATATTCATTTTACTTATTTCACATGAGTAGTAAGCAAATATTACTGAGCCTCTATCATCCATGAGCTATGACAGAAAGTGTTTCTATTTTAAAACTTTATTAAAGTAAAAGGCACATTGCCATTAATCCCCCTCAAAGTATTTTCTCTTGATTCAAATGCACTTATCCCATCATTTTTGCCACTTTCTTAAATAGTTCTGGAAGCCCTCTTTTGTGTGTTTAAGTGTGCTATCATCGCTACTTTGATATCCTGAGTTGACTCAAAACATTTAGGTTTCTTGGCCATTTTGATTTTGGGGAAGAGCCAAAAGTCACACAATACCTGTGCTAGTGAATAAGATGGATGAAGACACACTGTAGTACTTTTACAAGCCTGCCTTTCTGGTGGATGGCACTCAGAAGTAGTATTTCCTTCCTTCCTTCCTTCCTTCCTTCCTTCCTTCCTTCCTTCCTTCCTTCCTTCCTTC
>NW_022900942.1:48986524-48998283 GCF_012274545.1 Fukomys damarensis
TCTTTCTTTCTTTCTTTCTTTCTTTCTTTCTTTCTTTCTTTCTTTCTTTCTTTCTTCACACCTCATAAAGACACTCACTAAAAAGGACGTCAGAACTTCTTTAGAAAGTGAATGGAAAAAGCTAGGCACACAAGCTTTGATACCATATAGTATCTTTCATTTGTGTAAGGCAAAGTATAAACAAAGAGAAAAATAAAGGACGGACAGAAGAAGAAAGATGGGTTTCTTGCAAATGGGAAGGGATTAAGCAATCAAGGTCAAGAAGTGAAGAGAAGAGAAAGAGAAATAAGTAGAATAAAGATATACCATGCACAGGAACCTAATAATCTCAAAGAATGTAAACATTATGCAATATAAAAAGGAGCTGAGGTTAGTAACATCAGCAAGAATGAAAATGGGGAAAGAGGAAGTTAGAGGAGGGGGAGGGGGAAGAAGAGGAAGGGAAATTTAAAAATCATGTCATGTACTTGTACCCACTCCCCAGGTGACTGTAAATGGCATGTACTACAAACATACTAATGAAAAATAAAATCGCAAGAACAATGGGATAAGTGTGTTTGAAGTGAGGGGGCATTTTGAGGGTGATTAATAGTAACGTATGTTTTACTGTACTTTTTTTTAGTTTAAATGTTCTCCATAGTTTTAGATCAGACACACACACACACACACGCACGCACACATGCACGCACGCACACACTACTCTAATAGCATTGTTGAGTTGTGAAGACTCCAGAGTTGGCCCACAATTAGTACTATACACTCATTAGCCTGTAATATAAAGGGAGATTTTGTTTGTTGAGAGGGTTTGGCTTTGTTGAAATACTGATGAGAAGGTGGTAACAGAAAAGCTCTGAAAAGAAAGTAGACAGTAAGGCAATGCCACATTTCCTCAGTTGTTCTGGCTGTGCGTTCTTGGTATCCGACATATCTTCTCCTAAAAGCAGATACTGTCCCGAGTCTTGACTTAGCCCTATTGGTCGCCTCACTTACTCCACCTGCGCGATCACATTCCTACCGTGGCTGCACTGTCACCATTCTGCACAAATGATGCCTAAATCTCTTTCTGTAGGTTGGGCATCTCTCTTCAAATTAAGATCCATGGATGTCCTCGAAGAGGAACTTTGCCTTTAAACCTGTTTCACGTTCCAATAAATGAAGCAAGGGGAGAGTATTTTGAGGGGGATTAATGGCAATGAGTATCTGTAACAAATTTTTAAAATTTTTATTGATATACATTTGTGAAATACAGAGATTACATTCAGCTTGGGGAGTGACACATGCATATTACATCTCAATGTAAAGTTTTGCCATCTATTTTGATCTTACTTTGAATCAACATGGTGTGAATTAAAGTTAGGCTGCCTTTTGGTTTAGTATTGTGACATTTAGACCCAAATCACATGAATGGTTTGGTTATTAAAAACGTCTTAAGTGTTAATTGCCTACTAGTTTATTGTAAAACGCTGATGATGAAAAGTTGAAAACATAATCCTTTACTTTAGTTCATATTATTCTAGTGGATGAAACAGACTTGTAAACAACTAATTCTGTTAAAATGTGCTATGATTGACAGCACAATTTGTAATAGCTAAAATTTGGAAACAGCCCATTTGCCCACCAGTTGGAAACTGGATAAAGAAGATGTGGTTTTTCTATAAAATGGAATACTACTAAGCCATAAAGAATGAGAAATTAGATTCATTCATAGGAAAATGGATACATATTGAAGATATAGTCCTAAGTGAAATAAATAAGTCACACGTGTAAATACTTTCTCTGGAGTGAAAAAATATAATGGTACATAAGATCCTAATGGCATAATGGACAATGTGAAATAGGAAGAATAGGGCTAAAGGTATAGGGAAAGTGGGAAGGGTAGGGTATAGCTAATCAGGGAAAGGGAAAAATATGAGAAAATGAAAAAATGGAATTAAAGTGTCTGTAAATAGGGAGGGGAGGAGGGGGTGAAGGGAGGGCAGGGACAAGGGGAAAAAACGAGACCCAAAACCTGTCATGTAAAGGTACAAGATCCCAATAATGAAAGTAACTGTACTGTATCCCTAAAATGTACCAATAAACTCAATGGGGAAAAAATAAAAAATAAAAAAATGAAAGTCCCAATTTAAAAAAATGTGCTATGATGGAGGAATGTACAGGGGAAATCCACAAAATTGTGTGGACAGGTGAACAAAAGAATATCTCAACTTGATCTGGTGTGTGTATTTTTAGAAATATATATTGTTGTACATGGTTTGTTAATACTGTGTTGAGAATATTTACATTTATGTTCATGAGATATATTGATCTGTAGTTCATTTCTTAGATGTCTTTTTTGGCTTGAAATGAAGGCAATTATTAATTCATAGAAGGAATTAAGAAGTGCTCCCTGTTTTTGATTTTAGAGAAGGTAGTGGAGAGTTGAGATCATTTCTTTTCCTTTAAATGGTGTATATCATTAGGGTTCACGAATAAACTTGTCTATGCCTGGTCATTTCTCTTTTCAAAAGTTGTTTCATTTTTTTAAATAAAAGTATGATTATTCAGCTAATTTATTTTTCCTTGTGTGAATGTTGGTAGCTTTTAATCTTTTAAGAAATTGGTCCATTTTACTCACCAAATGTGTGAAAACAGAATTGTTCATAATCTTCTCTTATTACTTCTCTAATTTCTGTTGGTAAGAATGACCTCTTTTTCATCTCTGAATTTGGTACATTTTTCCTTCTCTCTGTTTTGGTGGTTTGTTTGTATAGAGGTTTTTATTTTGTTGTATTTTCAAAGAATCAGCTTTAGATTTTACTAATTTTTCTTTTTAAAATTTATAATTTTGTTGATTTCTCCTTTAATTTTATATTAGATCTTCATTCTTTTGCTTTAGGCTTAATTTACTTTTTTTTCTTAGTATCTTAAGATGGAAGCTTAAATTTCTGCTATACACACACACACACACACACACCTATATGTATTTAAATATATGCATTTAATGCTAAAATTTTCCCTATTGGTACTGTTTTTGTTATATCTTATAAATTAATTTCAAATATTTTTTAGGTATCTCTTAAGAATACTTTGGACCAAATATTCATAAGTGTGTCCATCTCCAAAATTTATGGGGATTTCCAGTTATTTTATTTTATTTATTTTTTAATTTAAGTCCTGGTGTTTTGGGAGCATGCTTTGTATAGTTCCTGTTTTGTTTAAGTTTCTGAGTTTTCCTCTTTGACCTCGAATATGCTATACCTTGTTCCATGTTCCATGTGAGTTTGAGATGAATGTCTATTTTGCTGTTGGAAGACTGTTCTACAAATGTCACGTAAGTAAAATTGATATATGATATTGTTAAGGTCATCTATACCTTAGTTTTCTCCATGATTATGTCAAATCAATTACTGGCAGAGGGATATTAAAATATAGATTGCCACAGTGGATTTGTTTATTTCTTTTTGCAATTCTATCAGGTTTTGCCTGGATTTTTTTGGATGCTCTCTTATTAGGTGAACAAAAATAAAGATAAGATTGTTATGTGTTCTTGGAGAACTAACCATTTCAGTATTATATTTGTGATTAAGTTAACGATATTTTTTGTTTTGCCTCAAAGTAAACTTATTTAAAATTAGTATAATAGTCTAGTTTCCTTTTGGTTATGTTAACAAGGGATATATTTTCTTGTCCTTTACTTTTTATGTATAGCAATCTTTGTATTTTAAATGTTTTTATACGCAATACATAATTTTATTTATTTTGACCATCTGTGTCTTTAAATTGGTTTATTTAGATAATTGACACTTAAAGAGATTTTACTGATATCAATGGATTAATATCTTCTGTGTCTTGTTGTTTTTGCTACTGTACATTCTTTTTCTCTCTAATTTTAACTGTTCATGTTCTATTATTCCATTTTATCTCCTTTTTAGCATATCGATTTTCTTTTTAAGATTTTGTTAATGATTTCTCAGGAGTTCACATACATATTGCTTATTTAAACTAAGTTTTTTCATGGAAATAAAGTATTTGTAAATAGGGAAGGGAGGAGGGGGTGAAGGGAGGGCAGGGATAAGGGAAAAAATGAGAACCAGGACCTGTTATGTAAAGGTACAAGATCCCCATGATGAATGTAACTGTACCGTATACCTAAAATGTACCAATAAACTCAATGAGGAAATACATAAATAAATAAATAAAGTTTTAAAATTTGAGATTAGCATACATGAAAAATATGATCAGTACTTATCTCAGTGGATTTTTCATAAAATGAGCCACTTGTGTTGTTGTTAGTACCTAGATAAGGAAACAATGTTACTAGCATTGAAGAAAAAAAAAAATCTTCTATTGCCCTTTAGTGTTCACTACCAAAAAAGTAACCATTAGCTTGGTTTCTACTATGACTGATTAATTTGACTGCTTTTGAAAAATTAAATCCTTAGGGGTTTAGTTGTGTTGGCTTATACCTATGATAGTTTTGAGTACGTGTTTGGATATTTCTGATGGTGTCCTCACATGTAGTTGATCTGAAACAAATCTGATGAATCAAATTGTGGATATTTCCTCTACTGACAATTTAAACTCATTTTTACCAGGAGGTAGATGGTCAGAGCAATCTCATGACTATTTCAGCACTCACAGAGATCTGATATCTGGACTAATACAGGAGGTTCAGGCATAGCTCCAGAGCTTTGCAGCTGGTACAAAGCTCAGCCTTCCTGGTATGATATCGACACTAGCATTGCTTGTAGGATAACGTAGCTAAGTGGCTGTGTTGATTACTACTGATCAGAAGACATTTGGCTGGGAATAGACCCTTTTTCCACAACCTCTAATCCCAGTCATGCAAAGCTATGCATTTTCCTGTCTTGAGTTATTTTCTACCAGAGGGCTTTTCACAATCTGTAGTCAGCCACCGCATTTAAAAATACACATTAATTTTATTTTTGAAACCTATAAATCAATACTGTGCCTCTACCTTGACTAGTGTTAATAGGAAAATGTGCCAATATCATCATTACAGATTTTTTAACTAACTGATACTTATAAATGATATAGAACTCTGCCATTTTGGAAAATAATAGTACAGAAATATTTTATAGCAATTTTAAAGGATAGAATATGAAATTGCTTCAGTTTACTTGATATAAATAAAATCTGATGCTCCAAGAAAATTGTACATTTGGATGATTATATTGGAATAAAAGAAATCTTGAGTTTTCAAGGGCCACTGTTGTTTTCAAATCCAAAATACCACGAATATACACAAATATTTCCTAAAACATAACTGTCTTTATAACCCTTTCCCTACTACTGGCCCTCAAGGAGCTGCCCCATCTTCTCCTTCTATGTGGGGCTCTGATCCAATCGCCACACTGAGTGATAAATCAGTGGGTAAAATTGTACCTATTAGGATTGCTATTACATTGTTCTCGAGGATATGTGAGACAGTTTTGTATGCCATGCATACATGCCTATAACTTAGCTTTGCATTTTAGTTCAACCTAAAATTAATATTTCCCTAAGATAAATGGTACCGTCGCTCCCCATGTTGATGCTCTCCAGGTTAGCGGAGTTAGGAAAACGGATAGTTTAAACTGAATAATATAGAGGTATTTTTGCACATTTGATGAACATTTACTTTTTTTTCCAAGTTAACTTTCACTTCCAAAACTCAGTATAAAATAGTATAAAAACAAAATTTTGGAACCTTTGCATGCTTACTCTGCTTTTGGATCAAGAAATTTAATTAAAGATTTTCCTAAAGACTTGGCATCCAAGAGATGTAGGGAGACGGGAAGGAGGAAGAAGAATGGATGAAAAAAATAATTAAGATGTGTTCCAACTCTCTATGATAAATGTAATCATTTTGTATTGCAAACATGTACTAAGGAAAATAAAAATTTAAAGAATCTCAGCACATATTTGTTTTAAATGAGAAAAGAAAAGAGAAATGAAAATCCTTTTAGAGCCTTCTTTAATCCTGCTGGTATACTCCCACAGAAATAAGAAGAGTGATTCTTTCAGTTTCCTTTATTTCAAAGTTAGCATTGTTTCTGCTATTTTATAGATTCTGATGTTTGAGCTCAGATGGTTCCCATATAAAAACTATTTCTAGAGTCTGTACTTTTGGCCAAGAAATTTCTGTGTGCCATTCTTGTCACTTTTATCCTTCAAGTTTTAGGATAAATGTCCCAAATGATTAATCATGTATTATAAATAACATTCAAGGGCTAGATGATAGTGGTAAGATATGCATTTGTGCACATACCTGAAATTAGAGTAAAAACTGGAAATATGAAAAAATATTGGAAGTTAGACAGCAGTGTGTTGCTCCCACTTCCCAAGAGTTTTTTTTTTCCACCATGATAAAATATTCTAAAGATATTCTAGAGATTCTACAATAGTACTGTCCACTGAGTTGAAGATGAATACGTGGCTGACTGTTTTAAGACATTATATTTTGGAAGAAAAAATAAGCCATATGGCTAGTGGGAAATAAAGCAATATTTGGGGCCAGAAAAAATGTATTTTCTTCTCTGCTATAGCGGCATGAACACCAGACTGTTAACTTTGGACTTTGTCATAGTTATAACAGCTAGATGAAAATGTCAGGTGTACGAACATTGAATAAATCCATATGTGGCTGACAAAATACAGAAACTGGCTGTACCATGAGATTGCTTATACAGAGATGTAAAAGGTAGAAATTAAAAGGAAATTCAGTAAATCAGCTGTACAACAAAATCTAATTTGTTTCTAGTTTGCTCATATAAATATTTATGGAAGTTAAATTCTGACCAGTACATAGTATTCAGTGATGATCTTACCAAAAAACAAATATCAAATTGCTAATACTTTAATACTATACCTTACACACATTTACACATACATGTGTGTCTTGGTAATGATGGCCATGAAGATCAAAACAAGATTTAAGCCTTCGAAAGCATTTCTTTTCTGAGTCAAAGGATGCCTATAGCGTGCTACTATGGATGGGATCTTTTTAAAATTTTTTGAGAGAAGAGTCAATAAGAAGAAAGTTAACTAATAAATAAGATTTGTGGTCATTTTTTACAGTCCAAATTTATCTATCTGCATTTAGAGGGTGCTTTTTAAACTTCATTTATTCTGTGTCACTTTGAAAAGTTAACAAGTTACATGATAATCAGATTGCTGACCACGTTGGCCATTTTCTTCTTTTACAACTTCCTTTTTCTTTGAAATAGTTATTAATGGATGGTTAAACATAGAATGCACGAGATATTTACAACTTCTAGGTTTCAAAGGAGTACGTGTATCCATCATGATTTCCAATTTAGCTGAAGGATTTAAATTCCTTTACTGATTCAACTCAGTAGATAAATTCTCTGTCCAATCCTTTCAATGGAAAATTTGTTCACAGGCTATCCTCAAATTTAAAATTCATATTTTAGCATGTCTCTGGGTCCTAATTTAATCTAGGGTAGGACTAACCAAAGCATTCAAATCTTTCCTTTTTAAGTTTTAAATGATTTTAAAGCCATGTAAAGTTTGAAACTCAGTAACAGGTTAGATCTAGTCAAGGATTGATCCAAATTTCTCTGCTATTTTTCTCAGGCATTTCCCACTACCAGTATTACTCCAGTAGAAGCCAACTTCTGCGATTCGGTACATGATATCTTATTTTAATCACAGCATATTGATATTTACAAAATAAATATCAAAAGATGAATGCTATTTCTTTTGGGGGGAAATGTGAATAGAGGTGATGTCATTCATTCCAATGGCTTTATATTTCCTGTATTTACATCTACTCCAGGCTTTTCACTTTGGTTCAAGCTTCTAAATTCAAATGCCTACATGAACGGCTCTCCTGGTATTTCAAATTTAACTTCTCTGAAATTAAATTCTTTCTTCCTGCCTCTCCACCCCAACCTGCTTCTGCTCCTCCCTCAGCCTCCAACTCCCAATCTGTTCCTCCCTTAAATTCCTCTTTCTAAGTCAATGGCTTTGCTAGCCACACTAATAAGCCTGGCACTGTGAAGCCACCCATAACTCCATACTTTCCCTTCTCTGCCACATGCACTCCATCAGTTTATTAGTCCATTTGGTTTTCTATAACAAAACACTATAGACTACATGGATTATAAACAATAGCAATGGTTTTTCTTATAGTTCTGGGGAGGGGAAGTTGAAGATCAAGGTGCTAGCAGATTTTGGATGGAGAACATGAGAGCTCTCCGTATAGATGGTTGCCTTTCTGCTGTATTCTCACATGGAAGTAGGACCAAAGCAGCTCTCTGAACCCTCTACTGTAAGGGCATTAATACCATTCTACATCGAGCATTCATAATTCAGTTACATCCTAAAGGTCCTACTAATGATCACCATGAAGATTAGGATTTCAGCATATGAATGAGGGTAGGAGCAAAAAAATTCATTCCATTGCTACCTGCAAGTCCTGCTCTATCTTGAAAATGTATCTTTCATCCTTCTCCTTCCCTTTGACTCCATTGTTACCACTGTGACCCACCAGCATAATATTTCACCTGAACTATTACAACCACTGGTGTTTCTGCTTCCATGTTTGCTGTCTTCCAATCCTTTCTCCTGAAAATGGCCAGTGAAACTTGTAAAATGCATATCACAGAATTCTCTTCCTTTGAAGCTTTTATTGGTTTTCTACTGGACCAGTAATAAAGCACAAACTCCTCATCCTGGCAAGCACTGCCCCACAAGCTCTGGCCGTGTATCTCATATTCTCCTACTCTTTTCCAAGTTCAAGAAGTTCCAGTTTCACTGTCTTCTCAAACAAGCCAAGAAATCTTTTGAATTAAGATCCTCACCCTTTGCCTACAGGTCCCCTTCCTTAGTCTTCATATAGTTGAGCCCTTCATATCCTTCTGGTCTCAAATACTGTTAGGAAGATCTTTCCTAAGTTCACCAAGTCCCTTGTCCCATCATTATGTTCACTTACAGCACCTCCTCCATGTTAACTTTGAGTCTAATCATGTATTTCCTTGTTTATTATCTGGTTTCCTTAGAAACATTTAAGTTCTACGAGATGGGAACTATTTCCATCTCACTCACTACTTTAACCCTAACTTCTATTGAGTAATTGGCACTCAATGAATATTTGCTGAATGAAAGCATAATTAATGGATGGATCATTGAAGATTTGTTTATCTCTTGAACTAGTATGATTACAGATTCTGCATTGTTTGCAGTCACATTTTGTTAATCAATCTAGTGTTGCATGGATACTGGTGATTAATTTTAAAATGCAATTTTCCACAATATATAAATTCAAAACAAAGTTGAAAGAAAATTTACTTTTATAACAAAAGCATGGTGATTATGACTCATATTAGATGTTTTAAATTAAAATATAATTTTTAATATGACAATTTCTAGCTACCTCTTCCTTTGCTTTCTTTCTTTCCTGGTTAAGCAGGCAAGAATCTGGGCCCAGGTTAGGACTACTTAGAGGATTGGTATCAAGTTCAGGAGCAAAGAATCACTTTTTGAAGAGATATGCCATACTCAGAGGCAGTTCTGAAGAATTTGCTAAGTTAAATTACAGGGAACCTGTGTGCAGAAATCATACAGCTGAAGAAGAGGCCCAGGATGATCTTCAAGGTAGAGTGGGAAGACCCAATTAAAGGAAGAAACTGAGTCCAGAGTGATTCCCAGCAGGTTTAAGATTTTTGTCAGAAACTGTAGCATAATACTTATGCTCTGGGATGTGCAAAATATGGTAAAGGATGTCTGCTCAGCCACATCGTCAATGATGTGTACAAATACGGAGGAGTCTCACTTCAGGTTCCACTGGAGACAAGGGATTTGGGAAGACTGGCTCTCATCATCCTGAGGGTTCCTTATTCTTTTACTTCAATTTGGATACTCTTTTAATGGTTAATCATTTGTTCTTTCCTTCTCAAAAGAATACATTTTGTATGATCTATTTTAATTTTTGTGGGGTTTTTGGCTTCTATATCAAGTCTAGTTAATACAAGTGAGGGCTGTGACATATTTGTTTGCATTTTGCCAGCTCTTTATGTGGAGGGTGTTCTAACTTCCATACATTAGGGTGACAAGCATCGTTATAAATATAGTACACATGTACATGCAGTACATCCCTAGCATTTCCTTAAGTGGAGACAACTTCATCCTAACACCACTAGCAGAAGTCAGCAGGGCTGGACCAGGACTGTATCTGCTTGCTTTTCCTTTCTTCTTTGTCTTTCTCTTCCCTTCTTGTCCTTAATTTACCAACTCTGTATATACTGCAGTAGGGACACATTGTGTGCCCTCTTCATTGTGATAAAGTTACGGGCAAATCTAGAAAATAGAATCTTGGTCTTAGAATAAAAATCTTATTTGAACAATGAAGCATACTGGAAAATATAAATGCAGTACAAGGAATAGTATTGCTCTTCAATCTCAAATAATACCTTTGAAACTATAGGTTGCCAGTCACCCATTGCTGGGCCATAAAATAAATGTATTTTGTGGGACCATACTTTACCAAATGAAATAATTAGGAGAAAAATATATATTATATGTAATGTAGTATGTTTTTCATATATATAGATCTATCTATCTATCTATCTATCTATCTATCTATCTATCTATCTCCAGAATGAAGCATGTGACTTACTATAAAAGAGAATTAAAAAATGTTTGAAAGACATTACCCAAAGGAGTTTAGAAGAGAGACAGATTTCAATCTGAGTAAATATCTACCAAAAAAAAAAAATTCTGTAATTGTAAATTAACTTACAATCATAACAAAAGATGTACTCCATAGAAATAGCTTACTTTGGAAAGACTGCTCCAGGACCATCTATCTTTCTGGAAACTTCTCAAAGACACATGATCAATACACAACAAAACCTAGATTTCTCTACTTGGAATTTTTACCTATCTCTGATGCCACGAGGGAAACTTTTACAGAGTTGTGCTTGTGGAATATACCACACCTGAAAGGGTAATTCATACTTCTGTTGAGTTGTTTTTTCCAAATACTTATGTATTTAAGATACGGAGACTTTTTTAAACATGAAAGAAAAGATCTAAAAATAAATATTCGATTCAATAAATTGAGAGCGATCTTTCAATTTCATTTTTTGAAAGGGGATCCATCCACCACCTGCCCAGTACACGTTAGATTCCCCGTGACTTCTATTTGACAGTGTGTTCTCTGAGATCTCCCCGTCTAATATTTATCGGACAAAGGTTCAGGGTCTCAGGACAGTTGATTTATTTTTGTACTTTTTTATGCAAAAGAAGGAAATCAAAAGAATACAGGCAGTCAGGGTGGCCTCAGGAGAAGTGGAGCTGTTGTTGCAGGAATCTTGCAAGTTAATGAGAATTCACCCGGGACTCAAGAGCGATGGGGCGGGGGAGAAAGGAGAAGATGGAGGGGGGATAAAACTCTTCCTTTGCAGCTGGCCCTCTCCCTCATTTGTTGCTCCAATAAGCAGTAATTAGGTCCTGAGCTAATGGTGTCAGCTGATCTGCTGTTTTTAGGCTAGACCCAGAGGAAATCTCCATGGAAACCCTGCTGGAGTCGTCCCCCCACCTGGATGGTGCCTGCTCCTTTCTGCCACCTGGCTGCCGCCCGGCCCGCTGCTACCTCCTCCTGCCTCTAACCTGCAGCCTGCAGCATGCGCACTGCCCCCGGGATCCCTAAATGGGACAATTCTGCCCGTGACGTCAGCGCCCAGCCGTCTCCACAGAAACTTTTGTCCCATTGGCCAATCAGAGAGCTTGGAAGGGGCCGGGGGGGAGGTGGG
>NW_022900942.1:48998504-48999873 GCF_012274545.1 Fukomys damarensis
CAGTCCCGGCTCCAGCCGCCGCGAGACCTTCCAGGAGACGCGCGCACACACAGCGCACCCCCCGCGCACCGCACACCCTCGTTCCCTTGCTCACACACACGCACACACTCAGCCTGGCCGAGCAGGAGCCACTGACCATTTTGCAAGTGCCGGGACGAGCTGCTGCGCGGTGGGCACTAACACTCCGCCTGGCTGTTCGGGTCTTTCGTCTGGGAGAGGACTAGGAGTGGAGACCCTGGGCTCGGACGCCGACTGGGAGCCAGGCACGGGTCGGGTCGCCTTCCTGGCAGAGCCGCTCCCCGGGACGGGCGCGGGCCTCGGCAGAGAGTAGAATAAAGAGGAGCGGCCGCAGCCACTGCGCGAGGAGGATGGGAACTCCCCTATTTCCAGCCCTGTAACCAACGGATGGAAATCCCGAATGGAGGAACCGCTGACTTCATTTGCTGTGGAGAATCGTCCAGAGGAACTCAGATTTGGCTACTCTGAGCGGTGGAGGGGGTGTCCATGACGTGTCGGGGGAAAAAAGACAACCGAAACCTCCCGTGTGCATTGCAAACTGTGACCAAGCAAGGGGAAATGATCTCTCTCTGTATTATAATCTCATGCTAAGGGGTTCAAGCATCTGCATCATAAACTTACTTCTATCCTGTACCCACTTCAGCGGAAACCAAATCGGTCCTGTCTGGGGCCCCCATCATTACCTGGAGACCCGCAGCCAGCGGCCTGCCTTCGTGTACCCACGATTGCCTGGATCGGGTCTCTGTTTGGGGCACTCCATCTGTCTCACAGAACTAGCCACATCTCCACGAATGCGCTCTGATTTCTGGGACGTAACTCCTAGAATCTACGTGCAGGGCCGGAATTCAGCCCAACGCATCTGAAGAAATGACATTTTAAAACACCTTGGTTTTCTTAAGATCCTGTAAAATAGGATTTGATAGGCTTACAAACATGTCAGGTAAGAACTTTCTCTCTCTCTAGTCCCTCAACGCCTGTCGCGGAGGAGGCTAAAGAGGAACAGGACCCCAGGGCAGGAGAGCCTGGGGACCCAGAGCCCTCCGGAGATCACAGGGCCCGGCCGGACCGGGGCTTTCGCGAGACGCTCAGAGCCCTCGCTCCTAGCCCGGCGGCCCGACCCCGAGTCAATATTGGGATTTTTAATAAACCGACGAATGGGATTTTAATTATTCAAACCCTTGCTCCTGCGGGCCAGATGCTGTTGGGATGGTCCTGGTCACACAATATTAAGGTGACCGACCCCTGAGAGGACGGGATCAGCAGCTGAGACGTCCGCTGCAGTTACGAATGAACTAGACTTGGTAGCAGAGGGCATCGATTGCCTGTGCCCAACCGGACCCTCCTCCCCTCG
>NW_022900942.1:49000076-49000529 GCF_012274545.1 Fukomys damarensis
CCGGCGGGCGGCCGGGCGCAGGGAACATGGAGAGCGAGCGCGACATGTACCGCCAGTTCCAGGACTGGTGCCTCAGGACTTACGGGGACTCAGGCAAGACCAAGACGGTGACCCGTAAAAAATACGAGCGGATCGTGCAGCTCCTCAACGGATCCGAGTCGAGCTCCACGGACAACGCCAAATTTAAATTCTGGGTCAAATCGAAGGGCTTCCAGCTGGGCCAGCCGGACGAGGTCCGCGGGGCAGGTGGCGGCGCCAGGCAAGTGCTCTACGTGCCCGTGAAGACCACGGTGAGTGACTCGCCTCCCTCTGTTATTTGTCTGCCCGAGCAGCCTGGCGGGGAGAGAGGGGAGGGGGAGAGAGGGGGAGCCGTGAGCCACCGTTGGCTCGTGTGCCCCCACCCTCCTCAACCCCCTCCCCAAGTCGTCCCCACTCGCATTAGCCAGACGCGAC
>NW_022900942.1:49000641-49001982 GCF_012274545.1 Fukomys damarensis
CGGGCTGGGCCATTGTCCCAGGTCCTTCGCCGGGCGCCGGGCGCGTGTCCCAGCGCCGCCACCGCGCCTCAAAGGCCAGGCTGCAAGCCAAACCGCGCACTCTGATAACAGCCGTTTCTGATCGATAGTCTACGTTGTCTGCTCATTGGCACAAAGCCTTAATGTGGCGAGAGAGGTGCCAGTGGGGTTCCCCCAGGACGCTATTGGGCTGTTTATTGTTAGACCGCCGCTCTGGAGACACGAGGCAGTCGGACGCCTCGATCGCTCCCGAGACCCTGCCACCACTGTGTAGCCCGTAAATGAGGTCCTGGAGATTCAGCCTCCCGCCTCCCCCACTCCTGTTCCCTTCCCCACCGGCCCGGTGCACAAATAAAGCCGCAAGTAGAGGATGAACAACAAAGGGAGATGGGTTTGGGCGCGATCGGATAGGGTGTGTACTTGTCCCTTTTTCTGGGGTGGCTCTGGGCTCTTGGCCACCGAGCTGGTCCTGGCAGCGAGAGCCCAGTGTGTCTCAGCCTCGGACCCAGATGCCTGTGGGGCTGGGAGCTGCAGCATCCTCGCTCGGCTTTACCAGAAGATGGTATCTGTGGGCTACAAGCAGGATTGCAGATTCGGTGCGGGAGATCTTTCAGCCTCTTACCGCGGTGGGTACCGGTCTGGAGCAAGGATTGCGAGGATGTCTGGCACCCTTTATATTTCGGCCTCTCTCTGAGATTTCTTGAGCTCTTGCTCCTTTCCTCCCCTCTCTTCCTGGCGCTGTTTACCCGTCCAGTGTTCCTAGAGGATGCTAGAAAGGAGGCGTCTTGAAGGCTGTGGTATCCCTATCTCCACCGGAGGTATAATAAAGTAGAAATATGTGCATGAAAGGCTTTTGGGAAAGCAACTCATGAATTCCCTAAGATTAACTAGGAATAGTATTTGAAGGTTGTATATTCTTGTGGAATTCATATGGAAGATGGGAATAGCAATAAAGGTGAAATGAAAATCCACATGAAAGTTTTTTTTTTAATGCACTATTGCTGGAAGATTTCTAGGAGATAGATTCGTAAATGTAGTCTTCTTTAATATGTGGAACTTCTAGACAATGGTAAGATTATTGTCTTGCTTTACTAAGTGATGAGGACTAGATTGGCATGAATTAGAGCTGAGGTTTATTTACAGCTGCTCCAGCCAGAAGTCTGTTGTATAGAGTGAATTGCTTTGATTCACTGGCATTGAGAGTAACATTAAGAACTTCAAAAAAATTGTTTATAGATAAAACAAATTGGAATTCTATCTGAATGAACAAAATAATCATTTAAGATGAATTTACTTAAAGCATTATATATATATTAAAGGATA
>NW_022900942.1:49002061-49006470 GCF_012274545.1 Fukomys damarensis
ATTTATTATATTGAAATGTTGCTAGCTGGCAGTTTGGTTTTTATTACTTTTATGTTAAATTTAGGTCCCTTTGTTAAGCTGTCAAATGGCTTCCCTGGTGTGTAGAGTCAATGAGTTTATATTGGTACATTTATGGGTACATCCATTCTATGTGTTAATGTATGTGTCCTTTACAAATAATAGTTAAAAATTCTAAATAACATGACTTTTGTAATGGTTTTAAAGGCACTAAGGTAATCATGGATACCAGTCATTCAGACTGTTATTCACATACTCTGATACAGTCAAAAATTAATGCAGAGTTGTTAAAGAATTACTTAGACATGTACCACGGAGTGACTAACCCCAGGAGTAATAATACAGTGACACGTGTTTCTCTTTTCAGTAAAGATTCCATATATTTATGGGAGAAGATGTAATCTGTCAGGTGATATTCTTAGATAATGATTTTCATGTAGTATTTAAGAGCTCTGCTTTTCATTCAAACCTGTTTTGAAATGTTGAAGAGGTTTTTAATTCATGATCTCTTCTTTTGCTCTTTATGAAATTTTTCTACTGCTCCTGACATAGAATAACAGGCTCCACCTTCTCTGAGAGACAGCCAATCATTATTTCAATGAGTAAAAAAATAAATAAAAGATCCCTTTTATCCTTTCTTTACATCTCAGATTATTGCTCCCTGAAAACGTGTTGATTTTTCTTCATAATAGCAGAAGGGCAATTACCAAGAAGACAAAAAGAATGTATTTTATTTTAATTCAATAGTGTATATTAGTTGAAATGAAGTGCTGCCTTTGAATGGTGTTTTCAAGTAGTCTAAGAATCATTCTAAGCTCCTTGAGGTTTCAGGGCTCCTAGTAGCTGGCTTGCTGTCAGTGAGAGATGCTGTGCTCTGATGTTGCAATGATCCACTGCTGCTGATAATTAGCCATCATTACTCCCATGAAAAGGGAGAGAGAAAAGGGGAGAGGACAGGCCTGGGCTAATTAACTACTTCAGTTTAATGAAAGAAAGGGAGACAGATAGCAACTGGGAGGTTCTACAAGAACAGAGTAGACACACCACGTAGACTTAACTGTAACAAGACTATCAGTTTCATATTTAGAGAAGCATGGTTCTGCCTCTCAGTTCCCCAAAAGATTAGATGTAGCTTTGCAGATCCTCTGCCCTCAACCCTAAACTTAACTGATGACAAAATCAAGCACATGACACCTGATTTAAAATAAAAACTGGACCACTGGAAAAGATAAATATGCCCTTTGACATTTGTCCCGGCTATGTCTGAAGCTAAGGGGATCTCTCTGTCTCTGATGTTTAGATTGCTCTGTGGCCGAGGAGATACTGTTTGGTCACCAGGCAACATCAGCCTGCAACTCAGCCATTTTAGGTCTGGAGTGGGACCTGCACTTGTGAGCACACAGGCAGTCTGTTGAGCATCTCATCTGTATTTTTCCATACTGGCGCTCATTACTATTATTTTTTACTGAAAGGATCAGATATCTAGAAGGATAACATGATGAGTAACTGAAAGCAGATCTGAAAAAGATACAAAAATGTCCAACACTTATTACAACAAACTTCCAACCAATGTTAATTGTAAACAAGCATGACTAAGGTTACTCTATTTTATTCCTCTGATAGCTTTAGTTGAGTTTGGTTTTAGAAGCTTTCAATATTGATTAAGTTTTTATTTTTTGGAAGCAATTAGTTGAAATATACTTTGGATCTAAATAACCAAGACACATTCTACCACTTGAGTCTATGAATGGTAAATGTTTTTAAAAACCCAGAAAATTCATTAAACATTTCTATTAGTAATTTGATTAATGCGTTATCTTGTATTGTTAAAATTACATGAAAACACTAAGAAAATTGATCAACTCACATTATAGTCAGTCTCAAGCAAAGTACTGAATATTGAAATTGTATAATCAAATAATGTAACATTTTTCTTGACCCTATATATGCAGGAATAGACACTAAGGTCTAAATTTGGGTATATTTTGTTATGTTTCTTCCACTATAAAACAAAAATGAAAGCTCATCCAGAAAGGAATATGCATTATATTTAGTTATATCATTTTTAAATGATGATTTATTCAGTTCTGCAATCTGTAGTCTCAGAGTTCATATTGTCCTTGCTATGCATATTACTAATTAATTAGTGTAGAGTGATTAGAATGAATATTCATTGGCTAGGTTGTAAACAGTTACAGTTTTTGCTAGTTCTCTGACTATGGTTTTGGTTATAAATCCTTTATGTCACAGTAGAATGAAAGAAATAATACCTCACGAGGTCTGTATACACTTCCTCTTCTAATTCCATGCCTTAGTCTGTATATTAGGCCTTGATCTGGAATGTGCTACTGAAATCAAAGATGAGGAACCATGACAGCAATCTATTAAGAGGCTTGATGTCTGTGGCACAGGGAAAATGATAATCTCGGTCACTAAAATAGAAGCATGATTTTGCCAGGCTTTTACACTTTCGCCATGGTCATTGCTGCTGATAGCCAAGTACTGGGGGAGATAATACAGCATAAAGTTTTCAGGTTAAACAAGTCCTGAGAAGGAATATCAGTGATGTGGTTCATTTGCTGACTTTAGAGCTTCCTTGTAGAGTGAGGAATCAATCATCTATGACAAGTCCCTTGCACTATGTCTATGGCTGCTCTCAGAAAACCCTGGGTACCTTTACTCTAAAGGGAACACTGCATGAGTATTAAGGGGCAGGAGACTTGTAACAACAACTCCACTGAATATAAGGAAGAAAAATACCCTGTCAGTATATGGGGACTACCCCATACTTATTTCCTAACAAAATAGTTCTTGACTTATCCACTGTTCTTCCTTGTCTTAGTAGTAACCACAATGGAAGATGAGGGGAAGATTCAGCATGTATCCATTTTCCTTCTACAAACTTCTTGTCTAGCTAGGATTCTACTTTTCAAGACTTTACTCTCTAGACTCACTCCACAGATTGGATAAAAACCGAAGAAGCAAATACAGGAAAATGATAACAGAACTTTCAGGAGTTTCAATCCTGTGTCAGTATCATATGAAGATGTTTTCCTAAAAGCTGTTATACATGTTTATTGTCTAATTAGGAAAGATTAAGGAGAGTCTAGTATGTTTTTGGTTGCATATATTTTCACAATATTTGATGACAATATAAAATAAAATTAGTGGAAATGAAATATGGCAAGAAACATGGTATAATGGACAAGGTATAGAGTATAGATTTTATAGCAAGATTTAAATCCTGGCTGTGATATTTAAGAAGAGCTGTGAGCTACATAAAGTTTCTTAGCTAAAGAGGCTGTTTCCCCCTTGTAAAATATTAGTAATGATGCTTTGCTAAATACTGCTGTATGATCAATCTATAATTATATAGATATAATAATATCTGTATAATAAGATGCATGATATTTATGTCTGTATGTGTGAAAGCATGTGATAGAATTAGTAAATGCCTGGCACATAGTAAATGCTGGAAAAAGAGAAAGTTTAAAAAGTATTATGAACAAAATAGGAATAGCAGGATAAAATTATAATTACATATAAATCACATATATGTTCTAAACTAAGAATCACACTGCACATGGAATTAACATGGAAAGTAGATGTGCATGTTGGCATATAAACACATATGTATTGTTCAGATATTTATCCTGCCCATTTCTGGGAAAATAAAATTATTTTTATTTTGCATAAATGACTATTCTCACTGTTTAAAAAAATCTAAGTGAAGTGGAAAGAAATTTAAAAACTATGCCAAATTTTCTTTCAGTTATAACTACTTCAGCTAATTATGAAGATCCTTACCCCCATATATTTTTGCTTAGGTATAATGATTGACAGGTATATATGGACAAGCAGAAATAATTTCTCAAAGCTGTAATGAAAATCATATATTAAGTAAGAGCGATAAAATACAGTTTTGCTGAAATATAATAAAATACATAAAACTCAATAAATTGCTGATACATAAAAGCTAACAGAGAAGATTTAAAAAGTCGAATTTCATTTTAATTTTTTCACACAAATTTTAGTTTTAAACATTATCATTGAGCCAGGGATTTAGCTCAGTGGTGCTGCTGCCAGCCTTGCAAACACAAGGACCTGAGTTCGATTACTGGTACCAAAAAAAAAACAAAACAAAAAAAAACAATTATCATTGACTTTCACTAATGACCAGAAAAACCAAGCATTTTCACTTTCAACCATCCCTTGTTATTTAGCTCCTGGTTCATATTATATTGCATTATAATTGTTATATAGTATAATTATGTTCATATGTTTATATTTATTTTAAAGTACATTATATGGTTCACACAATTGGTTTCTTTTTGTTCATATCTATATGCTTGTCTTCTATTCTTTTACGTGTTTTTTTTTTTTTTTTTCCG
>NW_022900942.1:49006573-49102975 GCF_012274545.1 Fukomys damarensis
ATTTGTTTTATTTGACTAGCTCCAATTTTTGATCAACATTTTTCCCTAAAGAATGATTCATATACTCTATTCTTTGATATATATTTTTTTTTTTTTGTGGAAATGGGGATCGAACTCCGGTCCTTGCGCTTGAGAGGCAGGCACCAAACCACTGAGCTAAATCCCCAACCCATTCTTTGAGATTTTTATGCAACTGAATACAAATTTAACCAGTTACATATTCTTTCATTTACTTTTTCACTCAGAGCATTGTAGATAATGGCTATGCTCTATAAAATTCTGGCAAAACTTTTTAACCAGTTTCATGGATTGTGTACTTCTTCATCCTTGAAATTAAATAATTTCACTGTTATATTTGAATTGGTTCCTTATTCTAAATTTCTTCTAGGTAATTGGACTCATGTCCATGGCTTCACGCGTGTCTTTGTTTTGGTTAACTTAATGAGAATCTCCTGAGGTCCACATCAGCATTTCGGATATTTTTTGCTGTGTATTTCTACCACTATATCCTAAAGCACTGAGTACTGAATACATAAAAATGATTTCATTTTCTCTCCACGCCCACATGCTAGGTTCTCCAAGTTGGCATCACTTTTTCAGTATCCTTTCTCCATAGATAACAGAGTTTGCTCACTCAGATCAAACGTGTGTCGAGCTCTACTTCTTCCTCCTTCCTTATTGTCAGTGCTTGGTACAGTAATGTTGGTTCTACCAACTTAATATTTCCTAAGGCCATCAGTTTCATACCATCTTAAACCATACCATACTATGACATACAAAATGCCAGTTATTCACTAATTTAGAAAATTTTCCTAAAATTGTTTTGAAGAAAGGCAATTAATCTACAGTACCCGACACACTGTGTAATGTATTTATTGTTGGTGATCAGTATTAACAGAATCAAAACTGTCTTCTGGTCTGACACTACATGATAGAACCTTTGTATTTACCAGTGCACAAGATCTTTCCCATTTTACCTGTCTCTGTATCTCCGTATGTGTCACTTTGTCCATGCATCCACCCACTGTCTGTTTTGCTTGAGTGAAAAACACATAAAATTAACAATTTTATCTATTTAATTGTAAAGTTAAACAGTGCTAAGGTTTTTTTTTTTGTGAGAAATAGCCACAACACATTTTCATCTTGCAGAGCTAAAACTCTACAATGATTAAATAGCAATTTCCCCTTCTCTCTTTCAACAGGACCACCGCCATTCTACTTCATGTAGTATTTGTGTCTTTGTGACTAATTTTACTTACCTTAATGTCAAGATTAACTGATGCTGTGATATAGGACAGAATTTGCTTCCTTGTTAAGGTTAAATAATATTCCATGGTGGGTATATACCATGTTTTATTTATCCACTACTATACTGATAAGTGTTCATGTTGCTTCTACTTCTTTGTTTTTGTGAATAATGCTGCCATGAATATGAACATGGATGTGCAAATATTTCTTCTAGACCTTACTTTAAATTTCTTTGGGTTGTATAGTCAGAAATAAGGATTATTGAATATTATGATAGTTCTCATTTAATTTTGAGGGAACTACAGTCCTGTGTTACATAGCAGTCTAACCATTCTGCCATCCCCCCAAACAGTGCACAATGTGGGCACTCTTTTAGGGTTAAGAAATTGTGACT
The DNA here is from genome assembly GCF_012274545.1 of Fukomys damarensis. Taxonomy (NCBI): domain Eukaryota; kingdom Metazoa; phylum Chordata; class Mammalia; order Rodentia; family Bathyergidae; genus Fukomys; species Fukomys damarensis. Next base: position 49,008,216 of record NW_022900942.1, read on the forward strand.
TTGTTTCCTTTTTAGACATCTTCACTGGGCATGCATGCATCTTCCTCAGCAGTGGCAAATTTTGAATGGCATTTAATTAATATATTAATGCTTAAAATTTATCAAGTTCTCACTATAGGTTAATGATTGTGCTAAGCAGTTTAATCAAAATCACCTGTAACCTTCACAGTTGTCTTATCATACTAATGCATTTTGTTATTTACATGTAAATTTACACTTTAACAAGACAATTTTCTAAAAAAAGCATGCATATTGGGTTAAAACACTGTTTTGACTGGATCTGCAGTTGCTTTAAAAAAGTGAACATACTCCCAAACTGCATGTATATACCACGGTGCCAATATGTAACACATTACAAATATATTAAAATATGTAAGGCTGAGATTAAGATATATATTTGAATCCAAGTTTCATTCTTCTCTTCTTTTCTTCCATAAATCCTTATACTCTCCCTAAGATGTGCATATACTGATTCACACATACACCTGCCATTCTAATCTGTAGTCACATTGCCCCACAGTAGAACATTTTTGATGAGGACCTCATACTTCAGCTGAAATATACTTTCTGCACTTCAAGGGGTGCCTCCTTAATTAACGGTCACAACTTTAAGTAATGCTTACCACGCAGATTCACAGTGTGCATAAAGGAATTATGTATACCTGTACCAGAGGAGAGATCCAAGGCATGTTCAGGGAATGGTGTATAGTGGAGGGTTTGGAACAGATGAAGTTTGAAAAGTAGGTGGAAGTGAAATTATCAGGAGCCTCTGTTGACAAACTAGAGTTTAGATTTCATCCTTTAGGGAATGGAAGTTGCCAAAAATATTTGAGCAAGTAAGTCATGATTTAGGTAGTCTTATGGGTAGGGACTTATTGTCTCTTAGTAGCTTATGAGTGTTACAAGGTAAAAAATCAGGAGTAAAGAGTAAAAGTTACATAGTTCATTTGACTCAATGAATTGTTTACAATGGTCCACATGCATTAAAATCATATTATCAAGCTTTAAATCAATGTAACTTGGTAATTAAATTGTGCTGTACAAATCTTAGTCTATTAATTATAATAAACTATTAAGAATTCTATGAAACTGAAGAAAATAGATTTAAGGAGCTTGAAAGGAATATGAGTCAGGTCATCTTATAATAAAGAGGTTCTCCTCCTCCTCCTCCTCCTTTTTTGACTTGAGAACTAACTGTTGATCTCTGAGTTGTGACTACATCTGCAGCTCTAAACAATTACCACTGAAGAAACCCTAAACATTCCAAGTGAAGAATTCTATATCGAATACTTATGCAAATCCATGTCTTTTCAAAGGAAAAGGAAAATATCACTTATTTCTTAAAATATAGAGTTTAGGGGATTATAAGGTGGCTAATGGAGGGATGAATATGACATGAATTGAAACCTGGTCAAAAAATGTGAAACTAGAGGCAAAAGTTGTCCAAGAGTGATGGAGGGAATGATCAAAGTGTGTTATGTTCGTGTACAAATCTGCCACAGTGAAATCAGTTAATCTGTGCAACCAACATGCACTAATAACAATGTGGAAGAGAAAAATGGGGTCTATGCTTTACGGCAGTCAATATTCCAAAGCCTACCCCAAATTGTTTCTGGCTTCCATTTGTTTCATTTCTAAACGCTTCTGTCTGTCTTCCACTAAGGGTCCCTATGCTTTTTTAATTTTTTGTGCACCGTGGTAGGCAGAATTCTAAGATAATTCCCAAATGCTCATCGCTCTTGTATAATCTCTTCCTCTTTGAACGTGGGCAGCACCTAGGAAGCTGATGAACCAACACTCTCATAATTATGGTGTATTATATAGTTATGGTGTATTATATAGTTTTCTTAAAGAAAAGTTGGCTTTTTCTGGTGGGTCTGGCTCAATCCTATTTGCTTTTTAAAAGCAAATAATTTTTTTTTGCCCAACTGGTGCCAAAAGAAATCACATTAATTCAAAGTTCTAAATGTGTTCAGCGCAAGGGAGGTTCTCTAGCTGAGACTGCTGGGAACTTGTGCTTAAGGTCTGAAAGCACTTAGCTTGATTCCACATTTGGACCATTGTGGAAAGTGCTTCTACGAAGTTGAGAGTTCTGTTTTTCCTTTGCGTGCTGATTTTAGTATTGGAATTGCTACATTATATGGTAGCTCTATTTTTAACATTTTTAGGAACATCCGTATTGTTTTCCAAATGGCTGTACTGACTGATTATTTTTAACAATATGTATGGGTTTCCTTGCATCCACATCGTCACCAACACTAGTTCTATTTGTTTTTTGATAACAGCCATTCTTGTTGTAGTGGGGAGATACCTTATTGTATTTTTGTTTGCATTTGCCTACTGATTAGTAAGGTTAAACATTTTTTATATGCCTGGTGGACATTTGCCAGTCTTCTTTTGGGAAATATCTATTCAGGTAGTTTTTTCCATCTTTAAAATAGGTTAATACCTGAGTTGTTTGACTTCTTTATGTAATTTGGATACTAATTCCCTATCAGGTATACTGTTTAGAAATATTTTCTCATATTCGTTAGATTACCCCTTGACTTGGTGGTTTCCCATGCTGTGTAGAAGCTTTTGAGTCAATGTAAAATCTATTTTGTTTCCTTTTGCTTCTATTTATGTTGAAGTCATATCTATAGAAGGCAGTTTTCAGACTAATGAATGTCATAGAACTTTTTCTGTTTTCTACTACTAATTTTAAAGTTTCAGGTACATTTAAATGTTAAGACCAGTTTTCCTGGACACCTGCAGTTAGGTTCTAGTCTCTTGTCCAGTATATAATGCAGGCCTGAGAAAAAAAGCTAAAAAATAGAACTAAGAGACAGAAAGCGAGTGTCAGAAGGTCCAATGCCGGTGCAACCGACAAATGTGCTGGCCAGCCCAGGCCACTGATTTTTATTAGTAATCAATTGGGATAAAGGTGAGCTATGTGCAAGGGCAGAAATATGTGAGAGGATGCAAAATTGTGTGGTTTCTATAGAAACTAATGTAAGCAAGACTCATAAAAGACAAGACAAAGCACTTTCAAATTAGGAACAGAATAGACAAAATATATGGCTATAATTACAACATTGTCCTTCTAATAAGAAAGTTTTTATTATGGGAATGGAATTTGGGTGTGAGTTAATCTTACCTCAGCATTTATACTTCAGCCAGACTTGCTTTTCAAAACAAGCCAATTGTGGGGTTAACTCTTTACAGCCTGCACGGCTTGTGCCTGTTTTGGCATAATCTATATTGCAGTCTCCCACACAGTTTGAATTAACTTTGAATACACTGAGATAAAATGTGGAATAGTTACATAGTGGAATCCTATTCAGTCATAAAAAAGAGTTAAATCTTGTCATTTTGACAAAAATGCGTGGATCTGAAGGACATTATGTTAAGTGAGACAGGCTAGTCACAGAAACACAAACACTCCATGATTTTACTCCTATGCAGAATAAAAATAACTTGATCTCACAGAACTAGAGAGTAGAATGGTGATTACCAGAGGCTGAGTATGTTAGAAGGGAGTGGTAAAGGAAGAGATGTTAGCCAAAGGATACATAATCATAGTTAGATGAAGTCAATTTAAAGGATCTATTGTACAGCATGGTATCTGAAGTTACACTATAGCATATTACTGAAAAATGCAAACAGACAAGATGTTAAGCATTCTTACTGCAAATGTGATAATTATGTGAAGTAATTTAATGCATTTGTGAATTAGCTAGGTGTAGCCATTCTATAATACATATGTGCTTCAAAATATATTGTAGATGATAAATTCCTATAATTTTATCTGTCAATAAATTTGAGTAGCCACTAGATGCTGAGTGCACACTTGACCCAAGGCTAGTAAAACATCAGGGACCCAAGATCTACAGGCACAAAGGAATGAACTCTGCCAAGACCAAGGGGAGCTTGGGTGTGGATCTTTCCCTTCCAGAGCTTCCAAACAAGAATTTAAATGGCTGAGGAAGAGTTTCCCAAGTCATAGCACAGGTTAACTTTTAAAAAGTTTTATTTGACTAAGATTATGTGTGGTTGAAAATATACATGGGACAATGCAAAATAGGGAGAAAAGGGCTAAAGGTGTAGGGAAAGTGGGAAGGTGTAGGGGAAAGGTAGTGAGGGAAAAGAAAAAAATATAAGAAAACGAAAAAATGGAAATAAAGTGTTTGTAAATGGGAGGGGAGGAGGAGATGAAGGGAGGGCAGGGACAAGGGGAAAAAATGAGAACCAAGACCTGTCATGTAAAGGTACAAGATCCCAGTAATGAATGTAACTGTACTGTACACCTAAAATGTACCAATAAACTCAATAAGAGAAAAAAAATATATACATGGGAACAATTTTAATGTTTTTTCCGTCTAATACAAACGTATTATCTTTTTTTGTAGCTTTGAAGAAATGGTCCAAATTTAATAAAACATGTAATACCTGCCCATATATGTATACATCTTTTTATCTTTTCTCTTAATATTTTATTTTAAAAATTATTTATTTTATCTTATGATAGCCCACTCCTAAATAAAACATAAGGTCTTTTTTTTTATTAGGGTTTTCACCATAGGACAGACATGGAAAAGTACATGTACCAAAATAAATTATTATTAATATAATTATTAAGTTATATTAGTAATTTCAAAAAATTTAATATTTAGAAGAAAATATAAACATGTCATTTATTATTATATATTAGAAACACCCATTTCACATTTTACTTTTTACAACTTATTTTAACATATATTTTGCATTTTCAAAACTTACCTAGCATTTGGGAATAAAATATTGAAAATAATAGAATATAGAAAATAACAGTAATTGGCAGATCTTTTTCATCTTTTACAGTATTAGAGGAATATGGAAGACATAGTTTCTTCCCTCTATTGGGTTTATTTTGATTTTCTTCCTTCCTCTCTGTGGTTTATTCAATAGGCTCTTATGTTCCACTCTTTCAATTTTAATCAAGCACTCATTTGTGGCAGTTATTCTCACAGTTACAATTTTTTCAAGTGTTTCAGTGCTGTTAGAAAACTAGAATATTGAGAAGGAGATTCAGAGTTTTAAGTTCAAGCTGTTGGAAACACTAAGGAATAGCCTGTCTTAACGGCAGAGAGCTGATGCTTCTGGTAGTTGTTTTTCTTCTGCATCTTAGCTGTGTTTTCAGAATAAGAAGGAAAAATACTATTTGAATATTGGATCTTGTCATTATGCTCAAAAGTTGTAGTCTTTGAAATCTGATGAACCAACACATTTCAAAGTGATTTTGTTTACTTCAGGTGGGTGCCTGCCTTAGAATGGGGATGCTTATGAGCCCGAGGTGAACCACATGCAGCCTTGCTCTTGGTTCTCACTGGACCTAACTACAGTTGCCAGATGGTGGAAGGGCTTTTGGGGCTTAATCTAGAGACAGGCAAATCTACGTGGCCCATATGGGAATCTAATGCCTGGCTTGGTCATATTAGTGCCATGCTCTTCTCAATTGACCTAATTAAATGAGATTTTTCAAATCTCATATTAAAGTGTTTTTTGAATATCAGATGTGGGCCGTTGCTCTTTTTGTGTCTCCTCTCGCATGTTCACTGTTGTTTATTTGAGGTTAAGAAAAGGGAGTTTTGCCAGGTTTGTTGTAGCTCATTTTTCTCTATAAAAGGTACTTTTACAAAATAATTATTTTATTATTTGTTCTCTGTAATTTGGCATATGATCATTTAGAATTAGCAGTAATATGAACAAAGGTAGGTTGACATTTATCATGAACTACCTATTAAAGAAGTATTTATGTAGAAGTTCACAATTAATAAGATATCAAAGGGGTATGCTCATCTAGTATAATGAGAAAATTTTTTTTCTTAGACTAGCTCTACCTTCACACATGAATTCATATGTGTATTCCATTATAAATGTCTCTCTACTTAATAAAGAAGGTGTTATGAATAAGTACTCTTTGGCTGTTGAAATAAAATAATAATTATTATGTATATTGGAAATTTCAAATAAGATTGTCTCTTAAAGTATATAATTTAAAATCAAGACATTCAGTCAGTGCAGTGATACCCAATATCACTTTAAAGAAAAAGAGTAGTTCGAATGCTATAAGATTAGGCTGTAATATACTTGAAGATAGAATAAAAGTCTCTGAAGAGACTTCACTAAAGAATTAACCAAAACTCTCTTTTTTATCAATAAACAGACTGACTGATTCCCAGGGAGGTGACAGACTCACTTATAATAGTCTGCCTTGTAATTATTTATACTTTGTGTACTGAATTATATACAGGGCATTGCTTTTATTTTTCCTATGCTCTTTTTTGGTAGTTTACTGTGATATACTTATGTGATTTAAATAAAGGGATTAAATGAATGCAAAAACTTAAATTCAATGCATTAAAAAGACTCCAAATAGTGTGAATCACTAGATACAACTTGGATAAAAGAATAAGAATATCTAGAAAGTTTCTGCACTACCAAATTTGCTTTACAAGTAATGAATACCTTTATTTTGTGCTTTAATGTTATTGAAATTACAATACGTTGGAGAAGGCTTGTACATGTGGAATACTAATCAGTGGACCCATACATAAGGAGAGGTCTTTGTTCTGTCAAAAAAAAAGAAAAGAAAAAACAAACAAAGAAACAAAAACATAGCAGTTATGCATTACTAGTAATTAAATGAAAAACTAATATTAAGGTTCATACTTATCATCGTGCATGCATTTCAACTTTAACATTTTGTATACTGAACAATGTCAAAGTGCATAGAAAAAGTTTTATGGTTAATATATCAAGAAAGTGATAATAATTGGTGTTTGGTCAACCATAGAAATATTAATTAAAGTTACAAATATCTGAGGTGCCTATAAAATAAAATATTATCACAATGACTGCTCTTAGTGTTTTCTGGAAGTGTATGCCTATTACGGAGGAAAACGTTTCCATCTGTAAAATACTGATGTCTAACTTAATCACTTGCTATTATTTCATCCTCTTACTATCCATATTTAACAAGTATCTTTTGATTATTTGGGTTTCCAAATGACTTGCTCATAGAGAAAGAAAATACTAGCTGAACTCTTGCCAATGGTAGAAATATCCAATATTTATATCTTTCAGTATGAAATAATCTTAATTTTTTTTTTTTTTTGGTACCAAGGGATCTAACTCAGGCCCTTGCTCTTGTGAGGAAGGTGGTGGCACCACTGAGCTAAATCCCAGGCCTAAATCTTAAGTTTTATACTATTACAATTTTTTTTCAGTTTTGTTGAGTTCAGAATCTGTATACATAATAAAATTATATACATTGATAAGAGCTCCAAAAATTTACTGGAGGACTATTAGGAAGGGAAGTGGAAAGGGACGCTAGGAATGGAACAAAAAGGAGTCCACTGTGCCGTGTTTTGCTTGAAATTGTTTCCTCTTCTCATCCAATCTCTCTTGATTTCTAGTTCCCTCAATGACCTTATTGATCTCTTTTACATAGGTTTTTTCTAAATTTTTTTGTTCCCACCATATTTTTAGAGTCATAATAATGGTTTAATACAATTTTCTATCTCACTCTTTTGACTTAAAATGATCATTTCCCAATGTTACTATATCGTCTTATTATTTTTCTGTCTTCACACAAAATTAATCATGTCTGTAACACATTTTTTCTATTTAGATGTGATGTGATACTTTAGTTCCTGTTTTAAAACTCCCTTCCCACTAAGTTATGATGATCCTTTTTAAAATTAAAAATGTACCAGATGTGTGTATGTGTGTGGGGGATTAGAATTGTTTTAGAACCTTGGAGGGCAATACTTAAATCTTAGACTCAGAGGTTTTTCTTTTAATATAGTCATTGTCATTTACTAAGGATATCTCAAATTTGAACAAACTATTCAGTCACTTGGTGATCTTACTAACACGTACATTGTGGATCATGGTAGGGATCATGATTCTTTTCTTCTACAAACTACCACATGGATTTTGAGGGCTGGTCAAGAGGCATAAGGTCATTAGGAACCATCTCTTCCACTGATTACTCTAAAATCTGTGGGAAGACTATAAAACACAACTCGCTGAGAACTCTACAGCATTGTCAATAATGATGAAAGTCATCTGCAAGTACACAGTGCAAGGGGAAGAATTCCCTGCTCCCCATTCCCCTTTGTTGCCTAGATTTAATCCAAACGTGTTCTCAGTCATGGAACTACACAACGATGGCAGAAAATACCAATTCTTTCTGTCTAGAGAGCTAGGTAGAGTTGCTTCTGTCTCTAGAGAATTAGGTGGAGTCACTGCTTTCTTTCTTTTTTTGTTCCCTGTTATTTTCACTAGTATCCCGTCATATGAAGGTCCTAGTCATGAAGCTGCAAAGCCACTGTGGTGAGGACAGTGCTTGAATGTGAGGGAAATTTCAGGAAGAGAGTCCTGTAAATCTTTTTATAAACTTCACTTGTTGTCAAGCTATGAATATGCAGAACATACCCAGAGCACCATAGCAAAGTCTTTGATAACTGAATTATGGCATAAACTGCTGTACAAGCTCCAGACTAACTCTTAAGCTACACACATGCAGGGTGGACTGAAGGAGTCCAGAAAAATTTAAAAACTCAGCTGACAGTTAGTATTTCCAAGAAGGCAATACTAAAGTTGTAGTATGGAACCAATAGGATTTACTGCATGGTATTAGAACACATTTATTTTTCTCAAAGAAATTTTATAGGGCCAGAGTTTGACAGAATAATACTCAAATATTGAAAATAAAGCTAGAAATCATTTCGCACAAGAAAGAGAATTGTCTAAATTCTTAAAAGGAAAAATAATACAATATGCCAATCCTGAGTTGGACCAGATGTTGGAATTACGAAGGAATTTTTAAATTGGCAATTCTAACTCTGTTTTATGCAAGAAATATAAACACTCTTGAATGGGAGAAGATATTTTCTTCAGAGAAAGGTAAACTATGAAAAGAATCAAAGTCTTATATTAGAAATGAAAAATATAATAAATGATCAGATTGTTCCAGGTTGGTTAAAGAGTAGAACAGAAATGATGGAGCAGAGGGTAACAGAATTTAAAAATAAACCAAGAAAAAGTATCCCATCTGACAAATAGCATAGAAAACATTTTTAAATAATACATAGCTTTTGTGGTCTCTGGGATTATTTTAAAGGTCTAACATTTGAGCCACTGGGATCCCAAAAGAGAAGAAGAAAGGAATCAATGAAAGAAAACAATTTACCAAAAAAATTGGTTGAAAGTTTCCCAAATTTAGCAATAGACCAAGATATTCAGAAAAATCTCGAACAATGTAAACTCAAAATTATTCCCCAGCATATCATAAAGAAAGACCTGAAAGAAAATCATTTTGAAGGCAGCTAGAGGAAAATGGTACATTTTATGAAAGAAAACAGTAATTCAAACTACTTTCCACCAGAAACCTTGAAGCCCACAGGACAGTGATAAAATGTTTTTAAAGTGCTTAAAGAAAAGAATTGTACATCTAGTGAAAACATCTTTCAGAAAAGGAGACAATATTAAAGTTACTCCGAGAGGAAATATGATGGACTATTGCAAACAGACCTACTCTAAACTAAATGTTAAAGAAATTCTTTAAGACTAAAAGAAAGGACACTAGAATAATATTTGGAATGTCAGTAGTGTTGGAAGAGCAACAGAATTATGAATATACCTATTCATCCTCTAGATTACTTAAAATAGGCATGACTGTTGAAAAGCACAATTATAGTATTATCCAGTTGGGTGTCCAATCTATGCAGACATAATATGAAGACCATATGGAGAATGCAAAGAATGTTTTCTGATCACAAAAGATGTAAACTACAAATTAATAAGAAAAGTTGCCTGAAAATTCTCCAAATACTAAACACACTTCTAAATAATCCATAAGGGCTTTGAGGAGAATTTATAACAGTAAATGCTTATAGTACAAACAGTGAAATGTCTCAAAATAATAATCTAATCCTCCACTTACAGAAGCAGACAAAAGAGGGGATAATGTCAGCCTAGCCAGTGATGAGTTCTTGTGGTCAACTGTGTGTTGTTCAATCCACTGGCTTCCAAAGTTTGCTTTCAAATGAAACTTTTTATTATTTGTCTTATATAATTTCTTCTGATGGTCCCCAATCCTTGAATTTTCATAAATTTGAATACACTGCACTTTATTTAAGATTAGGGTAACAAACCACTCCATTGTTGTGAAAATACCTTTAAAAACATGTTTTAATCAAAACATATCTTGAATAATAGGTAGGACTAAAAGAATGATGCCTTTTTAAGCTATTGACTTTAGTAATATGGTATGGTAAAGTCCTTTCCTGTCTTTAGCCTCATTTCATTCTGGAGTCCTAGGCCAGAGTATGTCTCTGAGATATGATTTTTTTAATCACTTCATAAATAATTGAATTTTCCACTTTCTTTAGACAAAGATGATACTTTAGAATCCATGTTTGTACCAATTGATATAAAGAAGACATGGCAACAATAAGTATGGAAGGAAGAATAAATTCTTAAATGTCAGAAACTGGCACATGGCATTTATCAACTTATTAACTCCTCCCAATCACTATGCAGAATAGACACCATTTACTATTCCTGTTTTACATACACTTGGAGAAATTTTTGACTTGTTAACCAACCTCACTGTTTTCCATTTGTATAGTTGTTTGTATCAGTTGTCTCTTTTCACTGCTAGTAGTGTTCTGTGGTATGGATAGGTCATCATTCGTTTTTATCATTAATGTGTTTACAGATATATGTTCTTACTTGGGTTCTGTACTTAGGGCTGCTATAAATGTTCTTGTTCAGGTTTTTATGTGAACACAGGTTTTTGTTTCTCTGGAGTAAATTCCCAAGAGGGCAGTTGCTGGATTGCAGATAATTGCATGTTTAGTTTATTAAACGGCCAAACTGGTTGCCAGAGTGTCTGCTTCACTTTACTGTCCTCTACCTATCTCAGTGTAGACCATAACCGTGTGTCCTACTCAATTTTACTGCAACTCTAGTAATGATTTATACCAGTGACAACATTTATTTATACAAATGAGTAATTATTCAGCTAGTGTTTGAGGATAAATATCACTAACACAAACATGGCCCTAGATGTATCATTCTAAAATTTTTCTCTATTTTTATTTTGGTAAATTCATGGCTGCTTACTGAACATATGCACGCTAACATGGCTTTATTTCTCTTCCTGGGGAAAGTTCCTGAACGTACTCTCGTTCTGCCACAAGACGAGCTTGACTATTTAAATCTGGGACTCAGTACATCTAAAAAATCCACATCACTTCATATTCCTAATGATACTCTCCACAGCGACTGTTGAAAGACAGCCAAAGATGGCAACCAGGAACAGAGCATGGGCTAGAGAGAGATCCCCTGAGAAGTTTAAACTCATCCAGGAAGAACACAGAATTAGAAGCCAGACCCATCTTGAGTTACACTTAGAAAGAGGTTGGACTTAATTTGGCCAACATATGACAGTTGATAATTAATACATGTTTTATGCAAAATTAAAATTAGTTGCTTTCAAGAAATTCTGGCATTGCATATGTGTTTTTGTAGAAATTGTTACTGGACTTATACTTACATACTTAACTCCAGTCAGGCTTCTGTAATAGTTAGGTAAAACGAATTCAAACCAAAAGAAAAAGAGAAAAAAACAAAAAGGAATAGCTTGGTCTGAAAGAACCTACTGGCATTAGATATTTGAATCCTTACCCTGTTGCCTACACCTAGCATAGATCTGAAGACTGATTGCTTTCCCACCCCATAAATGAGTAGACATAAATGAGAACAGGTCCCAGTGTTGCCACAGTTATAATGGAGGACCTCAAGACCCCACTGTCACAAATATCAGAGTTGAACCAACCATTTCAACAAATAGACATATCAGATGCTCTACACAGCAACAAAAGAGTACACATTCTTCTCAGCAGCCCATGGAACTTGCTCCAAGTGGACCACATGCTATCCCTAAAGCATGCATAAATAAATTAAAAAGAATCAAATTTATATTTTCAGATCATAGTGCAATCAAACCAGAAATCAATGGCAAAAGAGAACACAGAAATTATGCAAACATATGGAAATTAAACAATATATTCTTGAATAATCAGTGAGTATCAGAAGAGGTCAAGGAAGAAATTAGTTCCTGGAATAAAGTCATAATGCCAGCACAGCATATAAAAAGCTATGATCCTAATGAGATAACTGACATTGTGAAATGGGAAGAAAATGGCTAAAGGTGTAGGAAAAGTGGGAAGGGTAGGGGAAGGGGGATAAGGGGAAAAATAAGAAAATGAATAAATGGAAATAAAGATGTTTTTGTAAATGGGGAGGAGAGGAGGCAGTGAAGGGAGGGCAGGGACAAGGGGAAAAAATGAGAACCAAGACCTGTCATGTGAAGGTACAAGATCCCAATAATGAGTGTAACTGTACTGCATACCTAAAATGTACCAATAAACTCAATAAAAGAAAAAAAAAGTAAAAAAAAAGAAATTAAAAAAAAAAGCATAGAAAGCAAAGAAAAAAAAAGCTATGGAAAAGTAGGATGATGAAAGTAGTCTTATGTGGTTAGTTTATAGCTGTGAATATCCATATAAGAGGAACAGAGTGTTAATAAGTAAGATGCATTTTAAGGTCCTAAACAAGAACAATCTGAAGTATAGGAAAGGAAATTTGAAAAATCATAGCAAAAACTAATGAAATTAAGACAAAAATTCCAAGGAATCAGAGCTGATTCTTTGAAAGAATAAACAAAATAGACTAATCCCTAGCCAATGTTACCCAAAAGGAGAAGAACCCAAATTAATGCACTTGGAAATGAAGGTGAAATCACCATGTACTACACCAAAATCCAGAAGATTACCACTGACTACTTTGAGAACCTTTCCTCTAATAAAATGCAGAATTCAGAAAATTATGGGTATATTTCTAGATACATATCAAAAACTAAAGGTGAAATAATAAGACATAGAAATCCCAGTATTCCTGAATATCCCAATATCAGGCAATGAGACTGAAGAAGTAGTTAAAAAAAAAAAAAACCCTACCAACTAAGAAAAGTGCAGCACCTGATGGACTTGCTGCTGAATTCTGCAAGAACTTTAGGGAAGATTTAATCCCAGTACTACACATTAAAATCTACTGGGAAGGAATACTCTCATGTCACTTGATTAGAAAAAGTCTTTGACAAAATCCAACATTCACCCATAATAAAACTCATAAAGATAACAGGTGAATGACCTTATCTTACTCTGATAAAAACCATTTATGACAATCCAACACCCACTAACGTATTAAGTGGGGGAAATATGAAAATTTTCCCTCCAAAATATGAAACAAGACAAGGATAATTGCTCTCACCACTCTTGTTCAATACAGTTCTCAAAACATCACCCAGAACAATCAGGCAAAAAGAAAGAAATAAAAGGGGCATGTATATGAAAGGACAAAATGAAGTTATTGTTATTTTCAAATGACATGATCATCTACATAGATGATAAAAGAATTCGACCCAAAGACTTTTAGAATTAATAACCACATTCAATAGTGTAGCAGGATACAAAGTCAACACACAAAAATCAATAACATTCCTCAATAATAAACTTACAGAGAAAGAAATTAAGGAAATAATACCCCTCACAATATTATCAGTAAAGATTAAATACCTAGGAATTACCCTAACAAAGGAAGTGAAAGACTTCCACAATGAAAACTACAGGATTCTGGAAAAGGAGACCAAAGAGGACCAGAAACTTTCTAGAAAATAGAAAGTTATTTCATGTTCCTGGACAGCCAAAATCAATACAGTCAAAATGATCATACTTCCAAAACAAATAAACGGATTTAACACAATCCCTATCAAAATACCAATAGCACCTCTCACAAGACAAGAGAAAAAAAATACTAAAATTTATATGGAACCAAAAGAGATCTAGAATACCAAAAGCAATCCTGGGTAACAAGAACAAGGCAGGAGGAATAAACATTCTGAGTTTGAAGGTATATTACATAGCTAAAATGATAAAAACAGCAGATGTGGCACAAAAACAGACATGTGGATCAATGGAACAAAATAGAGGATGCAGAAACAACACTAAGTACATTCAGCTACAGGATCTTTCTACAAAGGGGCCAAAAGCTTATGCTAGAGGAAAGATATCCTCTTTAACAATGGTGGGGGCAAAGCTGACTATCCAAATGACAAAGGCTGAATCCAAACACATATAGTAAGCTACCTTATACCATATACTAAGCTAAAATAAAAATGCATCAAAGATCTAAATATTAGAACAGCAACAAACTTCTGGAAGATAAATAGGTAAAGCTCTTGAAGACATAGGCATAGGCAAGGACTTTCTGAATAGAACCCCAACTGCACAAGAGATAATACCACGAATCAACAAATGTGATCATATCAAATTTAAAAACTTATCCACAGGAACTGAAAAATAACCAAGAGTGAAAAGAGCAACTTACAGACATGGGGAAAATTTTTTTTCCAGCTATTTCTTTGACAAAGCACTCATATTAAGAATATATAAAGAACTCAAAAAAACTGAGAACCCAAAATAAAACATGCAACCAAAATGGGCAACTGAAATGAACAGACATTTCTCAGAAGGAAAAATACAAATATCCAGTAAATATATGAAAACATGTTCAACCTCTCTGGCCATTAGAGAAGTTGCAGATTAAAAAAAAACACTGAGATTCTGTCTTACTCCAGAATGAATGGTTATCATCAAGAAATCCAATAACAACAAATGCTGGTGAGGCTGAGGGGGACAAAGAACGCTTCTATATTGTTTGTGGGAATGTAACTAGTACAACCATTGTGGAAAACAGTATGGAAATTCCTAAAAAAACTAGGAAGTCCAACTCTCCTTCTAGGGATCTTCCTGACATATTTAAGGGCATCGTATTGTAATGATAAATGTATACTCATGTTTGTAGCAGCATAGTTCAAAATAGCTAAACCCATATAAAGACAAATGGATAAAGAATATGTGATATTTATACACAAGGGTATGCTACTTTGACATAAAGAAGGATACATTTGATTCATCTGAAAGAAAATTGATGTACTTTGAGACTATAACGTTAAGAGACATAAAGTAGACACACAAGCTTAAATACTACGTGGCTTCTCTATTTTCACAAAAATAAACAAAGGGCAAGTAAAAGATGGCACAAAATTGCAAAATAGATCTTTAACATATAAGAAGGGGACCAAAGATGGGGAAAAGGAGGAGAGAGAGAGAAGTGAATAAAAGAAAATTACAATGTGTTATATACATTTACCAACTTCTCACAAGGAATGTGATCATTATATACTTTAAACATGTAATAATAATAAATAAGAGACACCAGAGCTCTCTCTACCTCACAGAGAAGAGCCAGGTAAGGACACAGCAAGAAGGCAAACATGCAAGTGAGAAAGAGAGCTTTCACCCAACCCTGAATTTTCTGGTGGTATGGTGTGTCCTTGTGAAAAGAGAAATGTGGACCCAGAGACAAACACGTATAAGGGAGAATACCACGTGAAGGTAAAGGCTGGGGGTGATGCTTCTAGAAGCCCAGAAATGTCAAAGATTAACAGCAAAGTACTAGAAGCCAGAGGTATGGCATAGAACAGATGCCTGATCTAACACTTTCTCTTGGACTTCTGACCTCCAGAAGTGTGAGAAAATACATATCTGTTGCTTAAGCCATCAGCTCATGGTATTTTGTTTTAGCAGCCCCAACAAACTAGGAAGATAAATACTGACATCTAGTATAACAACATCTAATAAAATAATGACTTAAACTAACAACAATAACAACAACAGCAACAAAACTAGGAATATTTTAATCTTAGGGTCTAGAACAGCTTTTCTGACTGAATGAATTTAAACAATAAAATATCACTCTACTTTTACTTGATCTTATTATATTTCTTCAGATAGAGCTACATTATAGATTGGCAGCAGTATTGGGACAACACCGTCTCTATACACACATTTTATTTGAGTTGTTTCTAAGAATATAGATGTTATAGAAAAAAGCCAATGGAGTGCAGTCAGATCAACGTGGCTTGTGGCCCCATGGATACAACAGTAAGGGCAATGACATAAATGAAGTTGCTAAGGAGCTTTTACTCACAGCACCGAGGTTTATTTTTTTCTCTTTAGAAAAAAAAAATCACACATTTATTTTCCTGTCAATTTTTTTTAAAGCAGCGAAGAAACTGTAGATTGTGCCAGGGGCTGAAAAACAATATAACAATTATTAGAATGAAGGCTGAAGAGAAGAGTAGAAACTCTGTAAAAGGATGGTAAATGTACCATTTTTTCTAATTTAAATTTCTCCTGATTTTTTTGTTGGTATCCCATTATGTAAAAAGGCTAGAAAGGATTAGTTGACAGCAGCTATCATTCATATTGCATTTCAGCAAGTCTTCCTTCCCGCACCAAAGTGTAACATTTGGTGTGATACAATACTTTTAAATGCAAGAATAAAAAATAGGTTAGTTTTAATTGTAGGAAGCCTTCATTTCTCTTTCTAGAATTGGTTTTTACTCTTTGCTATAATGAAGAATATTCCAGAACATGAATGACTTCTGTTCTCCAACTCCAACATTGTGCTATACCATGGATTTCTGGACATGTTTATAGAGCATTGAAGGTTCATTGTCTAGTGTTATGTGAAAGTTTAAATTGAAATTCTTTTTAGGAGCGCTTTAAAATTTGGGGGTGGGTGGGCAGATAAGCTTATTTACATTATCTTTCAAACTTGTTTTACAATATTCTTGTCCTTTGTTTTATTTGGAATCTAAAATGTCCCCCCCCAAATAATCATTATATTGAAGGATTGATTGCTAATGGGCTTTTGGAATATGATCAAATCATAAAGGCTTCGGTTTCATCAGTGGTTTAATCCATTGGTGAGGTCAAAATTTGATGGTGCTATTGGGAGGTGATGGAAAAATGAGGTGAACCTAGTTGAAGGGAGAGGATTATAGAGGCACAATCTCTGGGCTATATATTGCCCTTGACACTTTCCTCCTGGCCCTTTCCCTCTGTTTCCTGGCTTCGTCTGTCCTGTGATTCTGCTATGATATTTCTGCTTCACCACAGCCCTGAAGTGATGGAATTGACTGACCATGGACTTAAACCTCTGAAACCATGAACCAAAACAAACGTCTCCTACCTTAATATTATTTTCGCAGGAGTTTTGTCACAGCTAACACAACCCTCTTTTTATTTGAGGCTACTATCCCATCTTAACCACATCTATTTAAAATACTAATTAAACTATAAGTCAACAATTTTAATAGCTGTCTGTGAGTCAACACATATGTTCCTGGTATCACATAAGGTAGGAAGTTGGAGCTGAGACTCCCCCTTCCCCATAAAGCTGAAACCGTCAAAGGATTTTGTTTTTAGGGAAACATGGACTATAATATAAGGAACTTTTCTGGCTCAGGCTTGACTCTGAAAAGAAAAAGAAACTTCCTATGAGGATATATATAACCATAATCTCCAAGGTATGTTGATTTGGGCTCTGGAAATTCAACAGCAGTGTGGACTTGGGAGCCAAAACAAAGAAGTTAATGTAAGAGGTAGAACTGAAATACTTAGTTGTCTTAGTTACTTTCTAGTTTCTCAGACAAAATACTCAACCCAGCTTAAGGGAGAGGAGGTTTATTTTTGACTCATGTCTTTTAGAGGATTCAGCCCATAGACGGTTGGCTCCAAGGCAGGAAGGGCATGGTAGAAGGATCTAGCAGAGAAAAGCTCTTTTATAAGAGTTACAAAGCACAAAGGAAAGAGCCAGGGAAGAAGACACTGTATACCCTGCCAACTGATGACCCCAGTAATCCACCTCTTCTGATTA
This sequence comes from Fukomys damarensis, assembly GCF_012274545.1. Lineage (NCBI taxonomy): Eukaryota > Metazoa > Chordata > Mammalia > Rodentia > Bathyergidae > Fukomys > Fukomys damarensis. The sequence continues at coordinate 49,026,096 of NW_022900942.1, forward strand.
GACCCTACCTACCAACAACAGCTCATCTGTGAGTTAGACAAGGATAGCCATGCCTATGATCCAATATGTAAGGCTTTTTAAGAACATTTTATATCTACAGCATAATAAAGTGAATGTTTACATGAAAACATTCTAGTAAAAGATATATTGACATTAATCACCCTCAAAGTACCCCCGCTCACTTTGAGCATACTTCTCTCATCATTCTTACCAATTTAATAGGAAGTTCTTTTTATGAGTGTCTTTAGTTGTGCTGTCTTACCTACCACAATGCCCTGAATCGATTCAATACATTTACCTCTCATGGTCATTGTGACCTTGGAGAGGAGCCAGTAGTTGCATAATGCCAGATGTGGTGAATAAGGTGGGTGAGGATGAAGAGGAATGCTTTTACAAGCCTGTCTTTCCATTTGGATGACACTCAGCAGCAGCATTTACCATATTTTTGGTAACACCATCTCAAAACCCTCACGAGAGAGGACTTCCAGAACTGCTTCAGAAATTGAAAAGAACAATGGGATGTGTGTTTAAAGCAGTAGAGATTTTTTGAGGGGGATCAGTGTGTCTTTTACATTATAAATTTTTCACTTAATCATTTAAACTTAATCATTCACTATAGGTTTTGATTCTCTTTTTGCAAATGAATTAGATTTGGGGAAGGGTGAAGGGGTTGAAGAGAGGGCAGGAGAATGGGGGGAAATTAAGAACCAAGATGGATTATGTAAAGGTGCATATTTCCAGTGATTAATGTAATTCTATTGTATATCTTAAATGTACCAATAAAATTAATTTTAAAAAGACAAAAAAAAAAAAAAGATTTGGTAGCACAAAGCTGATGCAAATTCTCTTTGAAATGATATACACTCAATTATAGGCCCCCAAGATTTCAAGAAAGAAATTAAAATTGAACTTTCACCTGCAATTTGAAATTGTGAATTGTGAAAAAAAACCCTATTGCTATGATCCAGCATAGACTGAAGAATATAGAATTTGCCTCCTAAGAGTTTAAGATGTTAGAATTAATTGTATACTTAATACCTTGTCTGATCTAAATGCCTTTTCAAAAGTAGAACCAACATAAATTTATTTTACAGGACAGAGTTTTTAAAATCAAATACTTCAAAAAAACACACAAAAAAACATCAAAATCTGCACTGTCTCCCCTGTGTTATCACAGCAAAGCACCAAAATCTAGGAGGCTTACAGCAATGCAAATCTGTTGTCTGACAGTTCTGGAGGTTGAATTTGAGGAATCAGTGTGGCAGGATTGCTTCTTTTTGAGGAAGCCGAGCAAAGTCTGCCCCATGCCTCTCACTTAGCTTTTTGTGATTTTCTGTCCATTGTTTGTATTCCTCGGCCATGACAGCATAATTCTAATATCATGTGGCATTCTCCCAGCTTCAGCAAAAGCGACAATATATTAGATACAACTTAATATAGAACTGATCTGGAGAATAAACAGTAAATTTCTTTAGATTTAAGAAATGGACAAAGTGATAGAAAATAAGAAAGCAAAGTTAGGGCACACCAGAAGGAGAATGTGAAAATATATTTCACTAGATAACATAAGTACAGCGTTGAGTATATATTTTGCTAGAAATTGCCAAGGATCTTTAAGGAATGAATTTATAAATTTAAGAAATATAAGGTACATAAGAAGAAATCTACATTAATTACACTGAGGCACATGCTAATGAAACAAAGACTGTTTTTCCTGTACTGGGGATTGAATATGGGTTCTTCACACTGAGGTATATCCTCAGCCCTTTTTGAAATGCCTTTTAATTTAAGCTAGGGTCTTGCTGAGTGACTGAGTTACCCAGGTCGGCCTTGTAGAGTGCTGGGACTACAGGTGGGCACCACCGTGCCTGACTGAAAAGGTGGAACAGACAAAGAAATTTAAAAGCAGACAAAGGAAAAGAAGTCTACTTAGGAGCAATAAGTAATTAGCTTATTTCTCAAGGGCAATAGGGGGAATGAGATAATTTCAAAATGCTGAAAGAGAGTCTGATGAGACATTTTCATATAAATTTGAAAGAGGTCGCCATTAATGGCAACTCACCAAAGAAATATTAAAGGATATTCAGGTGGAAGGAATATAGAAATTTCCAAAGGAATTACCAGTGTCTCAGAAGAAAGAGTAAATGCAGAAGTTAGAAAATTGAGACCATATTAAATTCAATAAAACAACATGGATTAAAGAAGTGGTAGCACCATTCCAGGCAAAACTAGCATTGTATTTATCCATTTTCCTGCAGTGCTGTGAATTTACCTAGGGCTTCATTCATGCTAGGCAAATGCTCAACCACTGATCTACAGTCCTAGCCCAAAATAAAAGTTTAGATGAAAGGTGACTTATGGGATTTAGAGTAATTAGGGCTGAGGTATTATTTAGACTTGGGTTTTATTAAACATGTATATTAAAATTGTAAATTTAACCACTGAAAGAATAGAAACAAACGAAGTGTTCAGATCTTTAGAAAAATACTTTAAGTATAAAAACCTTAATTCAGTATAATAAAAATAGTATATAGGAAAATAAAAGAAACATATCAAGGGATAAAGAATAGTGAACCATGCAATCACAGAATTAAATACAAATATGCAATTAAATACAATAACATGAATGCACAAAACTTTTGATTAAAAGGGAAAATTAGGAAGTTAGATTAAAAAAACTAAGTCCAACTGAAAAGGTTAAAGCTATATGCCAAATGATAACTTTATAGATTAAAATTAAGAGACTAGAATAGACATTAATACACAAATGAATCTAAGTTACATAGGTTACATAATATTTCATTGTTTGTACCAACAGAAAATAAATTATTAGAAGTAAGGCATGGTGGTGCATGTCTGTAATCCCAACACACTGAGAAACTGAGGTAGGAGCCTCAGCCTTGTTGACTGAGCCCAGCTAGGGCAGTTTAGTGACTTAAGTTGAGCTGAGGACATAGATCAGCGTGCAGGCCCTGGATTGAAACCTCAGTACCAAAAAAGAAAAAAAAAAGAATTATAAATGAATAGAAGGCATTTGACAGAATTACACTGAACAACTGGCAAATACATTACTATAGGAAAAAGCTAATTATGTACTTACTGTTTAATTTTTGTCTACCCTGAGATTTAATCCAATAGTAAACAAACTGATCTAATGAACAGAATTCATGACTTGCTCTTTTGCAGTATTATGAGGTGATGCATTTGTGTTCAGAGTAGAGAAGTAAAATTTCATTTGCTTCTCCTTTTAACTTCACCTTGGTAAACTATAAAATTAAGAAATTACATTAAATTTTTCCTATGAATCTGTTCAACTCTACAGTATTGTTTTATTTGATCATGGCCTTAAAATTACATACAAGGAAAAGATCACAGCTTTCAATTTCTTTTTCATGTTTTTGTTTGTAGAACACAGTAAAAGGAAATAGAATGTTGACTGTCATGGCTTAATATCAGTGTTATACATTGTGATATTATATGAGTTAGCATAATTTTGTACTTTTCCCTACCCACAAATTTTTTATAAAGGAGAGTAATAGGCTTACACAAATTGCCAGACCTAAAAGAAAACAGTAGACTCAGAATGTTGGCTACACCAGCTAGAGAAGGACATGAGACTGAAAAGGCCACATAAATTAATTTCACAAAGTTCTGGAATCTCTGCCTGTGAATTTACCAAAGCTGCCTTAAAGATTATTAATGTAAAACAACTAAGGAATTTTGAAATTGTTTTTTCACTATATATAAGTAAACCAGTTATTCAATTCATTTGTTGAGTATTATATAGTTATATAGTTTCTTGAACTTTTAAGTGTAGCTTCTCAACACGGAGAAAGGCAAAAGTTAAAAGAAAATAAACTATTACAAGATAAAAATACCTTCTAGCTGGCTTCCTTAAATGTCAAGTCATCTTTCCATTACACTGGAAGTTTGAGGCAAATACGTGGGTTTTGTAGTTAACAAAATGTGAATAAACCTCAGAAATATTGGCTTGTGGGTCCCTAATTCCCTGCTGTGAGCATCTAATCAAAACTGATAATAGTTCAATAGTGTCAACCTTACTTTGAGGATCAGTCATTTACTTTATTATTTAGTGAATTAGGTTGTGGTCTAAAACCACTTTGTGATAGTGACTCTCCATGGTTGAAAGGTTGTGAATTTGTATTGTGTCCAGGGTCAAATAACTCTATCTGCCATTTCTGTAAGATCTCATACTGTTTACAATGGTCATTTTCTTTAGTTCGGTTAAACATAAAGGTAGAAACTTTAGAATTCAGTTGACTATCCTTAGTGTTTCTGTGGGAAGTATGTGCTGGGTTTGTGGTAGTCATATTGTTTTTGTGAACTAGATACAATAATACAAGTTTCTCTGTGTTCTGAAGGAAAATGAAAGAAACAATATTTTCAGCATATACATTTTAAAGGGAATCTGTTATTTCCCCAAATTAACATATTTTTCCATACATGAAGAAAAAGAGGTGTAAATAACAATGTTCTACATGTGGCATAAATTGGCCAGAATTTAGTTGGAACAAAAAAGCCGATTGTTCATGCACACATAGCTATATTAAAGTTAAATAGTATTCATTTTGAAAAAAATAACATGAGACTTATGGAAAATGTAATATTATTTGAAAAAGTAGCATCTTTATATACATGCAAAATCTAAATACACTGTTTTGCTCCTTCATTATTTTGTAACAATGTAATACATTTTTCATCACTATGAATTAATTGGACTATATCAATTAACTACCTATACGTTGAATATTAGTTCTTTAAAAAACTTTGTACCATATCTTGTGCAAAATTGTGTATAACTTTATTTCAAACTACTAAAGATGGAAGAGTTAATCTAGTAGCTCTGAAAAATGAATGAAGTGAAACAAAATGTTTATCATCTTTTAATGTTTGACTTTAGGGATGCTGACAATGGTTATTATTTTTCTTAACTAACTTAAAAGGTGAATACACATATAACAAGTTGTTCTTCTCCATTTCCTTTCTTTCCTTTTTCCCTTCCTCTCTTGTCTCCTTTTTTGCATTATGTATTGTTTTCTGATAACTAAAAATGCAATGGCTCTCTTGAGGTAGTTAACATATATGTTATATGTATATACGTGTGCTGTGTTGTGCACACATGTATCTGTGCATACTTACTATTTTGTGATGAGAATACTTAAAATCTGTTCTTCTACCAATGGTGGTTACCGGAGGTTGGATGACATGGGAGGAGGAAGAGGTGGGACAGCTGGTAATACGATACAATCATGTACGAGGAATTCACTTCCATGCTCCAATGCACGGTTTCGAACTTAATTCATTCCACGATTCTCGGGAAGATGGCTGGGTTGCTGTTTGTGCGGGAAAGACGGACACAGTTGTATTCATCACCCAGTGCGGAGCTTGCAAAAGGAAGTGAAATTTTGCCAAATACTTCTATTTGCCAACTGAATTGTTTGTGAACAGAAACATTTGTGAAGGTATGCATTGCTGTGCATATATAATATGTATTATGATCATGAGGACGAAGAGGAGTTTCGCAAAAATGGTAAACTCTCAGTTGGAAATGCTTATTTCCTGATTTCCTCATTATACATTGTATATTCTCACACTCCATCTCATAAATAGGTACAGTTATCTTATGTCAATAAAAATGATTAGCAATTTTCTAGAATCTATTAGGTATTACTTACAGTTACCATATTGTACATCAGATACCTTAAATTTATTTTTCCCCAGAATTTTGTACCCTTTGACTAATTCTCTGTAATCCCTACTCTCAATTCAGCCCTTAATAACCACCATTCTACCACATGTATGTGTTTTGGCTTTCTTAGATTCCATATATGAATGAAGTCAGGTGGTATTTGTTTTTCTATCCCTGAGTTACATCACTTAGCCACTAAATATACCTGTGTTGTCCCAAATGACAGGATTTCCCTTTTCGCCAAGGATGGATAGTATTCAACTGTGGGTATATACTGCGTTTCTTTCTCTGTGATTCAATGATGAAAACTTAGATTGATTCTCTATCTTGTTTGCTATGAAGAATGCTATAAGGAACATGCAGACATTACTTCAACATTCTTATTTCCTTTCCTTCATAAATGTATCTATCACTGGGATTACTGGGTCGTAGAGATTGTTCTGCTTCAAAGTTTTGCTGGATCCTACATGTTTTCCGGAATGGCTGTACATTCCCACCGTTATACAAGGATTCCATTTTTTCCATATGTTCTCTAGTAGTTACTACCCTTCAACTTTCCGGTTAGAGCCATACTGACAGGTGTAAAGTCATGTATAATTATGATGCAAGTTTTCATTTCTCTGATAATTAATGATTGTAAACATTCTTTGATATAGCTGTTAGCACTTTGTATCTCTTCTTTCGATAGCTGTCTATTCAGATCCTTTGCCCTTTGGTTAATCAGATTGTTTTCTTACTATTGAGCTGAGTTCCTTAAACATTTTGGATATTAATTTCTTATCAAGAATTATTAGATGTGTTGTTTGCAAATATTCTTGCCAATTCCATAGGTTGTCTCTCCACTCTACTGATTGTTTCCTTTGATGTATGGAAGTTTTTTGTTTTGTTACCTGTGCTTTTGAGGTAATACACACAAAAAATTTCTTGCCCAAAATACTGTCACAAAGATTTCCCCATATTTTCACTAGTAGTTTCATAGTTTTGGGTCTTATGTTCAAGTTTCTGATGTATTTTGAGTTGACTTTTTGTTTTTGATGTAAGATAAGGATCTAGTTTAACTCATCAGTAGTGGATATACAGTCATTCAACATCTTTTGATGGGACTGTCCTATCCCCATTGTGTTGTTGGCACTTTTACTCAGATCAGCTGATTATGCATCTGTGAACTTATTTCTGGGCTGTCTATCCTGTTGTACTGGTCTGCATGTCTCTTTTTTATGCCAGTACCACCCCATGCAGTTTTGATGACTACAGCTTAGGTAGTGTGTTGTCTCCAGCTTTATTGCTTTTGCTCAGGGTTTCCTTGGCTAGTTGAGGTATTATTCAGCTCCACATAAAATTTACAACTTGTTTCAAATTTCACAAATTTGTGATTATGCAAAATGTCTTGAGATTTTGATAAAAAGTGGCATTGAATGTGTAGATTGCTTTGAATAATATGGATATTTTAAGATTATTCTTCCAATCCATGAACTTGGAATAGCTTTTTATTTACAGTTTCTTATATTTCTTTCATCAATTTTAAAAAATATTTCTAAAAAAGCCCTAAGCTTTCAAAGAAACATTAAATCTGTGCTAGCTCATTCTTTTGGAAAATGCCAAGAAATACTTCTCAATTCTTACCAAATCATAGAAAGAATTAAGAGCTCTCATATGAAATCTGTACAAATGCTGTCATAATAAAGAGTATTTCCTGTGTACAAGTTACTAACTGCAGGAGGAAAATGCGTATGTTCATATTTCTATGAGTCAATGTGTGTGGGGGGCAAGTAGGTAGATAGAGGATTTTAAGACAAAGTAGGGTAAATTAGATAAATATAAAAATATGAGACATAACTAATACTCCACAACCTCTATCCTTCTCCCGGTCCTTCTGTGCTGGTGGAGTCTGATTCCATTAGCGAAGTTTGACTGTGTTTCATATTTACTTTTCTACCTTTCTTTCAGCTAGAACATTGGAATATATCCCCAAATCTGGCCAGTGGGATGTAAGGAAAGGTCTTTTGTGCAGCTTCCAGGAAAATAATTTCTGAATAAATAAAAAGAGATGAAAAAATAAGACGCCCTTTGCTTGATATAGCAGTGCCTACACATGACACCTTAGGAAGTCACCCTACAATCATGAGAGAGGCAGAGGATGGAATAGAGAAGTGCAAAGTTCTGACTTGAGTCTTTTTAAAATTGTTTATTGATATACTTTAGATATACAGTACAGTTACATCCATCATTTGGTTCTTGTACCTTTACATGACAGGTCTTGATTCTTATTTTTCCCCACTCCTCAGCCCTCCCTTCACTCCCTCCATCCTTCCCTGTTTACAAAGACATTATTTCCATGTTTTTCTTTTTCATATATTTTCTTTTCTCCTTTTCCCTTTCCCCTAGCCCTACCGCTTTCTCTACTCTTTTAGATCTTTTCTTCCTATTATATAATATCAATTATTCATTTTGATCCTTATTTACACTTTTAGTTTTTCACACCAGAGAAACTATTCAGTATTTACACATGTGTGTCTTATTAATTTCATTTTAAGAGTATGGCCTCAATGTGCATCCACTTAGCTATAAATGTCTCTAGTTTCTCATTCTTTATAGCTGAGTAGTACTCCATTTTATTAAAAAAAATCTTTTTTATCCAGTCTCCTCCAGTTGGTGGGGAATTGGGCTGTTTCCAAGTTTTACCTATTACAAACTGTGCCTCTATATATGTGGGTGAGCATATATTGCTGTGGTATGATTCTTTTAATTCTTTCAGAAAGATACCCAGCAGAGGAATTGCTGGGTCAAATGGAACCTCTAATACTAGTTGTTTGAAGCATCTCCATATTGATTTCCCCAGTGGTTGCACCAGTCTGCACTGCCACCAGCAATGAAGAAGAGTTCCTTAGTCCCAAAACTCCCATAAGCATTTTTTATTGGTTGATTTCATTATAGCAGCCATTCTTTCTGGGTTGAGGTGGAATCTCAGTGTTGTTTTCATCTGCATCTCTCGATTACCAGTGATGTTGAACATTTTTTCATGTGTTTATTTCCTGTTTTTACTTATCTCTCTGAGAAATGTCTGTTCATTTCAGATGCCTATTTTTTAATTGGGTTTTTATGTTTCTGAGTGCTTTATATATTCTAGATAGTAGACCTTTTGTTTGAGGAACATCTGGTAAATTTTTCCCACAATGGGGGTTGTCTCTTAGCTCTGCTGGTGATTTCTGTGCCAGTGCAGAAGCTTTTTAAAAAGATGAGATCCCAATTCTTGATTCTTTGTGCTAGTTCCCATGCTACTAAGGATTTGTTCATAAAGTCTTTTCCTATGGCACTATCCTCAGGAGCTCTACTTAACTTATCTTCCAGCCAGTTTAGTGTTTCAGTTTTAGTATTTATATATTTAATCCACTCGGATTTTAGTTTAGTGCATGGTGAAAGATATGGGTCTAAGTTTTAATCATTGACAACTTGAAATCCAGTTTTTCCAACACCATTTATTAAAAAGGTTATCTTTCCTCCATTGAGGATGGTTGGCTCCTTTGTCAAAGATGAGGTAGCTGAGTATGTAAGGAATTGTTTCTGCATCTTCCAATCTGTTCCACTGATCCTTAGTTCTGTTTATTTGCCAGTAATATACTGTTTTTATCACAGTGGCTTTGTAGTATAGTTTCATAGGGGACTGTGATATCCCCCTGCAATGTCTCTGTTGTCTAGAATGGCTTTTGCTATTCTAAGTCTCTTCTGATACCAAATGAGTTTTTGTATTGCTTTCTCTAGTTCTGTGAAATGTACTGTTCAGATTTCAATAAGGGTTGTGTTGAATCTGTGTAGCACTTTTGGAAGTATGGCCATTTTCACTATATTGATTCATCCTACCCAGGATTATAAGGGGTGTCATTTCATTTTCTTATATTCTCTTCATATCCTCTTCAGTCTCTTTTTTTCAGAATATTGTAATTCTCAATGTAGAGTTCTTTTATTTCCTTTGTTAGATTGATTCCAGAAATTTCATTTTTTGGATGTTATTGTGAAAGGGATTGTTTCCCTAATTCACTCTCAGTGAGTCTTCTATTTGTGTACAAGAAGGCTATTAATTTTTGAGTATTTACCTGGTATCCAGCTACTTTACTGAATCTGTCAATTAAGTGTATAAGTGTTTTAGCAGAGTTTTTTCATTCTTCTATGTAGAGCATCATATCGTCAGCAAATAATGACAGTTTAACTTCTTCCTTTCCTACCTTTATTTCTTTTATTTATCTCTCTTATCTAATTGCTATGGCTAATGTTTCCAAAACTATATTGAACAGGAGTGATGATAGTAGACATCCTTGTCTTGTTCCTGATTTTAACGTGAAGGTTTTTAGTTTTTGACCATTTAGTATGATGTTGGGTTTTGGTTTTTCATAGATAGCCTTTATTAAGTTGAGATAAAGACCATCTTTTCCAATTTTCTGCAGGGTGTTTATCATGAATGGGGATTGAATTTTGTTGAATGCTTTCTCTTCATATATTAAGATGATCCTATAGTTTTTGTCCTTGACTATGTTAATATAGTGTATTACATTTATTGATTTATGTGTGTTGAAACATCATTGCATCCCTGGAATAAATCCAACTTGGTCAGGGTGTATGATGTTTTTGCTGACCCTCTGTATTCTGTTTGCCAGTACCTTATTGAGCATTTTTTGCATCTATGTTCATTAGAGAGATTGGCCTGTAGTTCTATTTTTTTGTTGGGTCTTTCCCTTGTTTTGGAATCAAAGTAACACTTGCTTCCAGGAATGAATTTGAAAGTATTGCTTCCCTTTCATTTTTCACTGAAAAGTTTAAAGAGTAGTGGCAATGGTTCTTCTGTAAATGTCTTTTTAATTCAGCAGTGAAGCCATTAGGACCCGGGCTTTTCTTTGTTGGTAAATTTTTAATTATGTTTTCAACTTCACTGATTGTAATTGGGCTGTTTCAAATTTTTATATCTTCTTCATTCACCTTTGGTATTTAGTAATCTGTGGGTTTGTTATATTCAGCCTTTTTGGTGTTGAGGTATATTCCTTCTATAGCCAGTTTTAGAAGGTATATGATATTAAAATATATATTACTGTGTGAAAGAGGAAAACTGACATGTATTACTTGGTAATCATTACATTTTTGATTCATGGGCCCACTTATTTTGGTCATCAACATATTCCTTACTCAAGAATAATGTCTCTTGTATAGTAAATACTCAGCAAATATTTGCTGAGTGGGAGAATCTTGAAAGTCAAATTGCTATTATTCAGGGTTTAGGAAAGTCATTAATGAGGGTTAAAATGCTGAAAATATGCCTTTCCCCATTTAGTAGCCTTTAGTTTGTGAAAACAGCAAAGAAGTTCCAGTAGTAGTTCAATAAAGTCATATGCCTTGGGTTAATAAATAAGTGTTGCACATTGAATAATATTAATTTGCATATAAACAATAAACATATTATATATACATATATATGCATATGTTGCAGTCACTAACTCTGGCACTATATCTTAGACACTTCTGGCACCTCTGGGCCTCCATTTCCTTTTCTTAGTTAACTGAGTCAAGCTTTCTTAATTTCTTTAATTTTTGTTGCAACAGTTCTAGTATTTATTCAACAATTATTTTAGTGTAAATTATACACAGTTAGTAGCTGGCATTATACAACATTCAGTGTTTAAAACAAAGATGAATGGCTATCCTTAGGAGATCTGTAACTAAAGTGGAGATATAATATATACAGAATAGCAAATAATACTCAACATCATAAGTTATTGGCAAATTACAAATTAAAATCATAATAAGATACCATTATTAGATAGCACCTCTTGGAAAGGCAAAAATCTAAAACACTGACTACACCAAATATTGGTGAGAATGTAGAACAATAGAAATACTCCTGCACTGATGGTGGAACATAATGCAGCCACCTTGAAGGGCACTTTGGTAGTTTGTTAGAAAACATATTTCTGTCATAGAATCCAGAAATTATATTCTTTGCTGTTTATGTGAATGAACTGAGAATTAATGTTACACAAAAATTTGCACATGAATGTTTATAGAATCTTTATTCAAAATTCCCAACATATTATAAGCTACATTATTGACTAGATGAATGGATACAGAAGCTGATACATCTAAATAATTCAATATTTTCAGCACCTAAAAGAATGAGTTATCAAGCCATAAAAACAACAAAAAAGGAGAGAGAGAAAGAAAGAAAGAATGAAGAAAGAAAGTCAAACCTGTGATTTCAGTAGTCTGGGAGACTGAACCAGAAGATTGCTAGTGAGCGCAGCCTGACAAGTTTAGAAAGGTCCTGTTCCAAACTAAAAAATAAAAGAAGGGCTGGGAGAGTACCTCAGTACAAAAGCACTGGATTTAATCCCAGTGCAACCATCAGCCACCATGGAGAAGCTGAAATGCACATATAAGTATAAGCAACCACTTTGAAAAGTCTACAAACTGTATCATTTCAACTATATGACACCCTGGAAAAGACAAAGTGATAGAAACAAAATCAAAGAGCATTGGTTTCCTGAGGTTAAAGAGAAGAGAGTGATGAATAAGCAGAGTACAGAACACTTTTAGAGTACTTTAGGTGTTCTGTATTATGTTGTAATAGTGGCCGCATATCACTGTATATTTCTTATGAAATATAAAGCATTAAACCTGAGTGAACCTCATTGTAAATTATAGAATTATTGAGTTATTGAATGCTAGTGATATTGAAGGTAAGTTAATCAATTACAATAAATGTACATTCTGCTATGGGCTGCTGGTAGTGGGGGAAGCTGGGCACATGTAGAGCTGAGGATAGATGGGAAATCTCTGTACTCAACTTTGCTATGAACTTACAATTGCTCTAAAAATATATTTTCAAGGTAACTACAATGTGAAGAAGGGTTTTTGACTGCCAGGAGAAACAAAGCCCATGTGTTTGGGGGAATTCATGGAAGTCAGTTACTAGAGTTTGTTACAGAATTTTTTAATGAAAGAAGGACTCATAAAAATCAAATAAAAAGTCAAATATTACATGGGGAGAGGAACAGTTGGAAAACACATTGACGAGTGAGGTACACAGAAAACAATTTTATATGGAATGGGATATACTTCCTTGGACTAGAGAGCAGACAGCACTTGGTGGAGCAATAAAAGTTAATATTTAGAAGGTAGTTTCTATTTTTACTGTTTTTTGTTTTGTTTTGTTTTTTTTTTTTTTTTTTTTTTTTTTTTTATTTTTTTTTTTTTTTTTTTTTTTTGTTTTGTTTTTGCCAGCACTGAGAATTGAATCCAGGGCTACATCTCAGGTCCTTTTTATAATTTTTTAAAAAAATTTTGAGACAGGATTCTGCTAAATTGCTAAATTGTCTAGGCGGGGCTCAAATTTGTAATCATGTCACACCCCCCCTAGACTGCTGGGATTACCAGCATGCACCACTGTGCCCGATTGGCTTGTGTAGTTTTATAATTAAAAAGTTTGTTCGATGCGTTCTCATGTTATTCTGTAGAAAAAGAAGTCTCAGATATATTATTAATGGACAAGTTGTGATTTTCAAAGAAGTGAGAGGTATCATACACAGGTGCAAATTCCCTATGATGAGTGTTATCATTGTATATACCAAAAATGTAGCAATGGATGTTTTGCTATTTAAAAAAAAGCATTTTGTTACTTTATGCTTTAACAATTATACAAAATTTTCAAATGTTAAAATGGAGATCTTAAGACATTACTTAATTGCAAATCAGTTTTTTATTTATTTTGGAGAGTAGCAAAATCAAACATGATTTTCATTATCAGTGCATTAGAAATTGGCAAAATGGATGGTGGATCAAATAAGAATTATCCAAGATATAGAAGACTGTCTTAATAGTGTGGATTTGAGCTAGGAGTGGTTGTAGTGCAAATGAAAAAAAATTGGTGTGAATTTGGGTTTAAGAAATCAATTTAGTATCATCATCATTATGTCATAGACCAGTGTTTAAAAACTAAATATGCAAAGGAAGCAGGACATGGGATTTGGGTTAGGGTAAGAACTATTTTATTATGCAGCTTTGGATCATTTTGGCTCTTGAAGTTACTGGGTATTACATTTTTTATTTAACCATTACTATAAAGAAAAGAAAACAAGCATATTTTAAAAAAGATAATAGGGCTTCACTCTTGACAGTAGAAATAAGAGAAATGGGAAATACAGTATTCAAGAATTGAGCCCAGGATGTTACCACAGTAATTTTACAAACAGCAGGAGAATACGAGATAGATGTGTGAGTGATGTAGAGTAGTGCACAGGAATGGATTTGTTCTATAAATATTAGATTTGAAGACTCTCAACATTCACGGAAAAAAATTCTATCAGGAAAGCTGAAATAAGGGATAGAAATGCAAACACACTAAACTGCATTGGCAGCTAGTTACCTCCATGGGAGTTAATAGGATGTTAGGAAGACAAAAGAAATCTACACACTTAGGGGTGGCTGTGATCTTTTATTAGGCACATCTTAGGCCTCAGCTGACAAAATGCATTATGGTGAAGGAGTAGGTGAAAATCTTTGCCTTCAGGTAGCCAGTGGACTAATGAGTGTTGCTGAAAGTGGAGTCTATGACCGGGTTTAAAACTTGGCTAAGTATCAGTTGGTTCATAATCAGTTTAGCTATTCTAGAGGAAAAGGGATGAAGCAGTTGTTCACTATGTTTAATAATAGGATATATAAGATTAGTTATGATACCATCATCAGAGAAGCCATTACATCCTTAATAATGGTTGTTCAAGTGCTATGAGGGATGCCTTGGTTTCTTTAGGCTTGGCTAGCTTTCAGTAAATAGGCAGTAGGTCAGGAGAGCTAAATCATTTCCCAAGAGTGTTTCTTTCTGTAAAATATTCAGTTGAATGAGTTGTTGTTTGCCTCTATTGTTGCCTTATGTCCTGAATTTACAAAAGTGGGCTATGAACACAAAATGATTTGTTGAAATATAAAGGTAAAATAATTTACATTAAAGTGAACAGAATAGAGAATATAATAGTGTATATGTCAGGACAAGTGGATTTGCAATACCAGTCTTTGCCAAAGAAAAAAATATATTAAAATTAAGATAAATATTCAAAAACTAAATTTTATTTTAATGGGTATCTATTTAACCTCTTTTCCTCGTGTGTTAGCAATTATGAAACTATCAAATAATGGTTTAGCATTATGAAAGTTTTCACTTAAATATGTCGAATAAGTGAAAGCATAGTGATATCTCTTTAAAGCAATCAGGACTGCCTTTCAAAGCAAGAGTAAAATAATACTTTACATAATAAAGTGGATCATTTTGCCAGCAAAGGCCAAAAAGGTTCCAAAAAGCAAAGTGACATTTTTCAGTAATGAAGATAGCATTTCCAAAACAGCCATGATTATTTCTCATAAATTTGTAAAGCGTAGTTTGAAACCTAATCATGAGTATAAAATAAAGAAAAATGTTTTTCTGTATCAAAAGACTGTTAATTGTCATATCATATTAGACACACGGCATGAAGAGGAGTTGCTGTCACACTGATGCTCTGGATAAATGGAGGTTGTTAGGTCTTTTGAAGGTGAGTAAAAGGAGCGATCAGCAATTGTTCTTATCTCCTTATTGAAATATGAGGTAGGTCATGATTTGAGTACTTTAATAATATTCTTAGGAAGGTGAATTATGTTCAACCTTACTTTGGGACTGATAAAGACCATAAACTTTAAAGAGTAAAAGAAAATGTGAAATCACATGAGGACTTGGAAGGAATTGTATGGGAAACAAGATGTTTTCTTAGAACAAAATTGAAGGGCTCAGATTTGGGGTCTGGCAAGGGCTGGAAAGCCTGCCTTTCCTTTTGTGGTATTCTATGCCTATCTGGGAACACATTCTTCTTTTGAAAGGTGACTCTAGAAAAGAAGACCCTGTGCTAAGTATCTTCTATGCCTTATTCTACATATGACATCTCCTCTCTCTGTATCCATTTTGGGCTGCCTCATTCTTTTTTAATTTCAAATTTCTGGGAGTGAGGAATTCCACCCAGTTAGGGGAAGATATGCAGTATATACAGTACTATATTGAAGCCATCATGTGTATATTGCAGGTAGACATAATTCTGTTTGAATTAGATGTGAACAATGTGACACCTCTAAATTTGCCAAGAGATGAAAATGATAATAAGTATCTGAAAGGGCCACATGAATTTTTTTGCATGAATTTATAAGTATGGTTTAGCAATGTTCTATGCTTAGTCTACACCAGGAAAGAAAATATGAAGAGCTCTGGAAGACAATTATCCATGGACCAATAGCATTTCTGCACCTCTTGTGAGCAGAGGCATTCAGCAGAGGTCTTTGTTCTGGACTGTCTTCTGTAGGATAACTGTAGAGCCATTAGTCTTGGAGGATAGAGGTAGTTTCTCCCTTAGAACAAAGGCAACATCTGTTCACTGCTGAGTATAAAAACATTATCTCTTCCCAAGAAAAGGTGTCAGGGTTTCTTTCCTGTAGAATACCTCACCACAGGTACAAGTGTCATCTCACCTTCTTCCCATTGCTTTCTTAGAACTGGGGCTTGGGAACTACTGAAATGCAGACTGATGCTAATCATGTGCTTGAATCAGTGGTCCTTGATTCTCAATGCAGGAGTCTTGTGTGTTCTCTAAGCATCCTTATAACTTATGCAGGTTAAATATTAGTTCCCTGTAGGAGGCAACCTCAGATCTCTTGATGTTTTTGACAGAGTTATCCAAATTGCAAGATGGACATTGTTTTATTGGTTGGGCATAGTGATCTAAAGTAAGGAAGTTATTTAAGATTAAAGTGGGAATGGTCATTGGAAAGATGGGAGAGAAAATCATCACTGAGTATTAACTAGGAAAAAGGAACAAATTAAAGAGTGAGTATAGTGAGAGAATGGGTAAGAGGAGAAATAAGTATTTTGAGTGCCAAACTTGTGCGTTATTTCTTGACAGTTTCTATATATTGCTTCTGAATTCTAACATCGTTTCTAAATTTGAAAATTCATATTTATTAACTCTATGTTTTTTATACTTCATTCAAACACTTGATTTCTATTGGCTTATTTTCCTAAATTGTTTGTAGATAGTTTGATTACTCCAGTATGTGCCACATGTTACTTATATGTCAATTGGAGGCTTTTTCCCTTCATATCTCATTAGAGTGGCTTGAAACTCCATTCTGAAATTTGAAAAGTTATGTGCTGTACCCTAAATCTTTGTGAATTTATGAAGGGAATTTATTTATAGGTAACCTTTGAATTTTAATCCTTCATCCTCAGAATTCTTACTATTTCTGTCTTTTATGGCTCGTTCCTTATCATCAGATGGATACCACCTGAGCATGGAATGCAGTTCCTTGCATAAAACCCTTTCTGTCATGACCACCCTCAC
Organism: Fukomys damarensis; assembly: GCF_012274545.1. NCBI lineage: Eukaryota > Metazoa > Chordata > Mammalia > Rodentia > Bathyergidae > Fukomys > Fukomys damarensis. Next base: position 49,043,199 of record NW_022900942.1, read on the forward strand.
TTTTGACTCCACATTCTTTTTTCTTTGTTGTAGTTTTTGCTCATCTTTGGAGAAAATGTCACAGAATTTTCATGACTTACAAGTGCTATTTATCTCTGTGAAAATGTTCTTGACTGCTCTTCGCGTTGTTTGTCCATCTTCCTTGTATTTCTACCGTTTTTGTTGAAACAATCTCCTTAGCAGCCTTACACAGGACCAGTAGATTTTCACAGGTCTTTCTTTACTCTGCCATTTTCACTGATGTTATTTCCAAAAATTAAACAGTGCAGTTTAAACTTTCTGGCAGAACTTTTGACTGTTTCTAGAGGGGACCAAAAACTGCTAAGATAGTACTCACTGAATGATGGAGGACAGTTCGCCAACTACCATCCACTCTCCTCTCTGTTACCTGATACTGGACTCTTCAGCTGCTGGCTTTACTCTATAAATCATGTGTTTCCCAAGGAATTTTGAAATTTTAATTGTGTTAATTAATAAACATCAATTGACATTAAAGGGAGTCTCACAGGCGAAGGAGTAGTGAACAATAATGACTAAAGTTAAAAATGGATATTATTATTCACATTGAAAATAATAAACATATCACTCATATTGAGAAGACATTTTTCCTTAGTGAAAGCCCATTCATACAACACATACACAGTCAAGGTTTGAGAATTACACATCTGTAAACTTGGTGAATGTGGAAAAGACTTGCTGCTCATATAACATTCTCACACAGGCTGACACACATACAGATATGTGGACTGGTACACACGACAGGTTAGCCACTTACTGTCCCTTAAACAGATATTCTTTATGTGTTCTTTTAGTATTTATCTGATGGATACATGGAGAAACTGATTTTCATCCTACAAAATATTTATTCCTTTATTGTCAAAACAAATTATTTTAAAATAACATTTTATTTATATTTATTTATTTAAATAATTTAACGAAAATTATATGCAACCAATGATCTGATATACATATATTCTGTGTAATATTATATACAAATACAATCAAATTACTTAATACCTATATTATAGAAAAATATGGAGGTTCCTAATAATATTAAATGAGTACCTACTATATGATCTAGCAATTCTATTTCTGTACATATCAAAGGAATCAAAATCAGTGCCATCCATGCTTTCATGTTCATTGCAGCAGTATTCACAGTAGAGAAGATATGAAAACAATCTAAGTGTGTATCAGTGAGTAGATAAATACAATTATATACATGAACAAAATTTTAATTGAGTTGGAAGTAGGTCAATTTCATATTTCAATCAAAATTTAAAAACAGATGATTCAAAGTTATATTACTCAACAGTTTTATATATTCATTATTCAAAAATATGTGCTTTTATAATGCTGGGTGAGGACATAGAAGAGATTATTGTAAAGAGAGCATGGTTCCTGTTCTGCAAGTATTTATGCTTATGACAGAACATCTGATCAAAGACCACACAATTATGGTATAACATTGGGAGTCTTCTACCAAATGGCTGAATGGTCAAAACTATTTTTTAAGAATTTGTTGCTATTTTGGGATAGAAATAATTCTCCTTAAAGCTAGGTTGTATAAAATTATCATTCAGAGTTGTTTGATAAAAGTAGTAGTGGAATATGTGGTTTATATTCAAATTTTCTGACTTTTGTTAAGTGACTACATTTAAACATATATTAAACTAGCATACTTGTATATGTGAAGAAAGAAGCAATACAATAGACAGAAGCATTATCAGAGAAATGTTTCTTTCCCCTTCCTTCTAGGCCCAATTTTCTTGTACTTTTTTTTTTCTATTGACCTACTTAGATTTAACAGTCAAGACTATGATCAGTCAGATATTTGACTATTATTTCTTGGAGAAGGAAATAGAAAGTCTGTGACACTTTTTATTGCTACACTGAATGTTGTGGGGATGAAAAAGATAAGTACCACAGCCATTGAGCCAAAGCCTCTTAACTGGTTCACAATAATTAAATAATTACACAGCTATTCCCTATTCCAAGATGAAAGTTTACTGTTTTACCACTTTACCACTTTCTTGGTCAGCCACACGTAGTAAATGGTTACACACAAAGAATAACATTCTCTCTCCTAAACAATAGCCTTTGATAAAATAATAGCAACATATGTGTGTGCATCAAGTAGTATGGAAATTATAACTAATAATAAAAATTACAGTTAATATTAAGGTTTTTATATTTTTATATTTATCAACAAATCAAAGTCTTTGATTCTAGATGGAAGGTCATGGTTTAGAGTAGTGTGATAAAACATGAACTAGATGATTAATAACTAATGTTTCCTCTTTCACAAAATGCTATAAAGCTCCATCATTTTTATAACTTCTACACAAGTCATATTGACTGAACAATGCATGACAGAGAAAACATATATTGTTTTGATATATGACATGTTTATGATACTTAATTCTTCATCTGACTTTGACACTTCCCCTTACTAGTATATTCAATTCCTGAACTCATAACCTGTTCAGAGATTTCAAACTAGATAAATAGGTAAGGATAGTAGCTGGAAATATAGCAAGAACAATATTCATTTTAGTTGCTATAGAGATAGCAGGCTGTATTATTAGTGCTTACTGACAGTTCACGGACTTCCATATCACGTTAGGAATGAGGAAATTTCTCTCAATACTTAATATGTAGAATACACATTTTTGTTTAGTTGTAATTGAAAATGCTAATTTACTTTGCTTTTTCATAAGCAAGATTATTCTATTTTCTCTGTATAGAATATTCAAAGTAGTTGAAATGTACAAAATATATCTCCCTTATTCAACAAAAGTATTTGAGCACTGTGGTGAACAAAATAATAGCTCTTCAGAAGGTATTTTCATCTAAGCGTCACTGCTTATGAATGTTTTACCTGACATGATGGAGTGAATTTTGAAGACATGATTAATTTGGGGATCATGAGATTAAAAAAACCCCTAGAATTTACAGGAAGCTCCAATGTAATCACAAGGGGTGGGAGGATCAGAGTCAAATGCAACGTGATGGGCAGTTTGGAGCGATCCATTCTGAAGATGGAAGAGAAGCTGAGGGCTGTAGATTAAGGCAGAGCATTTAAAATAAATGAAAGAGAATCTATACTCCAAGGAATTCTGGAACCTCCAGAAACTGGAAAGAGTAAGAAAGTTATTCTCCCTCGAGGTCTCCTGAAGGAACTTCTGGATGCGTCTGCAGGAAATTTTAAGAGAAGGAGAGAGAGGAAGAAACAGGATTCTGAAGGTTAAGTAGCAAGAGAGGCTAGAATAAAAATGGAAGGAAGAATTGTATAATTGGAGATGGGATCACAGAATGATGAAACAGATTAAAGGAGTCACAAGGCCAAGTTATGAATTGTTTGGTCTTTCATATTGAGAAGTTTACTTAGTTATGTTTTATATATAAAATGAAGTTAAATGTCCTTTATCCTCATGAGACAATTCTCTTCAACGCCTTCATTTCTGAGGGTTTTCTTCCAGAATGGACATTGGATTACGACAAATGCCTTTTCTGTGTTTTTAAGATGAACGTATTTTTTTTTCATTTGTTAATATGGTGAATGACACCAATTTTCAAATGTGAAATTAACCTTTCATTGCAATTCCTATAGTGTTGGCACAGTGTTCCATCCTTTTACTTGAAAACTACTGGTAATTTTAAAACAAAGTGCATTTTTGTAAGGAGTATATAATTGAAAAAAATTTTAATCCAATGTATGACTTTGAATTGTGTGTGCTCATATTTAATGTGGTTAGGTTTACATTGTCAGTTTACTATTTGTTTTCCATTTTACAATCTAGTCTGTTTTTTTTCTTTTTAGTATATGATTAAGGCAGAATAATTATAATCCTCTTGGCAAATTAGTACATATAAACATAGCATCTATTGTTTTCACTGCCTCATCTTCCCATGCGCTCCCCTCCTACTCTTCCCCAAGATTCCTTACCCAGCAAAACATATCAACCTACCTGCTTCCGCTCATCTTTCTTATTTTGCTTTTTCATTATTTATATTTTGGGATTCTTGTGTATGAGAAATAATTCCATATTAACTGTCTATGTCTGATTTATTTCACTAAGCTTTATGGTCCTTTGATCTATTCATTTTTCTACAAATGACTCAAAATTTCCTTTATTTCTGAGTAGTAGTTCTCCACTGTCTTTATATCCACATTGTCCATACATCGGTAGTGGAAATATAGGACTCTTCCATAATTTAGCTATTGCGCATTGTGCTTCTATAAACATGGGTGTGCATGTATCACTGTGATGTGATAACCTTAACTCTTTCAGGAAGCTACTCAGAGTGACATAGTGGATCAAATAAAATTTCTAGTTTTGGATTTTTGAGAAATCGCCAAATTTATTTACATAGCAGTTGTACTAGTTTACAGTCGCACCAACAGCATAGAAGCATTTCCCCCCATCTTTACTAACATTTATCATTTTTGAATCCTTACTAGAGTAACATGGAACCTCAATATTATTTTTATTTGAATTTTTTCTCATGAAAAGGGATGCTGAGCATTTTAAAATGTAATTATCAGCCATTTCTGCTTCTAAGAATTGTCCATTCATTTAAATTTTCTATTTTTTGATGAAGTTTTATTTTGAGTTCTTCATATATTCTAGACTCCTGTAGCACTAGGAGTAGCTGGCAATTTTTTCCCCATTGTATAAGCTGTCCTTTGCCACGCTGATTTTTCCCTTTGTTGGGTAGAAGCTTTTCAATATGATATAATCTCATTTGTTGATTCTTGGTTTTCTTGTCCAATTCAGGTTCTGCCCAGAAAGTCGTAGCCTACTCTTATGTCTTCAAGACTTTTACCACCTTTATCTTCAACTAGACTCAGTGTTCGTGTTTTTATATCTAGGTCTTTTATCTATTTTGTACAGGGTGAAGTCTGTGTGTCTATATTCATTCTATTGTGGACAATCAGTTTTTGTTAGAGACTGTCTTCACTCCAGTTTGTGCCTTTTGGTCCCTTTGTCAAATATGAGATGGCAGAAGGTGGACGAGATTGTTTCTGAATCTTCCATTTTATTCCCTTGGTCAACATGTTTGTTTTAGTACCATCACCCTGCTGTTTTTATTATTGTAGCTTGAAATTGTAGGGTGTAATTCCTCCTGCTTTGCTCTTTTTGCTCAGAATTATTTTGGCTATTCTGGGTCACTTCTGGTTCTATAAAATTTTAGGATTATCATTTCTGTATCTGCTCTTGCTGTTTTGATTGGAATTGCATTAAATCTCTACCTCACTTTTAGAAATGTGGCCATTCTGACAATGTTGGTTCTGCCAATCCATGAACAGGGACATCCTTCCATTTCCTAATATTGTTTTCAATCTCCTTTATCAGAGCACTATAGTTTTTTTTTTAATAGGGGCCTTTCATTTCCTTTCTTAGGTTAATTCATTGGTATTTAATTATTTAGAGACTACCACTAATGAGACTGTTTTCTTGATTTCTTCTTCAGTGGATTCTTTGTTGGTGTACAGGAAGTCTGTTGATTTTTGTGTGTTGATTTTGTCTTTCCATGTTGCTGAATTTATTGGTTTTAGGAGTCTTCTGGTGTTTTGGGGTCTTTTGTGTAAAGGATCATGTCATCTGCAAATAAGAATAGTTTTATTTCTTCTTTTCCTATTCTTATCCCTTTTGATATTTTTCTCTTGTGTGATTGCTCTGGCTAAAATTTCAAAACAGGAGAGAAGAGAGTGGGCTTCTTTGACCTATTCCCTTTTTAATGGGAATAATTTCAGTTTTTCTACTGAATTTTACAAGATCTTCAGGGAATTAAAGCCAGTACTCAAATTTTTCCATAAAATTGAAAGTGAAGAAACACTTCCAACTTATTCCTTGAAACTAGCATTACCCTGATACCAAAATAACGGGCCAATTTCCTTAATTAACTTAGATTCACATATCCCTGAGGAGATACTTACAAACAGGATGCAACAAAACATTAAAAATATCATATATTATGACCAACTTAGCTTCATCCCTGGGATCCAAGGATGCTTTGATATTTGTAAATAAATCTATCTAATATACCACATAAACAGAAGTGATATTAAGAAAAAAATCACATAATCCCCTCAACAGGTAGAGAAAAATCCTTTGAAAAAATCCAACATGGCAAAACTCTGAGAAAAAATGGGTATAGGAGAATCTTACCTCAAACCGATGAAAGCCATTTATGAAAAATCCTTTCTCTTTACTATATTTTCAAAATTAATAATTATATGATAGTGATTACTTTAGGATTTATGATATATATATTTGACTTCTAAAAAATCTAACTTTAATAAGTATTATAACATTTAGGGTTCAGGAAGTATAGTATACTTCTCTTTAACCTTTCTTAGGCTGTGTGATTTTTGTTATGAATATAAACATATTCCCTTATACATATGTGATAAATCATGTAATACATTCTTATTTAAAAATATTTGTATAAGAAGAAAAATGTTTCATAGTTACCCACATGCTTACCATTTCTGGTGTTTTTCATACATTTTTTAAAAGCTGTATTTCCATCTGGTATTATTCCCTCCTTCTCAAAGACATTTTTGTTTGAGAGATATTGATATTTCTTGTAATACAGATCTGTTAGTAATTAATTATTTTAGTTTTGTATGTCTGAAAATATATTTTATTCATTTAAAAGATATCACAATTATCCATTTCTATATTTTAAAAATTAAATTTATCAGTATATGTAGGTATACAATATGATGGCATTCATTGTTGGGAATTTGTACCTTTACATGATGTATCTTGGTTCTTGTTTTTTCCCCATTCCCCTGCCCTCCTGACAACTGCTCCACTCCTCCCTATTTACAGAGACTTTGTTTCCATTTTTTCCTTTTCTCATATTTATTCCTTTCCCCTACCCCTTACTTCCCCTTCCCCTTTAGACATTGTCTTTCTATTTCACATTATTTATTATATATTTTGATCCTTATTTATACTTTGTTTCCAAGTGGGTATACATTGAGGCAATACTCTCAAGTGAAATAAATAAGACACACATTTCTATAAATTTTAACAACTTATTCTTTGTTTTCTATTTGATTTTCTTTTTTTTAAATTTCCTTTTTCATTTCATTGGTGTTTAAAATGATTTCTTATTCACCTGTTCCCTTTACAGGTTTGGGAATTATACACTCTATATCCTCATCTGTTTAGTAGTCTCTTGAGCTTTTTACTTTTTAGGACTTTTTCCCCTGAAATGACTGAACTAGAAATTCTTTTGGTAAAGGTCTGTGGGTAATTAGGTTTCTTAATTTTCAATAAAAGTGTCTTTGGTTAGCCTTGTAATTTTGGCTTTTTAGCTCTTTCTTTAAAAAATTATTTGGTGGGCTGGGGATTTAGCTCAGTGGTGCCTCTGCCTGCCTCCCAAGCAGAAGGTCCTGAGTTTGATCCCCAGTACCAAAAAAAAAAACCAAAAAAAAAAAAAACCAAAACAAAAATCTATCATCTATATATCTATCTGTGTGTGTGTGTGTGTGTGTGTGTGTGTGTGTGTATGTAATTTGTTTTTCTACATTCCATTATACCTTCTACTGGGAAATGTGATGTCACATTTGTAACACTGTAGTTGTTCTGTAGTTTTATTGGTTATCAGTCTTTCTTGATAGCCTTTAAGTTTTTCTTGTTATCTTTTTTTGGTGTTTTACAGATTAATTTACAGAAATGTTCTAGGTAGAAATTTTAAAATAATCATCCTTCTCAATATATTGAATTTCTGAAATTATGATGTTAACATATGTGGAAATGTTTTTTATGTCCTTGAATGAGGGAAAAAAAGAGATTTAAATGATGAGGCAGATGTAGGAAAAAATAAAGCAGAAAAAAATGTAGAAAGTACAATATAGAAGGGTTTCAACAGAAATTTAGGTATCATTGAAAAGATAATTAATTCATGGAATCTGGATGTGACTATATTGTCCCAAATACAGAATCAGATTCATGTACAAGATTCACCTTTTAAAAAGGCATACCCTGTTGAAGTGGAAAATATAAGCTGGCTATTTTTATGTCATATTCTTTTATTGTTTTAATCAACCCTTCATCAAATTCTTTAACTTCAACTTTGAAATTTGTTGGTGGTCACTGACCCAGATGTACTACAATGTTGTTATATTTTGATACTGCAGTGAATTTAAATATCAGAATTCCATCATATGAAACTTGGGAAATTTTGATAATTTTATAATAACATTAATGAAGGTTTTAAATGTAACAGTTTCTTGTAATGTAACACCATATTGTTTATTGAATAAGCTAGAGCTTTATATAATAGTTTGTTAGATTCTATATTGGATTTTTTAAGAATCTTTTGAAAAGATCTCAAATCTTTCTTTCTCAAGTCTCCCCTATTCTAACAGACACTCATATTAGGTTATCAGATAACTCTAATTGTTAAATATTTAATAAACATTCCTGCATTTCTCATCTTTGTAGTTGAGACAGTCTGAAGGTCTGTACTGGAGTATGTCTTCCCCCAGTAACTAAGCTGGGGTCTTTTTCAATTTTCTAACTTTCCAGTTAAAGATTTTTTCTGTTAAAAAATGAATGTGTGTATTATGTTGTATGCTTATATTATGCCTGAGAAACATAGGACAGTGCTTGAATCTATAAACATTGAGACCCAGCTGAAAGCAGGCCAGATATGCTGAGAGCTTTTAATGCCAGGTGAAAGATGAGAGGAGTAGAACTCTAGTCTAACTTCTTCAAATGGCAGAAGAAGCAGTCCAGCAGGATAATGTGTTCCCTCTTGCCTTCCATTCTATTAAACTGCTATGTGCTTGAACAAGATGTGCTCTGATCTGATCATCTGCCTTCTGCCAGGAGATCCTCAGGATAGAAGAAGCTGAAGTACCCAAACCATTTCGTACAGTCAAAGACTTATGAAGAGAGCTGCTTCTGGTTGAAATATACATCTGTGTTTCTCAAATATATTCAAGACCCAGTAAATCTAGCACTTGTGTACATGGGTAATATGCATTAAGAAATGGTAGGAAGATTTCTGTCAGTATAAAAAATGTTTTGGTAATTTGAAAATGATTAAAGATATGTTGTCCTTACTGAATTCCTACTTACAGCATTATATTTTAAATAAAACTATTTCATAAAAATTATCTTTGGAAATGACTACTTTAGAGAGTTGAATATTACAGTACAGAGATACCAGAGCATATCAGAATTAACAACCAAATAACGCTTCATTTTGCATTTTAGGGTAAATACTCTAATTCAAAGAATGGGTACGTTTTTACATGCAAATAATTATATAAAAGTCATTACATTTTATTTAGTAAACTGTTATGTTTAATTCAATTTGACAAATAATTTTTGTTTTCTCATACATTTTCTTCAAAGATTAATTTTGCCCATAGGTAGTAAGTTACCAACAATTATTTAACAATACACTAACTTATCAAGCATTTTCAAAAATGTTTAGAATATCCATGATATAATGTATATATATATATTTTTTTTAAATTTAAATTTTATTGAGTTTATTGGTACATTTTAGGGATACAGTACAGTTACATTCATTGTTGGGATCATGTACCTTTACATGGCAAGTATTGATTCTCATTTTTTCCCCTTACCTCTGCCCTCCCTTCACCCCTTCCTCCCCTCCCCATCTACAAACACTTTATTTTCCTCTTTTCATTCTCTCACATTTTTTTTCTTTTCCCTTTTTGTTCTTCCCCTACGCATCACACATTCCCTACACCTTTAGCTCCTTTCTTCAAATTTCTAAATGTCAGTAATCTTATTAGAATCTTATGCATTGTTGCAGAATATTCACACCAGGGAAACTATTTGGTAGTCACACATGTATAATGTATATTTTAAAACACATTTATTATTTACATGTTATTAATTAAAATAGTTTGAGGAGCTGGGCAGAGTGGTACACACCTGTAAGCCCAGCACTCTGGGAACCTCAGGCAAGAGGATTGGAAATTTGAGCCCAACCTAGGCAGTTTAGTGGCATAGTGAGATCTGTCTTAAGAGGAGAAATAAAAAAGGGCTGGGGATGTAGCTCAGTATGAAGGCTTTGAGTATGAGATTGATCTCCAGTAAAACACACACACACACAAATGAGGATAATGGATTATATAAAATTTCCACAAAAACTTTTATTATCACAAATCCTGGTTATAGCAATAAAGTATTATTGCTCCAGAAGAGAACAGATGAATGCATATCTTAAACTATACAAAATCTGCCCTCAGGAATTTCAAGTGGAGCATCGAAAGTAACTTATTTGGCTTTTCTGATACCTCGGGCTGCCTTTGAAAGTCAGGCAACAGTCCCCATTGACTTAGCTGCCAGAACAGCAGCCTCACTCCACCTGGGCTCATTTCGCTCTAGTAAATAAGCATCATTCAATTCTTTTAGGCTCTGAGTAAAAGCAGTTACTGAATACAATTTTAAATTGTCGCCCCTACTGGGCACTTGGTTTATCTGCCCAGGGAGAGGGCGGGGGCAGATGACAGCCCTCAGCCCCAGCCAGCCCTCAGCTGATGGCTGGGAGTCTCTGCCAGGCTGAAAGCTTCTCATGTCTGAGGGCCTCTGCCCCTGCACTCCCTGAACGCCAGGGAAGGGCCAGGGAAAGATAGCAGTAGGTAGGAGTGAGGGGCTAGTGGAGTGAGCGTCAGCTGAAGGGAGAGACTTCAGCCAGCCAGAGGGCTACTCTCAGCGCGAGGCCTTGGCCTTGCCCGCGTAGGTTGTGTTAGGTGGGCGTCTTGGGGAAGGTTATGGGCGGCACCCAGACGCAATTGCGATTCCCGGCCCTGGTGCAGAAGGGCCGCGGAGATGAAGCTCAGGTGGCGCCAGGCAGCTCCAGGTGCCCCTAGAGGGCAGAGCAGATGCGCTACTGGGTTGGGTCGTCTTGATGCTGGACGGGGCTTCGGTCGCCTCATCCGCGCCTCGGAGGGTCCCAAAGGCCCAGCCGTGCGTGAAGAGGACACAGACCTCACTGGGGCTGGGCACTGCTGGCACCGCGGGCGGAGAGAACACTCTGGGAAAAGGCCTTGGCCTTCCTCCCCCGGGCGTTGCTATGGCAACTGTGCTGTTTGCGGCGCACGGTGGTGCAGCTCCCTCTCGCGGATCCCGGAGCGCTAGGAGCTGAGCCCGGAGCGCGCCAGGACTCCGGAGAGGCGAGGCTAGGCCTCCTGGGTAGACGGCGCCTTTCTCCCTCCGCGTTGCCATGGAGACCACCAAGGCCACCTCACCTGTACCGGGGTGAAGTACAGAAACAGCAACCTGAGCCCTCTTTTGCCCAGGCCTCTCTTCCAGGAAGTCTAACCCAGCAGCTGCCACTGCTCGCCTCCCACAGACAGGAAATGAGAGGGCAGGCGTCCATAATCTGTCCAGGGTTTCTCCACCATGGTTTTCTTTATTTAGCTTTCCACTCTGAATTTTATATCTCAACATCTTTCACACGAAATGGTCTAGAAAAAAACGGTCCTTTATACTGTCTGCCACACTTGTTAACAGACAGCGTATTTAATTCCACACACCACTGTTCTGGACCAAGTTTAATCATCAAAAGAGATTTTAGAGTGCCTTTTTACTTCCTCGTATTCTTTTTTCTCCTTTCTCTTTTTCTACCCCCCCCAGTCTCCCTGTCTCCCTCTTCTCTCCTTCTCTCCTCTGCTTTCTTGTATTACAGCATACACATCAATTATTTCATTTTTGTTAACAGAAATAGATAATATTTATAGGACTGTTCTCTTCCTGCCAGCACCACTGCGGGGGGGGGCATTTTTTGACAAGTGGAACAGTTATATGTCAGAATATCTCGGCTACATAGTTGAAAAAGAATGGGCTTTTCAGAGCCTCTTTCTTGTTTTATTTCCAGTTCTACATGCCAGTCCAATGCTAAAAATCTCTCTTTTCTGGGCTCTATTCCATCTAAGTCTGAGATCAGTTTTTGGCTTTGCGAGGGTGTTGTTTCAGCATGGCTCTGTCTCTGAACCCCAGGAGGAGGTTGGTGAACTAAGTACTCTACTTACACTCAGTTCAGGTGCAAGATTTAGTGCATGGATGCATCTCTACTGACTACCGACATGAATGCACTTTGCAAAAAGGACTCTGATTAGAGCAAGTTAGGGCATCTGTGGTCTTGTATTACCAGCCATACCCTGGCAGGCTCTGTGAACTAATGTTGGTCACAACTCCTTGCTTCTCACATGCTTTACTGTTTAGTGTGTATGTGGTACAGCTTTGGTTTTGTGAAAGCTCCCTGGTAGCTTTTGATTCCGATAAACGTGAGTTTTCTTACTTAGTTCTGCAAGTTTGAATAGACCAGCTTTTTTCAACTTGACTTTGATACCACCTCTTTAGAAAAATCTTAACAATGCAGATTACTGTTTCTTTTCCAAAGGCATGGGATCTTCAAAGCCATTTAAAGAGGTTGTTTCAGTCCAAGCCCTAAGTAAAGCTATGAATTGGAAATATGTTTGTCTGCTTGGTTGCCACTTTTCCCAGAGCACTAGTGTTTTCTAAAAACAAATTTTATGCCACTTACAAGTATTTGACCCTCTTGATCTAAAATTTCATGTCATTGAAAACCTTTTCTCTACTTCTCCTAGTGCCTTTCTGACCTCTTTGAAGGCTCTTTCTCATTTTTTCCCTTTTTTGCCTTTTTCTTTTGATATTTCTTCTTGACCCTCTGCTTTTTCTATTCTCCATATTCAGCCTTCACACCCATATCCTTTTGTTATATTGTTGTTGTTATGTATTCTAAATCTGTGTTGTCATATGCAGCCTCTTTCCTCTCAGATTTAAACCCTGACCGCTAAGCTACTTCATGGACACTTCCTGTAGGTATTTCAAGTGTAATATATTTTTCACTTATTTATGTTCCTCTCCAAAACTTGCTTTTCCTCCTGTGTTACTTATCTGGTTTAATGGTCTTATTATGTCCCTAGTTACCCAAGAAACTCAAAAATCCTTTACTGATTCATAGTCATCTGATTTTCTCATTAATATCTTACTAATACCTTGTATGTGGCAGGCAGATAATGTTGTGTCTAATGGAAAGGAGAAATTCATGAAACTAAGTCGTGAAATTATACCTTTTGGTGAAGTCTATTGAAGAAATAAGCAGGATATTATATGATAAAGAATACATTGGAAACTGTGCTCTAGACAGATAGTCAAAAAAAAGTTCAATGTGATATGATGAGATGAGGGATGAAAATAGCCAAACATTTATGTTGCTGAAGAAAGAACAGCAGAGAAAACAGCAAAGACAGAAACCTTAGATACTATAGCAGTCTATTTGTGCTGCTATGATGGAACACTAAACATTGGGTAATTCACAGTTTTGGAGACTGGAATACCAAGATCATGGCATTGATATTTTGTGTCTGGTCAGGGCTTAATCTTCCAGAGTAAAAGAACACTGTGTTCTTACATGGTGGAATATAGAAGGGGAAAAGGGACTGCCCCTCTCTAGCAAGCCAGGCACCTAATCTGTTTCAGGGCAGAGGACCCATTCTGGCCTAAGTATCTCTTGAAGACCTCATCTTTTAATACATTCGCATGGCACCACCCGGATTTTAGAGATACATATTAAAATCATACTTGGTGGGCAAAGGCTTGTGTTCAATTAAATGACCAAAAAGCCAGTTTTCATGGTGAGAATGTAACAGGGACTTTGAGGTGGGGGCTGCAGATGCCCAGGGGTAACTAAAAGTAGAATGAAATTTAGCTCGATCTGCCTTCACTTTTGTATGGATCTCCATCATTGCCGTGAAATGTTGGGCCAGATACCTGCTCAACTTTGTCTTTCCCAGCATGGCCATGCTGATAGAAGCTCCTTTCCTACCTTTCATCCCTGCTCCTCTCCTTGATTAGCATTTTGGGACAAGTGGCAAGTGGCCAAGCCTGGCCTACTGGGACTCCTGGAGCTGGGGTTTCTGTCATAAAACCCCTGCAAAAAGAGAGGAAAATGGAATGTAGTGAGGGTGGAAAGGGAAGCAGGGGTAAGATTTTGCAGAATTTTCTGGGCCATGATGAGGAATTTGGATTTTATTCTGTGTGCCGTGGGAAGCCATAGAATGCTTTCAGAAGAGTGGCATCAACCATTTCATAATTTTGAAAGATCATCTGGCTGTAGGGTGGGGAGCAAATTGGAATTGTGACAGTTTGAACATGGAGAAGAAATTAAAGATGATGAAAGTTTTCCAGGGATGACAGGGATTTGGAAGTAGAGGGGGAGGTAAGTTAACAGACAGGAGGTATTTTTAGTGGTCTTTTTTCCTCATCACCCACTGTTGTGTCTCAGTCTCATTTCTGTCCCTAGAGCACTCTGTGCCATATGGGGCCTCCCACACCCCAGGTCCTTACCATGGAATCCTAATTGTTATGATTTTTATTCTTTGAGGGCTTTAACTATCAGTGCCAATTACATGATATCTGATGAGAAGAAGGTAGAGAACAATAGTTAAAGTAGGCCGAAGAGGTGAGCCAGCCACCTTGGCTCGTGTTTACTCTCCATGACTTACTAATGGTGTCACTTTGGGAAAATTGCTGAACCTTTATATTTGATTTTCTCTAGGTACAGAACAAGAATAATAATAATACATGTTTTAGGACTTTGCAGGAATTGAAATATATGACACACTGTTATATTCATTTTAAATATATGGTATGTGCTCAGTAAATACTCACACACTGTGTTTGCTGCTAGTGTTGGTTCTGATGATAATGATAGAGGACTTGAAATCTCACCATGGCAAGCATTTCAATATAATCACCTTGGGGAAGTTCTGCAGCCTTTACTGATAACTTTATATTAGGAGTAAGAGTAGGAATAGGAATGACCCCACTAGAGGAGTGAGTGGGCAGCAGGGTAGCTGCTTTTCAAGGTCTTTTCTTGGGGGAAATCTTCCCTTAGGAAAGCATTTTTTATGCCTTTCTGGCTTTTAAATGTTCTTTCTCTGAGCCTATATTTTCCTATTTTGATTTTTCTGTTAGAATGATCTGAAAGAAAATGGACATTTATCTTTTAATCTTGGAAAGGAGGATACTGTAAGTTGAGAAAAACTGGGCCATGATGATTTTATTCCTTGATTTTGTAGGAAACAATCCTCAGTAATTATAAATTTTAATTTTCCTGAGTTTGTATCTTGGCTAGTATTGACTGCTTTGTTTTAACAAGTAATCAATGACCTACATCTCATAATTTTCCAACTCAGTTATCAAGACTTCTTGGTATTGACTAAATAAATGAATTAATCCTTAATGAAATGTCTCCCTGAACTTTTTTCTTTCTTATCAATTATTGTTGCCCTCTATCTAAATTATACCCTCATTATTTTTCTTGTGGAAGTATATACATTATAAATTAAATGTTTTCAACTTTCATGTTTATGGTAGATTTATTTTCTGTACATATGTAGCTCTTCTTGTCATCTTTCATTTAAAAGAATTAAAAAGATTTTCACCAAGAGGTAACTTACAAGCCAGAAAGAGATTCATATTCAGACTGCATAAAAGTTTTTCCTAACTCAGAAAAAATCAGAGCACTCAATTAAAAATTGGGCAAATGATTATTCAACAAAAGAGATCATGTAAATGATGAAGAAAGGTAAGAAATGACCCTGAACCTCAAAAGTCATCAGATAAATTATTATTAAAACCATTTTCACTCCCATCGGAAAATTACAATTAAGAAGACTAGCCTTCCTAAGTGTTAATGAGAACATTCATATACTACTAGAGGGACAATATATTTATGTGACTATGAGAAAATACTGTTCAGCATGAGCAACAAAAGTTGAATATGAAAGTGCTGTATGAAGTAATTCTCCTTGCTTATATATTCAAAATAAATGAATGATGGGTAAAGGGAACTGGCATAGCAGTATTAATTCTAATAGCTGACAATTGGAAGCAACTTGTTTATGTTGAAGAAAATAGTAATTATGGGAAATTCTACTATGGAAGAATATGCAGCAATAAAAATTGGTACACATACCATTGGCACACATAAATCCCACAAGCACATGGGCATAACAGAGAGGCAACACTAGTCAATGTTGAGAAGTAGGTGGAATTATCTTTTGGGAGATGCACAAGGGGGTAATTGGGATGAGGCATAAAGGAACTTTTGGGGTACTGCTATTCTTTATTGATCTGAATGACCCGTAGTTGAGTGTGCTTAATTTGCAAAAATTTACCAAGCTGTACATTTGTTATATGTACTCTTTTGTCTGCACATACTTCGATTAATTTTTTAAAGAGTCTTTTTAACTATTGAAAGCTGACTTTTGTTCAGATTGGCATCCAAGCCACTACTGATTGGATTACAAGCTACTTTTCTTGCTGTTTCTCCTTACATTTCTGCACATGTCCTCTGTTCTGGCAGACAACTACTGAAAGAGGCAGAGACTTCCAGTATTTCTTAGCTTTCACTGTATTCATCCTTTTACTAACTGAGCCTTCTAAATTTTAGCTGGACACATGACCACCAGTGACCAGTCTTCTGATCACCTTTTCCAGTCCGCTGTGCTTCTAGGTTTGGTAATGTGATTATGGTTGAGCCAATGGCACATAAGCAGAAGTGATGCTTGCAACTTTCTGTAATTCTTTCTACTTTTATTTTTGTCTGGGAAATCAAAATTTGACCTTGGCAGCCACATGTTCCAGTCGGCAGATCTACCTTGCTAGCTCTGGATCCCTGGGCTATTAGATGAGAGTGCATTGAATTTTTGTTTTATTTAAACTAAAATATCTTGAGGTTTCTTTGTTATAATACAGTCTGACACATGTAGTACTTCATAAATATTGTGATTCATGTGCACCTCTGTGCATTTCCTCAGACTAATGACTGTTTCTGAAATACACTGACCAGCTGAAATGATCCCCAACTGTGCCATATTTATTTTATCTCATCATTTGCTAGATATGCGACCATGGGGGATATATTCATTTGTCTGAGCCCTAGCTTCCTCATCTGTGAAATGGGAATAATAGAGGCATATTATGAAGATTAAAAGAAATAATATATGGCAAGTGTTTTGTACAGTCAGCAGTACATATCAAACACTAGCACAGTCATTGTTTTACTGTATGTTGATGATATGATAGAATTGAACATCGGAGTACAGAAGCTCAATATATGTTGGAAGAAATATAAATTAAGGCCACGTAAGAGAAGTTTATCTTGCTTTTTTACTCCTGGCCTTCTAAAATTTTGTGATTATTTCATGATACTGGAAACAGTGTCATGTGAAAATAAATAAACTCTATAACCAAACAATTCTACTTCTATTTATATATCCAAAAGAAATGAGCACATGGGTGTACCTAACATGTGAACATATTTATAGCAGTATTATTTATAATATTCACAAATATAATCTAATTCTCAGATATAAAAATAACATTCTTAATTTTAGGAAGTTTATTTTAACTGTCTATGTTTCCTTTTCTACTAAAAAAATAATAGCAAAACTACACATAACCACACACATTATATTTCAAAGCAGCCAGACAGAGAAGGTCAACCTTGGGGAATGACAGTTTGTCTGATGTCAATGGCTGGAAAGTCAGGAGGCAGTAAAATGATAGATTTTGATTCTCAGAGCAAGTATATGGCAATAGAGATTTATATAACCAGGTAAAGGACCACTCAAGAATGAATATTGGGCCAGGGATTTAGCTCAGTAGTGCTGCGCCTGCCTTGCAAGCACAAGGTCCTGAGTTCAATCCCTGGTACCAAAAAAAAAAAAAAAAGAGTCTTACCCAGGCCTTTAATCTCAGCACCCTGGAAGTCTGAGAAAGAAGATAGGAAGGTTGAGCTCTACCTGAACAATTTGATGATTTTTTTGAGGCCTGTCTCAAAATAAAGTGATAAAGGGCTAGAGATGTAGCTCAGTGACAAGGCCCCTTGGTCTAATCCCCAGTACAGCAAAAACAAAATAAAAGAAAGAAGAGACAAAAATGACAGTATTTTTAGGCAAAGCCCCAAAACCTGTATTACCCTTACTAAAGAAGTTTTTTAAAAAGTACTGTATGTTAGACTGACAAAATTTGCTAGATGATTGTAGAAAGGAAATTATAAAATTATAAGTACAATTTACATAGCAATCTCTATAGCATAGAGGTTTGTAGTATTTTTTCCCAGAGCTATTGTAGTAAACAAGTCATATTCTTAAGGAATCAATAATCAGGTGGGGCTTTCTTCCCCCCCAACCCCAAAAGAAGAGCTAAATCAAAGTAAAACAGGTCACTTTGCCCTGCCTATTGCAAATAGTCAGATTTTCTTCTAATCCATCTTGACATTGCATATATACCTTTATTTTTGAGGGTCCTTTGTATGGATTGGTTGCTGTTTCATATTTAATAGCCTACTGATCATAGGACCCTAGAAATTTTCCTGACCTCGAGAACTCTGCATTTTAAACTTTGATATTTGTTCATTCTTTTCAGTTATTGTACAGTAGAAGGTCCAGAATATTAAAGGAAGATCATGTATTTTGTCTTTGCAGATTTTTTTTTTCCAATATGATTTATTTTTTAAAGAAGAAATATTTCAGAAACACATGCTCTAAAACAATGTAAACTTTTTCTTTTTATGTTTTCATTTTCTGTGAGTTGTCAGCGTTTTTTAAATGGCCAAGTTTAGATTATGAAAATAATGACTTGAACTGGTTTTTGGTTCACTTGGGTAACTCTGCAGCCTCCGCAAGGTTTCACTCTCAATGGGGCCCATGGCTTTCTTCTCCCCTTCCCTTTAAAAATAGATTTTAGGTTCCCAGCTATATTGAGCCAAAGTACAGAGGGCTCCCCAGAGACTCATAGCTTTCCTACTAGCAATATCCCTTGCCAGAAGAGTAATTTTTTTGCAATTAGTAAATAATTGATTATTATTATC
The DNA here is from genome assembly GCF_012274545.1 of Fukomys damarensis. Lineage (NCBI taxonomy): Eukaryota > Metazoa > Chordata > Mammalia > Rodentia > Bathyergidae > Fukomys > Fukomys damarensis. Next base: position 49,062,114 of record NW_022900942.1, read on the forward strand.
ACTGAAAAGTCATTGTTTACATTAAGATGCACTTTTGGTATTGTACATTTTTGGGGTTGGGACAAATGTATAATGACATATACCCACCATGGCAGTATCATATTTTAAAATTTCACTGTCCTAAAAATCTTTGCTTATTCATCTCACCCTTTCTCTGTAACCACTAAATCTTTTATTTAACTTTCTATACAGTGTTGTATAGTCAAATCCAACTGTGTGTAGTACTTTCGTAGTCACTTTTATTTAGCAATATGCATTTAAGTTTCCTCCATGCTTCACGTGGCTTGACAACTCATTTCTTTTTAGTGCTAGATAATTTTCCATTGTCTGGAGATTGTGCATTTTATCCACATTTCTACTGAAGGACAATTTGTCTGCTTGTAAGTTTTGGAAATTATTAATAAAGCTGCTATAAATATGCTGGTGTAGAATGTGGTGTAAACATAAATTTTTAACTTCTTTGTGTAAATACCAAGGAATCTGATTACTGGATTGTAGTGTAAGACAAGGTTCAGCTTTTTAGGACAATACTTCACTGTCTTCAAAAGTGACTATAAAAATGAATGAGAATTCTTGTTGTTCCACAGCTATACCAGATTTTGGTGGCATTAGTGTTCCAGACTTTGGTCTTTCCAATAGGCATGTAGTGGTACTTCATTATTTTAATTTGCTTTTCCCAAATAACATACAATGTACAGCATCTTTTCATATGACCATTTTTCCATCTGTACATTTTCTTAAACTTATCAAAATACAGCTTATTAAATTCCAGGAAAAATTCAATTACTCTTCAAGTAAAGCAAAATATATAATATTATAATTATTTTCATATTTCAGAAGAGTAAATCTATGCCCAGATAAATATAAGGAAATTTTCAAAGGCAATTTAGGTCATAAACATAGAGTATGGTAGTCTGTCTCGAAGAGGTGTAATGTGGTGTCACTTGCCAAGTCTATAGCATGGACTGGACTTTGGCAAAGCAGTTCTACAATTTACCCAGATGGTATAGAAAAAAAAAACTATAATTGCACATTTATGGATCATCTACTATATACCAGAGCTACTCTAGGTATTAAATTTTGAGGATATACTCCTAAGTGAAATAAATAAGTCACATATGTGTAAATACCAAATAGTTTCTCTGATGTGAATAAACTATAATAGTACATAAGATCCTAATGATATAATGGACAATGTGAAATAGGAAGAAGGGGGTAATGGTGTAGGGAAAATGGGAAGGGTAGGGGAAAGGGAACAAGGGAAATGGAAAAAATATGAGAAAATGAAAAAATGGAAATGAAGTGTTTGTAAAGGGGGAGGGGAGGAGGGATGAAGGGAGGGCAGGGACAAGGGGAAAAAATGAGAACCAAGACCTGTCATGTAAAGGTACAAGATCCCAATGACGAATGTAACTGTACTGTGTACCTAAAATGTACCAATAAACTTAAAGAAAAAAATGAATTTTCAAAATAATTATCACCAACCATAGTCACTTAAGGAGGTCATTGGGTAGAGTATGCTGTAAACTAAATCAAATTACAATTCTGTACTAGCTTTTTTCAAAACAATACCAAAATGGAACCAACCCACTTTTCTATCAACTGGAAAATAGATAAATTGCAGCATAGCCACACTGTGGAATATCAATCAGAAATAAAATGTAGGAGTTATGATAACAAAGTTTTGATATAGAATCTAAATCATAAATTTTGCTGACTAAAAATCCTCAGTGAAATTCTGTTGAAGCTCTTCTGAACAATTTGGAAGTGAGGAATAATCTTTCTTTTCTTATTTTAGTTCTCTGCATGGTATTTAGGTCAAAAACTTCTTATCTTAAAAGTATATGTACCCTAACAAAATGATTGCCACCAGAATTTTTCTAAAATAAAAGTGCTTTGGGGTGGAGTTGTGACCCACAAGGTTGTCTTCTTAATAGTGATTTAAAATATTTTTTTAATCTTTTTCAGCATTCCTTTCCAAATACACTCATACATTATAGGTTATTGGCCATAGGCACATACATCATTTAACCTACTTTTGTGCTATGAATGTTAACACCACTAAAAATCATTTTTAGTTGATTTTTTTGGTTCTTAACTGCAAATATATAAAATGAAATTTACTACTCTTACACAATGAGTAGGTCTATTAGTTAAAGGAAAACATAAGAAGATGAGTTTGCTCTTTAGAATCACAGCTAAGTAGAGAATTATACAGAATGATGGACCAAGGAGATAGCTCACATGATTAAATCTTCAGATAAACTCTAACCTCATATTAAACAATTAACTTTTCAAGGAGAACGTTTTAGTTGTTACCTGTTTTTTTGGGAGAAGGGGCTACTACATAAACTGCTTAGTAGGTGCTAGGACAGTGAAATAATGAAAAGGCAGAGAAATATATAGTCTAAAATAGTGGGTTAATCAGCACCTCAGAATGACAGCGTGCTTTAAGAGAAACAGCAGCCCATGTCAGTGATGAAAAGCCCCTGATATAAGACAAAAATCTGACAAGCCGAGCTTGTCTTTCCAGAATATGAGCATATGGCCAAGCAGTTTCTCCAGTCTTTTTTGTTCTGACAGGGATTGACCTCCTAGTAACATGATGTTTTGTTTGGACTGGAAAGAGCCTTGATATTCTATATAAATAATTGTGATTATCTCCTTACTGAAGAAACATAAACTTGTAACTCACTCCTGTTTTCCTGAGTGTATCAGCAAGTTTGGAATGAGCAGAATTAAATTTCCTGTGGTCCAGCAAATGAATAGCTGGTGCAAAGTTAATAAATGTTGTATAATTTGCTTTTCAAAGAAATATATCTTTTAGTCTGCAGCGCTTTAGGTTGAAATACATGATTTTTGTCTTTATGTTATAGTTATTTTTTCTATTCCCTGAAATATTGTTACTTCTTTGTTTTACTTTTTAAAGATATAGTAACTCAAGCCCATTGGAAAATTTTAGCAAAAGAATGCTGTAGATTAAAAATCCTTAATTTGCTATATAAACATACTATTTTACACATAATAGGGTAAAATTCTTCAATAATCAGTACATAAAAATAAAAGTTTTGTATTTGGAACATTTCTTCTGAATTAGTCAACCAGATGTTTTGTTATATATGTTTATATATGGCTTAAATTAAATCTGAAGTCTTGAGGGTCATGTGGCATGATGTTTCTTTATAATTGAAGGAAAGTTTAGGGCTGCAGATGGTCACTTTAAAAAATAGCCCCTGTGCTTGAATAAGATTGGATATATGTGGATAGATAGAACTTTCAGTATAAATAGAAGCTCAAATGTGATTGTGGAAATTAGATTATTTAAAGGTAGTCTCCATATATTCTTGAATTTAGAATGTTTTTCAAAACTGAGTGCTGGAAATTTACATTATTTCCTTCTATCTTATTTTGTCTGTAGTATGCCATTGTTCCATTGTATATGCATTGGCTGCTCTCCTGTTTATTTCTAATTCCTCTCTCGTAATACCAACTATTTTATGACAACCATGTTGCCACCTAAGATATCTGATTGATAATGGCTTCTCTAAGGGGAAAAAGGTTAAATCTCTTGATTCCTAGACATAAATGTGCTATATTGGCCTTAGTTTGATTTTCCTATTACAATTTAAGTAAAGATTAAGTGGATATTCTCTTTGATATATTAAACTTTTGACTTTCAAATGCAATTTTTTAGTTGAGTGGAGAAGTCTCACAAGCTTTCCTGCTTTGGTTGGAATGGTATGTTCCAGTGATATGCCAGTGTCTTTGTATATCCACCCCTTGCTATAGGCCTCTGCTGATTCATTGTCAGGAAGGATTGCAAGAGAGAGATAGGCCACATAGTGGTTATCCCTATATTAATTCTTATTGTCTAATTTCATCATACAGTAGGAAGTCAGAATTTCAAAGTTGAATTTGAAACTCAGAAATAATATCTTCTGCATAGACCCTATAAAGAAAGAAGAACCATGTAAATGTGCATGTCATTCTTTTCACATAGAAGATATTTTGATTTTATTGTAATAATATTAATATTACTATGCATGGCATCTCTTATTCATCCATTTCATATAGTTTCTTCAGATTTTTAGGTCTGTGTTTAACATCTCACCTCTTTATAGTAAGCTTAAAGAATTAAGATAAGTTGACTCATATTTTTGGCTTAATTTCCCTCCCTCTCAACATCATTTTAATTTGTTAGTGCAGTAGAATGAGAAATTCAATAAGCAAATACTTTTGTTGAGCACAAACTTGCCATCATAAATGTAAGCTGCAAATTTGATTAGTTTTGATACCACAAAGTTTTTCTAGTAATATCAATATATTTCATGGCACAGTGATGTATTGTGTTAGATCAAAGAGTTTTTTGTTGGGTTTTTTTGTTGTTGTTGTTTAAGACTTTCTCTCTCTCTCTGTCTCTCTCTCTGTCTTTCATATACTCTATAAAGTAATCCCTGAATTCAGTAAATATGCGATTCATTCATTTTGAATGACATAACAACAGTGGTATTCTGGGGATGACTTTTACTAGACTCATGTGAACGTCTTAATTTTTAATAAATTTTATAGCCATATGTGAAACATAACCATTATTAAAAATTAAAAGTTAAGTGATTCATGTTAACAAGTAACACATATTCAAAGTTACTACTGCCTAATTATTTTACTACAATGTTGTATTATGTATATCCTTGGAGTAGTTAGTTATTCTGGTCCATATGACTATGTCAAATATAACATATGGTTAATGCATTTCTGTGCATTTATCTTCAAGTCTGGATTCAGTGGTTTTAGAGTGCTGGATTGAATAGGCATCATAGAATCATTTATACCACAAAACTCACCAAATATCACAGTCAGTGCATGAATATTTTGTGTTCAGTTTTAGTACAGAAGTTGAGTGAAGTTGCAATTTACTGAATAAAACTTGCAAAGAGCAAGAAACACTTCAACAGCAAATCATATACTACACTTGCTCATAAAAAGATATTGGGAAATTGTTTTCAGGTTAAGATGAAATTTCACATGATATATTATAGTTCAGCTAAAACTGTCAGTTGTCCAGTTATGAAAACATGCTATAAAATTTAGTTGTGCATGTGCAACTTATCATGAAAGTAGGTTTTTTTTTCACGAAAGTAGGTTTTATTATCTTTATAAATTTTACACTGTGCATGTTTTATATCAGTAAATTTATAATAATAAATAATATAACATTCAGTAGCACAACATATCAACTGCCAGTACGTTAGTGACTGAGCCTCTTCATTTCTACTCTGCATTCATAGGTTTGCAGACTGTTTGAGTACACACTGCATGAGTCTCTCCTCACTTTGCTTCCATCTTTGAACTCAAAATGCATATATTTTACAGAATAATTGAGATGTATCTCACATACCAGGCAATTTATCATTTGAAGTATACAATTCAATCTTTTAATACATTCAGAGGATTGCAAACATCCTCATCATCTAATATTTGACCAGTTATTTCCTTTCTAAAAGACACTTTGCAAATGTGGACCTATTTCAACATTCTTCTTGAATGTCTTTGATGTAGGCCAAGTAAGTCATCTAGTAAGCCTATGTTTAATATTTTGGTTATTGCAAAACTGTTTCCAAAGCAACTGCATCATTTTACATTCCCATCAATCCATAGGAATTACAATTTCTTTACATAATCTCTTCATATTTGATTTTAGCAATCCACTTAATGTGAAAGGAGTGCTTCATTGCAGTTTTTATTTGCACTTTCTTGATGACTAATAATATTGATTGTCTTTTATTGCATTTTTTTTTAACCTTTTTTTTTTGTTGTTGTACTGGGGATTCAACTTGGGTCCTTGCGCTTGCAAGGCAGGCCACCGAACCACTGAGCTAAATCCCCGGCCCTATTGCATTTATTTGCCATTCAAACATGTTCCGTGGAGAAATATCTACTTAGAGTCTGCCAATTTTTAAATTATTTGACTTCCTATGATTGAGTTGTGTATTCATGTATTATGAATGAAAGTTCCTTAATAAGTGAATGATATTCAAATATTTTACCCAATTTATATAGGTTTTCATTTCAATTTTTGATGAGATCATTTGCAGCATAAATATTTAAAATTTTGATGTAATTATTTATGATTTATCTTTTATTGTTTTATTTTTGATGCTATAACTATCAGGATTTTGCCCTACTCAAGGTCATAAGCATTTTATTCTTATGCATTCTTGTAAAAATTTTGAGTTTTAGTTCTTACTTTTAGCTCTATAATTCATTTTGATTTGATTTTGATGTATTGGGATAGGTAGAGTTCTGGCTTCATTTGTTTGCATGAGAGTATTGTTGTTATATCAAGCTTTGAAATTAAGTATGTGAACTCCAAATATGTTTTAAAGTATTTTTAATTATTTTCATTCCATTGCATTTATATATGATTCTTAGGATCACTTTGTCAATTTCTGCAAAATGCTAGCTGGAATACTGATAAGAGATGGCATTGGTTCTATAAGTTATTCTTTAGGAATTATCATTTTAACTATATTAAGTATGTTGATTTATGTACAAGGGATATATTTCCACTTTTATCTCATTTTAAATTTCTCTAAGCAATATTTTTAGTACTTAGTGTACAAATCTTAACTTCTTTTGTTAACTTTACATCTAAGTTTATTCCTACAATGCTATTGTTTAGATGTCTTACTAAATGAAATTACTTTGTCTAATTCAATTTGATTGTTCAATAGAAATGATGAGAAGTATAATTTATATCAATGCATAGTTATGAACATATTTATTAATTCTAAGCTTTGTGGATCCTTTAGGATTTTCTAAATATAAGATCATGTCATCTCTAAAGTGAAATTTAAAGAATCTGAAAAGACAGTTTGCATTTCTTCTTTTCCAATTTAGGTACCCTTTCTTTCTTTTTCTTGATTAATTGCCCTAACAATAACTCGTCATGAACATTCAAGTCATTTATATTGTAGTGGCAAACTTTGAAGACATTTTTGAATTTTAATTATGGAATATGGTGTGAATGGAGCTTGAATCAATTGAAAGTAATTGATACACATAAAGGATTATAGACCATTTCCCTCCCCTAAATTCATGTGATTTCATATTATCTTGATGAGCCCTAGAATCCTGACTTCTTGAAAGAATGTTAAGTATTGAATGGTTATGAAGCATCTGCAGCACACGTTGTCATAGCAGTCTATACCTTCTGTGTGCTAACACTCCCTGTAGTTGGTTGAATAATGGCAACCCAAACATAACAATTCCTGATTACTATGATTTGAAACTATTACCTTGTTTGAACAAAGGGTCTTTAGGGATATAATTAACTTAAGGATGTTGAGATAAAGAAGTTACCTTGAATTACCTGAAGGCCATCAGAAAGGTCTTGATGAGAGAAATTAGAGACAAGTCACCAGAAGAGAAGGCAGTGTGATGTAGCCCAGGGCCATGGAATGCTGGCAACCATTTGAAGCTGAAAGAGGCCAGGAACAGATTCACCACTGGATTTCCCAGGGGGAGTGCAGCTCTGCTGACAATTCTATTTTGCACTTAGGATCTCCAGGATGATGAGAGAAGAAATTTCTCTCTTGTTATCCAGCTCATGTTATGGTAATTTGTCACAGAAGCCTCAGGACATATTTACACCAATGTAACAATCATTAACTGAACATCTGTTTTCAGCAGTAGACAGTAAGCTCCCAAAACCCCTGATTAGATTTTAAACCTGGTTGACTCTAGTAACTAGTAAAGGCCTAGGCACTATTTAGGTTTTGTTGGATACTTGATAAAATGAGTAAATAAACTGTCGTTTCAGTGTTTAGCTGAGAGATTGAGCAAATATGCAAATGGCCCCGGGAACAAATAATATGTTAATTTATGTAAACCCATATATAATTAATAACTGTACAATGTTACTGTATTTATGGTTATTCATCAAAGGGATTGACTGGATAATAAACATTTTATGACTGAAAGCCAAGTTGACAACATTTCATAGATGATTTCATTGATAGAATTTGAATTTCTAAGCCAATGAAAATGGACATTCTCTAAAAATGGAGAGAGTGCCAGATTGAGGCACAGGAGATGTTATTTTCCCAGGCACTGACATCTAAGTTGAATGGCTTTTCAGGATGGTCACTATCAAGCTTCATGCAGTGTCTTTACATTCTCGATGCATGCTGGTCTTGTGTTACAAGGCAGTGAGGTGATGATGTCAGTGGAACCCATGTAAGGGACAGATACCTCAATATATTCAAGAAAAGAGATGAGAAAAGTCAGGAGCTTAATTGCAAGCAACATGTATCACCGATATTTCATGAAGGGACACTTACTTCTACCCCAACAAAGTGGGAGACCCTATGTACCCTAACATGTGGATCATTTGGGTATTTCACCTTGACACTGTTGCCTTCAGGCCTAGATTTAAAAAAGAAAAAATAAAAGGAAATAAAAACCAAAGTAACACAAATGACTTCCTCATGGTTTGCAGTAAACTCAGCTTGCTGGAAATGCTGTTCATTGAGGATCTTACCATTGCACTCACTGATTACATGATCTTTCTTAGTCACTCCATTGTGCTAGCATTGATCGCTCTGTCGTGTTGCTTTATGCTTCACTTTGGGGTTCAAATAAGAATGATGTGTGCATGTGTGTGTGTCTTCAGAAGCAGAAAGGTTTTCCATTTTGCGGCCATGTAAGATTTTTTTTTTCCTTACCTCAACCCTAACTTCTTTTTTTTTCTTTCATTTTTTTTTTAATTTTTATTTTATTTTATTTTATTTTTTTGTTTTTTTGAGACAGGGTCTCACTATGTAGACTGACCTGGAACTCATTGTGTAGCCCAGGCTGGTCACAAACTCACAGTGATCGTCCTGCCTCAGCCTCCCGAGTGATGGGATTACAGGCATGTGCCACAACACCTGGCTTACCCCTAACTTCTTATTTTCTATCATCTATGCGAACTGCTGGCTCTGTGTGATACTTATCTTGCCATGGTTTATGCCTACATCAACCCCCACCTATACCAATTATGTTTCAAAGAGCTACCTGAGAAGTTGGTGATGCATTCATTTTCTGAATGCCTATAGTACCTTTCTATTTTCTTATATTTTTATTTTGTAATCTAAATGGCAGGGTCTACCACTTATGGAACGTTCACTATATGTCAAACATTGGATTTATGTCACTCATACACATTATTCCATTTAATTCTTACAATAATTCTGTGGAGTGGACTTTATTATCCCTATTTTGAAGCCATAAAAACAGAAATTTAGAGAGATTTAAGTGATGTGTACATGTACTCAGTTTCTCGGTGGAAGATCCATAAATTATACATAGATAACTGGGGTGTGGTGGCAGGTACCTGTAAACCCAGTAGTCAGGAGGCTGAGGGAGGAGGAACACCTTGAGATTGAGGATAGTCCAGGCTACATAATGAATTCAAGGCCAGCCTTGTACCCAGCAAGACTTTGTCACAAAACAAAACAAACCACAGTTTACACAGAGGCAATTTGTAGAGTTCATATTTTTAACATTTAAAACATTTGTATCTTAGTTTAATATTGATAATTGATGCATTTTCTTTCATAGCTCATATTATGTTTGAGACTAGAGACTGTTATCTCTTTTATCTGTAATTGCTACTTCCAGGACTCAGAAACTGCAAAAATGGTTAGATGAATGAATCAGTCTTTAGAATTACATTATGGAAATGAAGTTAATAGGCTTTAAAACAATTTTGGAAAGTTGTAAGAAAGTTATACTGATGGTTAAAAGTAAGTCATCTTTAAAACTCGAAAGATGGAACTTTTGGATAAGCATGATTCACATTTACTATCTAGACCTCCTATTTACTACAGTTCTTTATGTAAATAATGCACAAAACTATAGGATATTATTTAAAAATTTGTGAAGTTTTCTAATGTAGATAATTTGGTTCATAGTAGTATCTAAATATTTCAACCTAATTGACGTTGTGCCTTAAATGCAAATGACTGTATTAATCTGTGTGTGTTTGGTTTTGTCTAGGATGGCGTGGGGGTAGATGAAAAGTTGTCTTTACGGAGGGTCGCAGTGGTGGAAGATTTCTTTGACATTATCTATTCGATGCATGTGGAAACTGGGCCGAATGGAGAACAAATTCGGAAACATGCTGGACAAAAAAGAACGTACAAAGCAGTAAGTAAAAAAGAAAAAAAGAAAGAAAACGTCTGAATTTTGGGTTTTTATGTTTACCTTATAAAGTGGAGTAAAATAATTACAAATATTCTATCTTGAATATGAATTAGACCGTATCATGATTATACCCAAAACTTAAACTCTAATTTTTATTCACCTTATTTTGGTCATATAATTCTAAGTTTGTATGTCTTCTGTACTGTGGTAGCTCAAGTTAAATATCTACAAGGAAAAGATATTTGCAGCATATATTTAGTGTGTTGTACTATATGAATTATGGACTGGAAGATATGAACTTTTATACTATCATTACAGTTTTTATATTTCTGCCCTTTCTAACCATATTGATATTTTTAGGTGTTTCCTATTTCACCCATTACAGTGATATGGATAAGACAATTTTATATACTTTTCTTACTATGCCTTACATTAAATACATTTGTCCTGAAAGATATGCATTTCTTAATTTTCTACAATAGACTGTTAAAGATATGTTATTTTCCAGAATAGATTATTAAAAATACATGCTATTTTTCATAGATCTAATGCCCTTGAACATTTAAAAATGGAAATATTTAGTGTTTTTGTTGTAAATTATATGAAATGCAGATTTAATTAACTATTGGATATTGAAATATTTATGTTTTCAGGACAGAGTTATATATCTGAAATATCTAATTATAGCTATAGTTTGATTTAGATATCTTAATCTAGCTTTTTATTTGATTTTAAATCATTATGAAATTATATTACTATAGATATTTTATCCTTTCTAGCAAAATTGAACAGTAAATTATTCCTTTCCAGTATAAGCAAAGTGTACATGAGATGTCCTTTATCATCAGAATAATATTCTGTTTTGAAATTCTTATTGAACTTTGCTTTTGGCTACCTTTATATGAACTGTTTTCAGCTATATTGATACACAATATCAGTCTGGATCCATTTTTTTTTCAGATACAGAAAAATGTGTGAAATGCTCAAAGTTTCATATACAGGTACATATGTTTGAAAATTAGCTACTGAGCATAAGAAATAGCTTCTTTTCCATAACTATATTTTGCTATATTGCCAGGGTCATATAGAATCTTTGTAGTTGCACAGTAACCCCTAATACATGTTGTATTTATCTCTCCTTCTCTATGGTTTTGTTTCTTGGCTGTTTCCAAATTGCATGGTTTGTGGGCAGGCACTATTGTAAGTTTCCTTACATAATTCTGCCACATAAACTTTCTTTTGACCTGTACCTCCTGGGAGACGTTCTTATCATGACTAATGGTAATGATCTACCGTCACGAGATATTTTCATAGAGACTAATATTACTGAATATACTCATTTTGCCTGTCTCCTAAGCCAGAGTTATTCCTCTGGGAAATGATAGAAAAGAATTATACAGTGGCCTACTAATATCGCTAACTATGCACTCTTATGATTATGCATATTCATGAAAATAGCTATCTGAACTTGATAGGACTTTGTAAGATAGGAATATATAAGTTCAATTGTAATTAATTAAGAAAACTATGCAAAAAGGAAAAAAATGATTTTATTGTCCATACTGTGGTTGTCAAATCTGTTTAGGTGCCAAAAGCAATTTAAATAACTGAATCATGTAGAGGTGCAAGATCCCAACAATGAATGTAACTATACTGTATCCCTAAAATGTACTAATAAACTCAATTAAAGCTGAAAAAAAAATCAGATATAAAAAAACCCTGAATCTTAAAAGTGCATTTGTTAGAGACCTTTAATTGAAGTAGAAGCATGAGTCAAACTCTCATCTTGTTTGTGTAAATGAATATAGAGAGTCTGATCCATTGCCATTGCACATGCTAAACACTTAACAATAAATTGTCGAATAAGTTTCCAAAATATTTCATTTTCTGTGAACATCATTAAGACATTTTCTGCATTTTAGGATAAGAATGCTATGAAAATCCAAACAGTCTAAAGCATTGTCCAGTTTCTCTGGAGAATATTCTATGTGAACCTCCGTTTCCTCCCCCAAGTTTATTTTATATTTCTGCATCTAAAATTTTATCACCTTGCCCTAATATCAGGAATGTTCTTTTTGATCTAAACTTTTTCCCACTGGTATTTCTCAATTGAATCCTAATTAGGGAACATGTCATTTTATGGCATAGTCATTCAATGTGGCGGGGGGGAGAGAAGAACCCGGGCCAGTGCCAGCAAAACTGTGCACATGACTCTACAATGGATGGAGTCTAACTTTAAAATTAATATGAATGTTCAATTAATGGGGCATAAAATAAAATGCAATTTGAAACGGAATGGCGTAGTGCTATTAGGGTCATAGATTATTGGATCAGTTTAGTGCTCAGAAATGATGTTGGAATTGGCTAGTCACTGGTAGAATTAGCTAGATACTGACTGCCGTTGTAGTGGTTCCCATTAATTTTAGGATTCTTTTTTCTAACACATCAGGTCATAGAGCATGCATGATTATGTTTATTGACTTTTTTTCTCTCTCTTTTTCTACATGGCCAAGAAACCCTACTTATACAACTAATCATTAGAGCAGTCTTATATTGTCTTAACAGTATTCTCAATAAAATTAGTGGTCATTTTATTTACTTTGCCTTTTTTGCAAATGTTCTTTCTATGTTTTCACTCTGCAGGAAATGGTGGTCCTTTAATATTGGATTAACTTTTGAATGCTATTTGGTTTTTCTATCTGCAGTATATCATTCCTTGAAATATCTAGGCAATATACAAGTTCTGATTCATTGCAATCTGATTTGATTTTAGATAAAATTGGAGTGTATGCATTCTATTACTCATAAGGTCTTGAAAGTCCACATAAAATGACACATTTTAGGAATATGTAAAGGCTATCACAATTATTTTATTCAGTTTATTTGTCTTGTAGATCTTTATTTCCACATTTGCATCTCTATATACATTCATTGTTACTGGTGCATTGAATATATTTTCATATATATGTATATAGTTTTCAATAGTTTATTATAGCCAACTGTTGATTATCTGCATTAACAGAATAGAAAAGAGGTGTGGATATTTAAATATCACTTATGTTTGAACTTAAAATATGTCTGTTCTAAAAGTTGAATGTAGGTATATTTAGTAATTTAGAAAGTAACATGAGAATTAATGGTGTAATATAAAACAAATTCAGGATATTGTCTTTTTTTCTTAACTCCTTTCAATTTTTGCCTAAACTTCCCATTAGTAAATCTATCACTGTCCTCTGACTGTCTTCTATTACTTGTATTTTATCATAAGCTAAGCACAGCTGCCTTTTCAAAAATATTTCTTTAGTCAAGATCCAATGAAAGGATTAAGGTACAAAGCTCTTGCTTGCTACATGTAAAATAAAAGTAGCTGGTGGGACTTCAGAGCTAAAAGGGAAATCAGTGTTATCTATAGAGAGAACAATCTGCATTTATGTGTATAGACACAATTTGTAGTGCGATATTGCATTACATGTATTGCTCGCAAACACAGATACATAGCTGCTGATTACTATGTTTATTTAATTCAGAGTGGAGAGCATATGCTATAGCTAAAAGAAAATAGGCTGGAAGCCAGAGAAACACATGTAAAATTTCAAATCTAGCACTCATTTCCTATCTGCCACTTTTGGCAAATTATTTCCTTTTTTCTTTAGTAGGGGATAATAATATACACAGTGTAGTAAAATGAATACATTAATATATATATCACTGTATATATATCAATATATATATCACTGTATATATCAATATATATCACTGTATATATATATATCAATATATATATCACTGTATATATATCAATATATATATATATATTGATATATTGATATATATATATAATCTCCACACAGTGTGTGGCAAATGGCTCACTTTTCACTCATATTATTTCTCCTCTAATTACTATTCATGGTCCAGGTAGAGAATAATTAGGCTAATTAGCATAATGGAGCAGTTGTAGCTTTCCTGCCAGATGAAGATCATAAGAACTTCAGTTATTTCATTTGCTTTTCCCAAAGTTTAAGTTTTAGAAATTAATTCACAAACGTTCAGGTTTCAGAAATTAATTTTTGTTTGGTAAATTAATTTTCAGAAAACTGTAAACTTAATTTTCTGAAAAATAGCAAAATTTGTTGCTCTTTAAATGATGTCCTGTAAATATGAATGGAGTATTCCTTTCTGGAGACATTCTGTAGAAAAACATTTTCACAAAGAATTTCTGCAGTCCTACTCTGAAAATTAAAGGAAAATCTTTGTTCTCCTGTATCAAGAATGCTTAACCCTGAAACTTTATGTCACATCATTTTTGCCTTGCTCTTTTCACGTCGGTTCAGCATTTCTACTATTAAACAGAACATGTTCACTTGCACCAGATTCTGCTAGTTTGTTATGAAAATCACCAGAATTCTCTTAAACTTCCATTGTGACTTAATGAGCCAAATTTGCAGCCATCGTGGTGTGAAAAACTAGCATTAAACCTCAAGAGTTTTGAACAATTACTTAAATTCTGTATGGCTTAAATGACAGCTTACATGTACAAGATTAGGCTGTATTTCAATTTCTTGCCTTATCTGAAGAATATAAAGCAGTAATGATGATGCACATGGGGATGCTGCTGTTCTTGGGGACAAAATGAAAGTAGTAACCACTGGGGCCAAGCTGGTCAGCACATGAAATGTTAAAACATTAGGAATGTATCAATCCTCAGAAAAACAGATTGGCTGTTACCTGTAGCAGAGATGGAAGTTTTTGAGTGTTCATATCTAGAGAATCTTTGAAAATTGTAATGATGATGTTATCACAAAATAATCTAAAGTCATTTACATTAATACTTCTGTGATTTCCAAACAACAATAAGGAAAGAAGGCTATAAAGTGACTATAAAATGTCAGCAGATTTTTTTAAAGGTCTCCATTTTGCAAAAAAAGTTGCAATTTTTTTTTTTTTGGTATTAGGAATCGAACTCAGGACCTTGCACTTGCAAGGCAGGTGGTGGAAACATTGAGTTAAATCCCTGACCCCACTTTGCAATTTTTAAATGCGCAGCTCCTTAGGTGATAAAGTACCTTTAAACTACTGTGCAACAGATGTGACAACACCTCCATTGCACTTGATCTTGTCCTGACCATGATGACAGTGCTACAGATCCCACTTCTTTAGTTCTTATTGTTACATCTTTTTTTGTAAACAAAGAATGATATGAAGACCCGTGTTGCCTCTCTTACAGTCCCATAGTCTGGGACAGGGTTTTATAATTTGTTGAATCTTATACTGCTGAAATAGGAGGTTATCTGTAAACCTCTGTGATTAGGGTCAGAAAGGTGTTTAAGTTGCAAATACATTTCCCATCCCTATCACAGTGCCTCAAGTTTACAATTAGGGCTTAATATGTTGGGGTAAACCTGTGCCTTAATATAAAATTCAGATATCCTTTGGAAAAACAAAGCTGAGAATAAATTAGGCTACTAGTAGTTCTCGATGTTTTTGTTTTTTGTTTTTGTTACCAGGGATGGAATTCAGGTCCTTGTGCTTGTGAGGCAGGTGGTGGAATCACTGAGCTAAATCCCCGGCCTTCTCGATGCTTAAAATTATTATTTTACAAATTTGATTCTGTCTCCTGCTTGTAACAATCTCACTGTTTGGGGATAACTAAAATGATGAACATTATTCAAACTATTAAGTCGGATGTGTAAAACATCTCAGACAGAAAAATCTAAAAACATCAGTGGCATGGAAATTAAAGCCCTTAAATAGAAATCCAGAAGCAGAAGAACAGTGTTACTGTTATTTATTAGAATTGCTTTATTTCTCATATAGACAGACAGTTAAGTGTCATCACTGGTAAGCAAAATAATAGTGCAAATCCTTTGTATTCACAAGCTATCTTCTTGGTAGTGGAGTGGATATGAATTCGTCCAAATCATTTTATCATCAACTAATATTACATACTGTCAATAATTGTCTTACTAAATAACAACGTTGCAATGAATAGTCCTCAATCAGGAATTAACCTTAGGGCGAAACTTCATTAACTCTTTATGTCTGCCTAGTAAATTGCTACTTTAGTGCACCCTAGTGGTAAAAGTGAGAGAGTGCAGTTATAAAGCAAACCAGTCAATGCTATTAGGAGATTCCTGTTCACATCCAGAGCTTTATGTTTGCTGTGTATTATAGTTGTATAATAAATAAAATCTCTTGGACTTCTTAAAGTGTATGAATGTGTGTATACGTTTAGATAACTAGTTGTTTACTTGGGATAAAACATAACAGGGAGATACAGAATGTAGGAGACTGCAGTGAGGTCAGACAGTGCTGGTTTGACATAATAATTGCTTCAAACGTTATAGTCCCAATTATCAAACCCTATTTAAACGACAGCTACTGTTCTGTGTCAGCTGTGCTCCATGGTGCCCTGTAGACAGAACCCACCGGTGTCTTCATCACGTTCCCAGAATTGAAAATGTTTTTCGCCAGCCTCATGAAGAGCAGCTATAGTTGTTTCAGGATACGGAAAAAGAAACCAACTTTTATCTGTTTCTTTCTCAAGCTGTTGCTCTATCCCTCATCATCTCACCTCTGTAAACTCAATTTTCTGGAACTCTCCTTGAGAGTCAACATTTGCCACAGCTAACCTAGAGCAGGTTTGGCTCCTTGGACATAGTCATTTCGAAAGAGGTAAAACCTGAGAACAGTGATATTATATAGCCACTTCCTGTATAAATTTAGAATTTGGAAGCAGAAGTTTCTATCTTGGTGTTATTTTTCTCATCAGAAAGGAAAAGGCAAATACGTTATCTTTGGCCACATATATTCATTAGTTGTGTAATTTTTAGTATATCTAAAGGAATATCTCTCAGGAGCTGTGGGGTTTTTGGAGAAGACGTGTGGCTCCCAAGAGCTCCTGCCATTTTTTAGCCACAACCCGTGAGGGCTGCTAAATTCCAGTAACACAATCATCAGCTATGTGAAAATCAAAATGCATTCCTCCTCTCTATTTGCAAAATTCATCTAGATAGCACAGTAAACACTCCATCCGAGAGATGTTTTTCTAAAGAAAACTCTGGCCAGTTCAATATTTGGTATCTCTGAAAAAGTTTTCTTTATTTGCCAGTTGTTGAACAATTCAAGAGTTCCAGCAATGCATTCTGCATCCATGGTGCATTTTTATCATCTCACAGATTGTGCTTTGCCTGCGTAAATATACACAGGTTGGGCGGCTTACTAGGCTCTAGCAGAGCAAAGTTGAAACTTCATCTTTTCCCGTTCCTCACATACCAGCAGTGTACGTGAAAGACAAATTTTAATGGGAGAGCTGCAGCAGGAAACAGTGAGAGCTTAACTGTGCAGTGAAGGGATCAGGAAAGTGACCTGCTTGTCATTGTCCCTCAAGCCCCAACTAATACATGAATGTCTCATCATAGCACCCTTTGTAAAAAATCAAGAGAACTGAATTTCCCACTCTTCCATTGTGCATAACTATTTTAGTGCAGCTCTTTTCCATTTTAATGATTTTCTTTGCTGAGTCATCTTATGTACACACAATATTTAGGAAATCTTTGTTTTATTATTAGGAAACATTTGGGAAGAAAATCTTTTCCAGTGCTTACCTGATCATTCTCTTCATCAAGCATAAGAATTCTCTATAAGTAGTGTAATAACAATAGCACCTGCTACTTTAGCATGCACCTTCAGTTTATTTGATTCTCTGTTTCTTATTGTCACATTTACTCAACTGAGAGCTATCTTAATTATTGTAAAATAAAGGTATAAATTAGAGATGTTCAAAAGTATAAAATGGTAAAAGCAAAAATAACTCTTTATAAAAAGCAATATATCTAAAACTGAAGTATCATAGAAGAAGCAAAGCACTATTCCTAATAGCAGTTAATTGTAATTTAACTTAAATTACACTCTGTTTCCTGTTTAGGTATTACTTGATCTACTAATGTACATGATGCAACAGTACCAGATTCACCTTGTGTTGTCCTGGGATGCTGTCACCTCTTTGTTTTCTTCCTGTAGGTTTTTACATTGTGCAGCGAATTTCTGTGCGTTTGTCTTTGCTTAGCTCTAGTACCATTTCCCTGTTCCCGGGGGAATACTGATCCCCTGCCTCTGTGCTACAATCACTCTCATTTCTCTCACGCGACACTTTAAGCATTTGCCAGAAATCTCCAGATTGCTTCTAGTGGTCTGAATGGATGGCTTTTGCTATTTTAGGTCTCTTATGGTTCCACATGAATTTTTGGATTCTTTTTTCTAGTTCTGTGAAATATAGTGTTGGAATATTGCATTGAATCGGTACAGCAGTTTTGGTAGTATAGCCATTTTCACTATCCTGCTCCTACCCAGGAGCAGGGGATAGCTTTCTATTTGCTTGTATCCTCTTTGATCTCTTTTTCAGAGTGCTGTAGTTTTCACTGTACAGGTCTTGTGCTTCTTTTGTTAGATTGATTCCTAGATACTTCATTTATTTGGATGCTATTGTGAAAATAATTGTTTCCCTAATTTCTCTTTCAGTCTGTTATCTGTGTACAAGAAGGCTATTGATTTTTGGGTGTTCACCTTGTATCCAGCTATTCTACTGAATCTGTCAGTTAAGTCTAGAAGTCTTTAGGTGGAGTTTTTTGGGTCTTCAATGTAGAGTATCATATCATCAGCAAATAATGACAGTTTAATTTCTTCCTTTCCTACCTTTATTGCTTTAATTTCCTTCTCTTGTCTAATTGTTATGGCTAATGGTTCCAATTATATCAAAGAGGAGTGGTGATAGTGGGGATCCTTGTCTTGTTCCTGATTTTACCATGAAGGTTTTTAGTTTTTGGCCATTTAAAATGAGGTTGGCTGTTTGTTTTTCATAGATAGCCTTTATTAAATTGAGATATAGACCATCTATTCCAATATTTTGAAGAGTTTTTAATCATGAATGGATGTTGAATTTTGTCAAATGCTTTTTCGGTGTCTATCAAGAGGACCATGTGGTTTTGGTCCTTGACTTTGTTAATATAGTGTATTACATTTATTGACTTACATATGTTGAACCATCCTTGCTGGAATAATTCTGACTTGGTCAGGATGTGTGATCTTCTTGATGATCCTCTGTATTCTGTTTGCTAGTATCTTATTAAGGATTTTTGCATCTATATTCATTACAGAGATTGGCCTATAGTTCTCTTTTTTAGTTCCCTAGTTTGGGAATCAAAGTAATACTTCCCAGAATGAATTTGGAAGTATTGCTTCCCTTTCAATTTCATTGAAAAGTTTGAAGAGTAAAGGCAGCAGTTCTTCTCTAAATGTCTTGTAAAATCCAGCAGTGAATCCATCAGGACCTGGAGTTTTCTTTGTTGGTAAACTGTTAATTACATTTTCAATTTCACTGATTTGTAATTGGGGTGTTTAAAATGTTAGTATCTTCTTTGTTCAACTTTGGTAATTCATAAGTATCTAAAAATCTGTCCATTTCTTGTGTTTCCCATTTTATTAGAGTATAGGTTCTCAAAGTAGATACCAGCAGTGAATCCATCAGGACCTGGAGTTTTCTTTGTTGGTAAACTGTTAATTACATTTTCAATTTCACTGATTTGTAATTGGGGTGTTTAAAATGTTAGTATCTTCTTTGTTCAACTTTGGTAATTCATAAGTATCTAAAAATCTGTCCATTTCTTGTGTTTCCCATTTTATTAGAGTATAGGTTCTCAAAGTAGATATTAAAGATTCTCTGGATTTCTTTGGGATCTGTTGTGACTTCTCCTTTTTCATTCCTGATTGCATGGATCTGAGCCTTTTCTTTCCTTTTTTTGATAAGGTTAGCTAAGGGTTTATCTATTTTATTTACTTTTTCAAAAAACTAACTCTTTGCTTCATTTATTTTTTTGTATCATTTTCTTAATTTCCATTGCATTGATTTCTGCTCTAATCTTTATAATTTCCTCTCTTGTTTGAGCTTTGGGTTTTTCTTGCTCTTGCTTTTCTAGTAGTCTAAGATTCATCATTAGGTTGCTTATTTGAGCTTGCTCTGTTTTCCTAGTGTGGGCATTCAGTGCTATGAGTTGTCCACATAGAACTACTTTCATTGTGTCCCATAAAGTCCTGTATGTTGTAATGGCATTTTCATTTATTTGTAAAAACTGTCTAAATTCTTCTTTAATTTCCTCTGTGACCCATTGATTGCTCAGGAGAGTGTTGTTCAATTTCCATGTGTTTGTGAACTTCCTATGGTTTCTTATGCTATTGATCTCCAGCTTGATTGTGCTATGATCTGATAATATACTGGGGATAACTTCAATTCTTTTGCATTGAAGTTATTAGCTCAGAACTAGCTCATTGTTCTGTGAGCTAGTATGTGGTCTATCTTGAAGAATGACCCACGTGCAGCTGAAAAGAATGTATATTCTGATTTTGTGGGGTGGAACACTCCATAGACGTCTATTAAGTCCATGTGTTCAAAAGCTTGGTTGAGTTCTAGTATTTTGTTGTTATTTTCTGCCGAGATGATCTGTCTATTTGTGATAGTGGGGTATTTAGATCCCCCACTACCATTGTATTAGTGCTTATTTGGTTTTTCACATTACTTAATATTTGTTTTATATAGTTGGGGTATTAATATTTGGAACATATATGTTTATGATTGTCATCTCTTCCTCTTGAATTGTTCCCTTTGCAAGGATGTAGTGACCTTCTTTGTCTCTGTTAATCAGTTTTTGTTTGAAATTTACTTTGCAAATAAGATTGCTACCTCTGCTTTTTTTTCTGGGCTCCTGTTGCATGGAGATTGTTTTCCATTCTTTCACTTTCAGCCTGTGGGCTTTGTTTTGAGCCAGATGTGTTTCTTGTATACAACATATTGTTGGATTTTGCTTCTTAATCCATTCTGCCAGTCTATTTCTCTTGATTGGTGAGTTGAGACCATTGACATTGATGGTTATGACTGATATATACTGACTTATTATTGTCATGTTATTGTCTTTTTGTTGACTCTTTTTACTTTTTACTTTTCCCCTCTCCTTTTAGTTTCTTGCCTTGCCTATTTGATTTGGTGTGTTGGGCCTCATGGTATTGTGACCTTCATTGTCTTTCTCTAGGATATTGTTTAGAATTCCTTGTAGTGCTGGTTTAGTGTTCATGAAGTTTCTCAGGCGTTCTTTGTCATGGAAGTATCTTATTTCCCCATCCATTTTAAAAGAGATTTTGGCAGGATACATCAGTCTAGGATGGAGTTTGTTTTCTTTTAGGAATTGAAATAACTCATTCCAAGCTCTCCTTGACCTGAGGGTTTGAGTTGAAAAGCTTGCTGTGATTCTGATGGGCTTTTCTTTGCATGTGATTTGTTCCTTTTCTCTTACTGCTTGTAGTATTTTGTTCTTTTGTTGGGTTTCTGGGATCTTGATTATTATATGTCTAGGTGTAGATTTTTTTGATCATGGCTAGTTGAAGTCCTATATGCCTCACTTATCTGTATGTCTAATTCTTCCCTTCTGTTTGGGAAGTTTTCTGTCATTAATTCTGTGAATAGCTTTGTGAAGTCATTTGTATTTTCTCATGCTACTTCATGGATTCCTATCAGTCTTATGTTATTCTTCTTTGCATCACCTAGGAGTTGTTGGATTGATTTCTCATGATCCCTTAATATATTTTTTGTTTGATTGTTTTTGTTTTTTTGGTACCAGGGATCCAACTCAAGTCCCTGTGCTTGCAAAGCAGGCACCAGAACCACTGAGCTAAATCCCAGGCAATCCCTTACTGCTTTTAAGAGACCTTTCTTTTCATGGTCACTGACTGCAATCCTATCTTCTATATCTGAGATTCTATCTTCACATTCTTTTATTCTGTTGCATTTACTTTTAATAGAGTTTTTAATCTCCTGGGCATCTGTTCGAATCTATTTTATGGATTCCATTTCTTTCCTCTGTTGGGCATTCATTGTTTCCATTTCTTTCTTACGCTGGGCCTTTGTGGCTTTTATCATGGTCCTGAGCTCAACTATTTTTTTCTCAGTTTCTGTTCTAGAGTCTCGAATCATGACTTCCATTTTTCTCACTATCTCTATGGTTATCTGGGAAATTAGTTCTATTTTGAATTTTTCTAGAGCCTGATTGATCTGTTTTGTCACTTCTTGTGCTATGGGTTCAGGGTGTCCTGCTGGTTCACTATCAGAATTTTCAGCCTCATTTATCCTACTGTTTGCCATTGGTGAACTGGAAATCTGTCTTTGTGTCTTGCTTAAGTGTTTTCTCATTTTTGTTTTTATTGTTGGGTTGTCCTTCTTTAATTTCTGGGTATTACATAAATCTTCCTAATATAGGTGCGTTTTAGCTTTTGAGTTTCTAATGACTCATAGACATCCTCATTTACATAATATCAGAGAAAACAACTCTTTAAATCAATCACAACCCTTTATCCCAATTGATACATTCAGCAGCCCAATAGGATCAGGCACAGCTTGCAAACTGACCACTTGTGGTAGTCATTAATCTAGCACCCTTAAACCATGTGAATTAAATTAAAATCAAGAAGCAGCCCAAAATATGTTTGCAGTGAATACACTTTTCAATATAGTATCTTTATCATTTAGGATGGGGGCTTAGACAGAGTTAGGATGAGAGGAGTAGATAAGTGAAAGAATTGGAGAAGGTTTCAAGGGATGCCAGAGGACATAGAATGACCATACAATCTTTAGGAAACTATTAAATTCAAAAGAGATAGACAGAGTGCAAGAATAAGGACAAGAATATATCCCCTCATCAGTAATAGGGGCTCCCTTTCCCTTGAAACTATTAACCCATTAGTGAGGTAAAATGATAGAAGAAAAGATCATAAAGAAAAAAGAAAAAAATGATAAAAGAAGAAGTCTGAGTTAGGGCAGGAGCAGAAATAGAAAGGAAGATGAGGGTTAATATGCTGGAGCAAGAGAGTGAATTGGCGAAAGAGGACAGAGAAAAGAAAGAATTTGCAGAGTGGAATGAGGAAAATGAAAGAAAAAAATGAATTTGAAGGGCCTCTTTCAGACTATATCTCTGCTGTCATAGTATACCATGTTCACAGCCATGTGCAGAACCAAGTCCCCTGATCTCAGCTAGCCAATGGCAGATCCCCGGGACTCAGACTGACCTTAGGCTGCAAGGCCCAGATTGAGTTCTCTGACCTGCAGGGTTGAACTCCACACAGTTCTACTACAGGTTTCCCCTGCCCTTTCTTTAAAGGTGTTCAAAGTTGGGAGCTTAGAAAAAGACCCTTTATGTCCACCTATGCCTCCGCAGAGTGGGTCCAAGGAGTGGCACAGTTAGGAGATCTGAGGGGTGGGGGTGTTGTTTCTGGGGCTCCAGAGCAGCTACCTTCCTTGCTGGAGCTGATGGCAGTGCAGGCAGGGGAGGACGTGGCTACATGGTCCTGCCGAATGGGCCCCAAGAATCTCTTTTCTTAATACTGAGCACCAGGAGTGGTTTAAAAACAAGGGGAAAATATCAGAACCAAGACTACCTGTCATGTAAAGGTACAAGATGCCAATAATGAATGTAATTGTACTGTATACCTAAAATGTAGAAATAAACTCAATAAAAGAAAAAAAAAACATAGTGGTTTAAGCAATATGTCTTGAAGACATGTTATCACATGTGTCTCCTGTCTTGCACCTTATTGAAAAAATACACCAAGTCTCTGAAGCTTAGGTTCCCCAACTGCTAAACAGAGATTATAATGTGGAGCTAGTAATCTGAGGATTACAAGGATTATGTGCTGAAATCCACAAACACTTGAATAATAGAAAGCTTAACTACACATAGATTGTTTAGAAGTATTTTATTCTATATTACAAGAGCAAAACATGTAATAGTGCCACATAATTAATGAGAATCAGGTTAATTTTCTTTTATCTCCAGAATTATAGAATTATAGAGTTGCACATTTATGTAAAAGTCAGAATAAAATTAGAGGGCATTTCTATTGAAAATGGTCAATGTAATACAATGTAAGATTAGAGAAGTAGGATGTTTGGGATGCAGAGAGGAGGGCATGGAACAAATTCCTTTGCTTTAAAATCCTTCTTGGTTACAAGATTTCTTCTAATTTGCAATATTTTATTGATTGAGTTCAGGAAATAATCGTGAATATAATGATTGTGATACATTGTGGTGGTTAAGCTTGGTTGAAGCATCTTGATTGGCTTGGGAGCCACTGAAGTGCCTTAAAAAAGCACACTTCTGAGTGTGTCTGTATGGATCAAGGAGGTGTGACCTGGGAGTCTATATCAGGTCTTTCATCTCTTTCTCTCTAGCCCTCTTCCCTCGCGCTACTTCACTGTTACCACAAACTGAACAGCTCTGTTCCACCACTCTCATCTACCATGATGTTTCTGCATTAGCTCACCATGGACTGAATCCCCTAAAACCCTGAACCAAATTAAACTTCACTGCCTTTACACTGTGAGTGTCAAGTATTGTGTCACACTAATGGGAAAGCTGACCAATAGACACATAGTATGAGGAAGAATGTATAGGAAAACAACTATGTGTTGTTAAATGGTTTTGACAATGTTTTTTATTTTTTTAAAACTTTATAGCACTTCATATATTCAGACACAATTTGGAATAACAATTTGTTTCCCTTTTGAAAACTAAATGTAAGAAAACTTTCAGTATGGTAAATTACTGAGTTTATGAGTGTTTCAAATTAATTTACTTATGGCTCATATTTTATGCCAGTTATTTTGGACACTTGACATTCTTGATTTAAAGAAGCTATGTTGAGGGCAAAAATGAGTACAGCTTGAGATCTGCTAGAATTTGGCTTTAGTGTGTAGGAGTTTTTAAAATACTGTTTTTCTTCAGAAAGGCAGAACATTGATTGGAAATGTAGAATGCCTATCCTTTGGGTTATAATATTTTGTCAATGAACTCTTTATAAATATATTCCAAGTAATTTCTTTGTTTTTTTCCTTTTTCTTTTTTAAGCCCTAACATGGAAGATCAGTATCAATACCCCTCATAGCACTTGTCATTAAGCTTTAATCAGGTGTACCAGTGTGTCATTAGATTACTAATGTGGGTGCATTAGTCATTGACATGACTGCAGCTATTTCAAGCGATAACCACAATGATTGTTTCTTCCTGGTTTCTCCTGCATTGTTTCCCAGCATAATAAAAGTGATCAAAACCACTGGAGTTGTATATGGCAGTTTCTACTAGAACCTGGTGTTGGGCTCTTTGATATTAGCTTCAGATAAACCAGGTATATTCTGGCTTGGATAAATTCACTTTTACTACACCAGTGTTTATGACCCAACTTGTCACTCAAATTGCAGCTATTTACTGGTCTTGCTACTGCCCTGAATTATGTTTCTGTCAGTAAATCCCCTCATAAATTTTACTTGGTGCATTCTCGGATCTATCTGCCCCTTCTGTCTCATACACTGAAATGGGGCTGCTCTGGAACCATGGCCTTATTTTTAGAGTATGATTTTATTCAGCCTATGAAAAGATGCTACAAGCCAATTATTTTATATAGAAATTTATCATAATTTTTGGATAATAAATATTGGTTTCACTTCCACTTTAAGTTAATACTTTGATTTTTAAAATTTTTACATTTCTAATCAATTCTAGTCCTAATAGGTTTAGAATGTCATATAATCCTTGAAAATTAAACCACTAACTTGAGCTTTACAAGTGGCAAGTAGTGAAAAAGTTACCGTGTATCACAGCTCCCCAATTCCTCAAACACAGCTAATTCAATGTTAATAAATAACAATAAAAATAAAACTTCAGCCATGACTCCAGTTTAAGGGAATTCATTAATTGCTAATGGCTTTTGTGCTAACGCTTTTATACTTTGTTTAAAATACTGATATTTTATTTGTTTTTAAAGTTTTAATCTCAGCTTTGAGTATGTTGCCTAGAAACTCAGTAACTACCAAGTTTATGATTTGGGGGAAAATGTAACTAGACAGTTTGTTAGCTTTTTAATTAAAGACAACACTTAATTAAAAAATAAAATAATGATGTATTCTTTTTAATATTAATCTAGATTCATACAAAGTAATATTTCTAAGAAATAGATGCCCTATAACTATTTTCCTGATTCAAAAAAAGTCAGATCATTAGTTCATAAAGTTCTACATGGCTGTGTCCTAGACCCTCCTATGCATGTGTGTTTTTGTTGCAACCAAAATGTATGATTTTTCACATGATAGCTGTTTTTTTAATGTTCAGTTCGGATACAGCAAGACTAGTTTTTATTCATTATGTTTTCCTTCTTATCCATAACAAGAGGTAGTTTTCTTAGTGTTCTTGGGTTCAGAAACAAATTTTAAATAAATGCTCTTCTTTTTCCAAATATAAAAACATTTTAAGAATATATTTTCAAGTTAAATATATTTCCTCATCAATAATGTAGATAATGGTGCACATTACATAGCCAAAGTTTGTTTCTAGTTGGGTGTGGTGGTTCCTGCTTATGAAATCATCAGTCTGGAAGGATGAGGCAGTAGGATGTAAGTTTCAGCCAGCATGGCCAGTTTAGGCAACTTAATGACTTAGCAAATCCTGCCTACCACGCCCTCAAAAGTCCTATCTTCCTTCCTACCCAGAAACAGAGAAGTACTTACATTCAAAAAGTGAATAAGAAAATACATATTAATATAATAATTACATGTTGCAAATATATACTAATAAAACAAAAATGGAAAAAATTGAACCAGAAATGCATTGAAAGAATAACATATTAGGAACAATTGAGTTTTTCCAGAATTAAAGGAACTAAAAATATTTACATATGAATAAATTTAGCAGTATAAATTATTAAATATGTCAAAAGAAGCTATATGATCATCTTTATCAATGTCAATAACAAATTTAATAAAATTTCTGCAACCCCAGAAATCGACAGTTATGAACAGTCATAGCATTTCATATAATTATAGGGTTAGTAGAATGATATTTCTAGCACTGTATCTGAATAAAAGTATTATTCAATTTTTGTTCTTTGTTTCTAGATATTGCTTTGCATTCTGTATTGTTGGGGTTTAAACCTGGCAAATACAAATTTCAGGCATTCAAAGTGTACTGCACAAAGTCTTAACTGAGGAATAATTTCCACCATCAGTATTTCCTGACACTGTTGAAGAGCAGAAGGGTGGAACAGTGTCCCTTCTTTGAACAAGGCATGAATTCCATTCGTGAGAGTTCTAGCCCTGTGATCCAATAACCTCCCCAAAGCCCTGACTCCCAATACCACTGCACAGAGAGTTTAGTTTCAATATAAGAATTTTAAGGAAATGCATATATTCAGACAGTAGCAAACAATTTTTAAATTTTGGTTATTTCCTTGCTATTGAATTGTTTTAGTTCTTTATATTTTAGAAATTCTCCTCTCAATAAATGTGTGGTTTTCAAATATGTTTTAGCATTCTGTAGCTTGTTTTCTCACTCTTTTCATTGTTTCCTTTGCTTTAAGGAAGTTTTTTAATGGCTGTAATAACATTTGTTCCTTTTTCCTTTTTGATCTACACTTTTGGGATAATATCCATAAAACATTGTCTAATGTCAGAAAGTTTTGCCCTGTGCTTTCTTCTATTATCTTTACATTTTTCAAATATCACAACAAAATCTTAAATATACTTTGGGTTACTTTTGTATGTGGTATGAGATAATGATCCAATTTTATCCTGCATTCGGATAGCCCGTTTTCTCATACCCATTGTTTGAACAAACTATCTTCTCCCTGTATGTGTTCTTGTCACTTTCGTTGAAGATCGGTTGATTGTAAATACATACATACATATGGCTATCTAGGGTCTTTTGTGGTTTCATATGGATTTTAAGATTTTTTCTCTAATTATGCAAATGGAATTAAAATGTTGATAGGGATTGTGTCAAATTTGTAGATTGCTTTGGATGGTATGGACATTTAAACAATATTAATTCTTCCAATTTGAATGTAGGATATCTTTCAACTTATTAGTATCTTCAGTATCTTTCATTGATGTTTTAATAGATTTTAATGCAGGAAACTTTAGCCTCCTTGCTTAAAATTATTGCCATTTTATTTTATTTTGCTGCTAATTTAAATGGGACATTTTCTTAATTTCTTTTTGGAATAGTTCATTTTTAGTAGGTAGCTATGAAACTATTTTTTGTATGTGAAATTTTCTAACCCAAAGCTTTACTTAATTTGTTTATTAGTTGTAGCATTTTTCTGGTGGAGTCTTTACCTATTTCTCTATTAAAAGCATGCCATCTGCGAAGCAATTTTACTTTTTCCCTTTCAAATTTAGATGACTTGTCATCTTTTTTTCTAGTGCCCTTTGTAACACTTCTAGTACCACAGTCAATAGAATGAGAGTGGGCATCTTTGTCTTATTCTTCAGCTTAGATGGAAAACTTCCAGGTTTCCCACTGATTATAATATATAAACTATAGTTTCTCATGTATAGCTTTTGTTGTGTTGAGTTCATTTCTATATCTGTGTGTTGTTTGTATCATGAAAGAAAGTTGAATTTGGTAGGATATATTTTCTGCCTCTGTTGAAATGAAATTTTATTCATTCATTTTGTTAATGTTTATTTTGATTACTTTTCATTGAACTACAGGCCAGGGAAAAACCCCACTTGACTATGGTATATTAGTCTTTTAAAATGCTACTGAGTTTGATTTGCTAGCATTTTCTTGAGTATCTTTGCATCTATACTCATCAGTAATTATAGGGGCTGGCTTGTCTGGCTTTGGTATTAGGACAGTGCTAGCCTCATAAAATAAAGTTGGAATTTCCACCTTGTCAAGTTTTTGAGAGAGTTTGAATGCCATTGTTGTTAATTCTTTGAACTCTTTAATTCTTTGAATATTTGGTTGAATTTACCAGTGGAGCCACTAGTCCTGTGCTTACCTTGATTGGTCCATCATTCATTCCATCTCCTTACTCATTCATCTGTTCAGATTATATTTTTCATGGTTCCTTCTTAGTAGGCTGCAGATTTCTGGGATGCTTCCATCTGTTCTGGGTTATCTTACTTGTTAGGATGTAATTGTTCACAGTAGTCTACTATGATCCTTTGTACTCCTCTAGTATCATTTGTAATTTGAATCCTTGCTGATGTATAATTTTATTTAGTAGAGTGTTTTTCTTAATCTAACCGAAGTTTTGTCAAATTGGTTTATCTCGTTTAAAATAACTCTTAGTTAAATTGATTATTTCAGTTGTTTTTGTAATCTCTATTTGACATATCTCTGCTTTATCACTTCTTTCACTTGTACTAATTTTGGACTTAGTGATATCTATGTTTCTATTTTTATTTGCCTCAATATATGTTTTTCTTTCGCTTTAGATTTATTCTTTGAACTACTCGTTGTTCAGGAATTTGCTGTTTAATTTCTACATAGCTTTTGTCCTGTTGCTGATTTCTAACTTTATACCAGTGTATTCAGAAGAATATTTGATATGGTTTCAGTGCTTAGGAAGACTCCATTAACTCTTGGCCCTAAAGAAGAAGAAAGTCAATGGGGCATTCTTAACTTCTGCTTGATTATGAACTTATTGCACAGTTCCATTAATTCCAGTGGATTACATAAATCCAAGTGAGTTAAAATATGTGCTATCAGGTCATAGCATTCATGCAGCATAGATTTTTTAAAAACTTTTGAATTATTATAAAATCAATTTTTAGGGATTCAGAGAAAATGACCTCGAATCACATAAGTAAATTGGGTGAAAATGCTAATTTCTTTTGTAAAAATAGGAAGACAAGAATCAAATTCATGTATATGTGTGTATATATGTGTGTGTATACTAAGGAAGAAAAAAAGGAGAGGATTTTAAATTGTGGATATATTTCCTTATTCATTAACTAATAAGTATATTTCAGAAATATACTTTCAAATTATTCCACTCATTTTTCTCCCACATCTGTATAGTGTAAGGTAGTGTTTATTTAAAATCTAGTTTCTTAACTTACAACTGATAGCTATATTTTAAAATCTAAAATTTATATTTCTAGTCATAGTGAGTAAAATTTTAATTACTTGTATAGAGATTGCACATAGAAGATTTTAGCCTAGAATTGTTTCTTCTCTTTTGTATCCTTTACTTTCATTTCCCTGAGAGTCAATGAGATGAAATAATACAAACTGATTTTGATATTAAGTTCAAGGAAACATGAGGTTTTACATTGTTGTGTTTTAGCACAAGGAATTTCCTCAATATTGTGCTTATTTCTACAGTATGGATAAGCAAAAGTTGCCCCCACCACCAATAAGGGAATTAGCACACGTTTACGTTCAATGATGTATTTCCCTTCCTTTCTACTAACATGAAACACATTGATGTTCATAACAGCTGTGCATGCACCGGAGAAATCATCTGTGGCATTTGTGTTTGTCTTAGTTACTTCACTCGCTAAGACAAAATACTCAAAGTTAAAGAAGGAAAGGTTTACTTTAGCTCACCATTTAAAGAGATTTCTGTCTATAGTTGCCTGGCTCCAAGGCAGGGTGAATTGGCAAAGAAGTATTGCAGAAAAGAAATAGTGCATGTCCTGGCAAGCAGAAAGCAGCAAGCAGCAGTCGCAGCGAGCCTGCCTTCCCTCTCTTCCTTTATATTCCATCCAGGCTAGAAACCTCTTGATTGGTGCCACCGACACCTAGGGTGGGTCTACCATTATCCACATCCAGAACTAGGCTAAACTCATTTAGTTATCACATATCCTGAATCCCAATGCACAAACCCTAGATCTGAAAAGCCCACCTATGAGCATTTGAGGCTCTTGGAGGACATTTAGATACAAACCATAGTGATGTTTAATTATAGTTTAGTGTTTCTCCTACTTGTCTTTTATTTCATATGCCAGGGCTGGTGCTGTGAGGCAAACTGAAGCCCGCCCCAAATAAGACTGAGCAGCACTGTTTGAGTCAATGCCAGCTTTTAATTAAAGATAGTTAACTGCCTATCTATTTCTCTTGAATAATGATCTGTGTCGATAGGAAAATACCTATGTCACTATGACAAGAACGTTGATTTCTAACCTGATTCTAGATCATGGGTATGAAAACAACTTTCTTTATAGGGAAAGGAAAAGCTAACTATGACAATCAATCCGAACTGTTATAGACATAAATTATGCAAGTAACATAAAATAAATGAGACAGGTGGCCTATGTGCATTTCCAGGTGTGTCATTTTCTGTGGAAGGGATGATTCACTGCAGTAGTACATACATGAGTTCTCTTTGAATTGATCTTGTATTCTCACTTAAAATATTTTTGAAACAATGAAGAAACGCTGATTATTCAGAATCTAGAGTTTATCGCTTCTATCTGGGGCAAAATTTTAAAATATATATGTATATTGAATAAAATTGTGATTGTGTTAGTAGTAACTGAAAAAACAATATTTGCAATTTTAATAAGGAACAATCACTAGAATCTCACTATTTTGTGAAAATTTTCCTACAATAAACACAGAAATATAAACAGATGCCCAGACAGATGTGGTTGAGGTTTTACTCTCCACAGGGCACTATTGGCTCTTATTAAGAGACGTCTAATCAAGCTGGATAGATATTTCTTGAAATGATGCATGGTATGCGGTGCATGCTTTCATTGTGCTTCCTGCCATTATGGAATAACGCGTCTTATTTGGAAATACAATGATCATTTCTGTTGGATCATGCTCAGTCAGCTTATATAATAACATCTATATTTTGTGAATCATTTCAGATTTCAGAGAGCTATGCCTTCCTACCAAGAGAAGCGGTGACTCGATTTCTAATGAGCTGCTCAGAGTGCCAGAAAAGAATGCATTTAAACCCAGATGGAACAGATCATAAAGGTAGCTGCAGTGTCAAATCGTGAGATTTAAAGTAATTTTATTCACAGTGGCAATTTATATCTCACATTTTTATAAAACTGTGGTCAGATCATCTTGCTTGTTCAAGGAGGAGGCAGTGAATTTTGAACATCTACTTACAAAGTAATTCAGTGCCCATTCCTAGAAGAAAGTTTCAACTGTGGAAAATAACATCTATTCTCTGTTATATGTATTAATTTTCATCTCTTGTGGTATTCAGCAAGGACATTGATTTCTATCAATGACCTTCTAAGTCTACCTATTCCTTACTTCTAGAAATCAATGAATATTATGAAATTCCTTCAATAAGAATTTTTACATAAAAATTGACTTGGCTTTAGTTACATTAAAAATTTCTAGATTGTTTTCCTCAATACATATGTATTTCACTGGTTAAATTGATCTCAGAGATGTATTTGTGCTACTTATTCCCATGTGTGTGAAAATAAGCAGTCTGATCAATAAGAGAAAATAAAAGCAAATTTCCTTTGGCACTCAGACATATAGAAAGTGATTGTGCAGCAAAGTAGGAAAATACCAATATCTGTGTTTAATCACTTTATTAACTTCATTTTTTGTTACTCAAAATACTTAAAAGCCCCTCTGTTATTAGAAATAATTAATTTATTCATATTTAAAACAACATACCTTTATGGAAACTTACCATTTTTTTTCGGCAATCCATCTACAATGCTGCCAAGCTTTTGAACTCTTGGCACTTAGAAAACTATTTTAATTTGGAAAATTCGGACCATTCTGAAGTTACAGGTAGAATGCAATATCACTTTTATTACCCTTTAAAAAATGTCTTGTTACAGATAATGGAAAGCCTCCCACTTTGGTGACCAGCATGATTGACTACAACATGCCAATTACCATGGCCTACATGAAGCATATGAAACTGCAGCTGCTCAACTCCCAACAAGATGAGGTAAAACGAAAGCATCTATGTGTGCATCACTCTAGAAATGGAGTAAAGTTTGATAACCATGGATATCGCATTAAGAATGATGGCATGCAATTTGCAAACAGTAATTAATATTTTTTTAGTGAAAGAATTTTCCAGGCTTGTACAGGTAGAAAAAGCAGGAAAAGACTCTAAATGCTGGATACAGAGTCCCTGTCTTAACCAGACTTAGTGTTATGAGTGAATTTGACCATTCCTAATACCTGTGGTTCTCTCTGGAGCACGACTGAGCTAGTGTTGGTAAAATACTACAAAGTTCAGGGTGAGAGAAGTTAATGTATGGTTGATAACGAGCATCTAAAGAAATTTGAGCTGTAAGGCTATTGTCAATCAAAAAGTCAATTTAATGGGTATTTCAAGTATCGTGATTTCTCCACCATTCACATCGTGTCTATATTTTAGTTATTTTTCTCTTAACCATTATTTGATATGTTTTCTCGCTTCTCTGCACTTTATAGAGAACATCTGTGGTGATTCTCCTTGATTAGAAGTGTTTTGATGTTAATTTGTATAGTGAGAATTTAATAATGTACTTTTATGGATTAGACACTAAAGCACATTTATTGAATATTCTCTACAGTTGTAGTCTTTGCTCATTTTAGTTGAAGAATATCAAAAAATAGATTAAGATATGTATGTGCCCTGTTTTTAGTCTGAAAAATATGAAAAAATAGCCAATGCACAGTAGAGATTTACGAAATCCTTGTTACTGATTGATAACTAGTTTGTAACCAGTAATTAGTAGAAAAAATACAAATTATTAATACTAGGAACAGATATTTAGGCTAAAATATTCTCTCCTTGAAAATTTTCTAGAATAGGAAATATGGTAATTTAATTTTCAAATATTACATTTCTTGGTAAAGCATCATTAAAAACTTTTGAAATTATTTTGTTGAGTTAACTGTTCATAAAACTCAAAGCAACCTTTGTTTTTTCTTTTTGTATTTGACCAAGTTTAATCTTGAAACTGCATTTATAAAATGTCTCAACCTCAGTATATTTTATTCATGGTATGCTCTTTAAGAATGTCTTTATGCATGCTTTGGCAGTATCGTATTACATATTACCAGATGGTTAACTATAAATGATTGGATAAATAGCAATAAAATTATTAGGCTGAAGACATCAAAGATAATTAAGAAAATATTAGTGTCTATCTATTCCTGGGAGTGAAAAACATTACCTCCATGATTTATTACATAATTGAAAAAAACTAAAGTCTCATAAAGAAATTAGAGCTGTCAGAGTATTTGTAGGAATCTCACTTAGATTTTGATTTTTTAAAGGCAAAATGGTAAAATCAACTTTGTGCCAACAGTAGAGTCCGTATATACTGAATCTGTCTGATTTCTTAAAATGAAAACGTATTGTATACAAAAGAAATAGAGTCTTTTAAATTTACAACTGGTTTAGGGAAATAATTCCTATTCATGTATCTTGAAAATATTAAATTGGGTTGTACTATCTCAAAATATTCAGATAAATCACAGGTTAGATTATTTTAAAAATTTTAGAAAACTGTGGTTATAAAAACATATGAAGGTGTTTAAATAAGAAAAGTCACAATAAAGTGTAATTCCAGTAAGATATACCTTAGTGATAAATTATATTTAAATTTGAATAAACATTAATCCAATAAATTCACAATATTCTTATTGACCATAAAAACGCATAAAGAAATAAACAAGTAACTTTATTTGGAGGATATCATTTGAACAGAACTGAAGAAAACTAGGTATAGCCCTTTTTTTTCCTACTGAGGATCAAACTCAAGACCTTGTGCTTTCAAGGCAAGTGTGGTGCCACTGAGCTAAATCCCAAGCCCCAGGGTGTAGCCCTTTTAAAGCAAGTGTACTTTCAGTACTGTAGGAACAGGAAGATAGTCAACACAGTGGGGGCAAAATGAATACTAAAGAGAATAATAGTAGAGGCTGTTAGAGAAATGGTGAAAAGCCAGGTCATGTAGGGCCTTATATTTTAATAACCCTTCTTTTTTCTTTTTTTTTCTTTTCTTTCTTTCTTTCTTTCTTTCTTTCTTTCTTTCTTTCTTTCTTTCTTTCTTTCTTTCTTTCTTTCTTTTTTTCTTCTTCTTCTTTTTTTTTTTACTGTGGGTAAAATCCACAGGGCAGTTTTAACAGAATTGATGTGATTGGATCTATATTTTAGCAGAGTCACATAGGTTGCTTTGATTCTGATGAGAATAAATTGAAGAGGAGAATGTGGATTCAGGGATGCAGGGAGGGAGAGGAGGGAAAGAAGATAAAAAAGGGATTTAAAATGTGTTATAGACATGTACCAACCATACTCAAGGAACAAAAACATAATGCACTGTGAACATGTACTAATATCTTAATTACTATTTCATTGATGGCACAAAGTATGTGGCATCCACAAGTTAAGAAGAAAATGTATATTTTAGCTCACAGTTTGTATAGGGTGGCATAGCAGAGGAGAAACAGTCAATGGCATGGCAGGCAGGAAGCAGTTTTCTTTCCCTTTTTATTACATCTAAACTATAAGCCTCTTGGTTGGTGCTACCTGCACCAAGGGTGGATTTTTCCCTCTTCAGAAAATCCATCATTCATACCTAGAACTATGCTAAAACAATCATTTGACTAATCCAGTATCATACACTCCAAATCCTCACACTCCCCAAATCTCCACCTATGAGCACATGAGGCTTCGGGAGGGATGTCTAGATCTAAGCCATAACATTAATAAAACAAAATTTTAAAAAATCAATTTGGGTATCAAGTTAACAAAATCATTTCTCCTCCTGCACAAGAATTTGGCCTTTGAGAACTTTCTAGCTTTTGTTTCTCTCACAAACATGATCATATTGAAAAAGTAACTACATTATTAGATAACATTTCTAATGGCAAAATGATCCCAATTGGTAAATTGTACACAAAAATTATGTATGGTGAAACATTTTAGGTTTCTCTGAATTAGATGATTCTTGTGACTGACATGTTCCTCATGGGGACCTGAGAATCATTAACTGTGGATTTATGAGATTTTGTCTGTTTTGGGAAATGAGGTTTCTCTGCCAGGTTCCCAGCCTACCTGATTTGATTACTGTTGTATCCTACCGAGCTCTCCCAGAGAAAGATAATGAAAATAGGTTAATCCTATGATTTGCTACTGGACTGCTGCAAAGGGACCAGAAACTCTGATATTACCTACCTCTTTCTTCGACTATATTTCTAAATTAACCTGATGCCAAGAGT
The DNA here is from genome assembly GCF_012274545.1 of Fukomys damarensis. Lineage (NCBI taxonomy): Eukaryota > Metazoa > Chordata > Mammalia > Rodentia > Bathyergidae > Fukomys > Fukomys damarensis. The sequence goes on from NW_022900942.1 coordinate 49,098,326, forward strand.
AGGCAACTATAGTTATAGGGGTATACATTTTAGTTGAATCAGACAAGATGTCTCAATAAGTATTTCCTTAGAAGAAACTAGTAGCTTGAATTAGAAGGGTAGTAGTTAAGGAAGGAAAAAGAGGTCAGATTATCACTGTAATTTAGGATTAACTGGCAAATTGTATGCAGTTTAAGAAAGAAAGTGAAGAGCTAATGAAGACTTCAAAAATTTTAATTTAAGCCAGCTTTGTAGAATTGCTATTAACTAGTATAGGAAAGGTTGTGTATAGAAAAGGTTTGATATGTGGTGTTGGTAGTTCAATTGTGAGCTTTTTATTAGGAACCCAAATAAGTTTAGGCATTTATTAAACATTCCAATAAGTTTGTTAACAGACAGTTGGCCTGTGGGGCTAAGAGAAAAGAAGTAAATCAAACATAATCTTGGGCACCCTGTGATTATGAAGGTCATGACTGTGGACTGAAAAATAAAGCCCAGTGACTTTGTCTTGGGAAATTCTATTGCTATGACATCTAAGAGATCAGAAGGAACCAACACAGGATATTGAGAAAGAGTTGCCAAAGTTATTAGTAAGGAATTTAGAAGTTTGTAATCTATAAGAAAGCTTGAGGAACTGCTTAAGGAATCCCAAGTAAATTTATTCTGTCAAATAACTGATAAGTGAATTTAAAGCAACACAAAGCATTGAATCTGTATTTAGCCTTATACTCTTGAGCTAAGAAGTTTTTTGGGGGATGGAGAGGTATAAGCCTGATTAGAGTGGGTACAAAGAGAATTGGAGGGAGGAAGGTCATTGGAGAGTTCTGCTCTGGAGGCACGAAGAGGAAGGGGATAGGAGCTGCAGGTTGAATGAAAACAGGGCTTTTTTGTATTTTTTATTTATTTTTCTAAGATTAGATGAATACAGAATATTTGCATGTTGATGGGAATTGTGCAGCAGAAGGAAAAAATGAGACAAAGAAGAGAACAAAATATTAAAGCAATGCCCTCAAAATTTGTGGAGTGGTTGCTTATATAAAATTGGGAGGGCTGGCTTTAGAGGGGATGGATCAGATATGGGCACATGAATGGTGGTGGAGCCTGTGGAAATGTTTTCCTGTTTGATCTTAATACCCTAATGAAAGCGGAAGAATGAGAATGTTTGAAAAGGTGTTGGAAGTTTCTGAAGAGAAGGTGAGAGATAGAAATTCAGACAGTGGGGCATGAATGGACCCAGCAAATTATCCTCTTTTGGGATTCATGGTCTTATATTTCAAGTGAAATAATTTAAATGGCTGCTCGCATTTATTTTCAGCTGTATATGAATAGGATAAGAGGGAAAGTAAAATTGTGTTGAGGGTCTTGTGAAAAGAGAGAGTGGTCAACAAACCATGGAATTTTAGCCATGTTCAGACAAGTGAGGTCATGAGAGAGGTGGGGGCAAGAGGCGGAGGTCAGGGGAGAAGGATTAGAATTAATGGATTGTACCTATTATTGGAATGGAAATTTAGTCGGGGTTGGAATATTAGTGGGAATTATTTGGGAAATTTGAGATGCTTTACTAAAATTGTGATGCTTGAAATAAAGATTATGGAACATTTTCATTTCTGGAAGTGGAATGCCCGGGACAGTTATTGTAGCTGTCTTGCTGAGGAAGGTAGAGGACAAAATCATTGAGGGTACTCATGGAAGTGACAGGTCCTTGCCAGATACTGAAAAACCCATGGATTTCAGCATGAGAAGAATTGAAGTGAGTGAAGGGAGGTTTAAGAAAACCTAGGGGAGGGCCAGAAGGTTAGCTCAGTGGTTCTGCTGCCTGGGTTCTGGGTTTAATCCCCAGTACCAAAAAAGAAAAAGAAAAAGTTAGGGAACAGGACTGATATGAACATAAGCAGATGACTACACCCAGTAAATGGTAATTTTCTAATATAAATTTTGCTAATTATTTTTAAATGACATATATAGATATAATTCATTTTAAAATAATTAAAATAATATATAAATATATATGTATATATAAAAATACATAAAATATATATATTTAAAGCCCTGTGAAATGATAGCAGAAAGTTTTACTATATCATCTAATTCAATCCTTAAAACAACTGACTTATTTTATCTCTATTTTGTAGATGGGAAAGCAAAGCTCTAAGGTAATGAAACTTACCCTAATCATAATCTAGTTGTAGAGTCAATCAGACATTTGAACCTAAATTTCACTCACTTCATAGTCCCACATCTACCTCCTCTTTAGCACATAATTTTAAATTATTGCTAACTATTCACTGTTTTGAAGTCAATGAATGTAAATATAATATGGTGTAGCCCAAAGGGGAAAATGTAGATGATTTTCACTTACAAACTTTTATGTGTTATTCCCAAAACTTGTGATTTAACACAACAATGATTTATTATTTGGCATTATTCTGATAGTTAAGAATTCAGGCTTGACTAACTTGGGGTTTTCTTTTGTTAACCTAAGTAAGGACCACTTACTCAATTTCACTCGACTGGTAGCTGGACTAGGCTTCAATGAAATATCTAGCTTTTTGATGCTCATGTGCACATATCTCTACTATCTGGCTATCACTTGGGCTTCCTCACAGCCCAGGGACCTTAGGGTATCTAGATTATTTCTTATATGACAATCAGCTTCCATGAGAAAAAAAAAAAAAAGCAGAAGTGCCCTAGTCATCTGGGCCTGCCGACATCACTTCTGCCATGTTCTATTGGCCACAGAAAATAACAAATTCAGCTCACTTTCGAAGGGAAGAGAAACAGATACCACCCCTTGATCTGAGGAATGACGTGCATGTACCTCTAGGAAAGGAACTCATGGCAGCCAGCTTAGAGAATTCTGTCTACAACGGTCAGTAACCATGGAAAAAATTCTCAGTCACCTATATCTGGGGAAGTAAATTTTTACAATTAACCCATTTGGGAAATACTACATTGAGAAAGATTTTATGAAGTACTGTATCCTATATAAGATCAGTGAATCTTCTTACAAACTGTTAGTGTTTAGATTAAAATGAGTTTTCTGGTGGAGAGTTTGACCGTAATTATTAAAAACTTGAAAAAAAATTTATGTGATTTATCTAGAAATTTATATTACAAAATACTAAACACTTTATGGGGTAGCATGTTCACTGCATTGCCAACAGTGAATGTTTAGATATATTTTCAAGATCTAGCTATAAACAAAGCTGTACTGCCCAATGTGATAGTCACTGGGAAATTCTGGGTGTTTAAATTTAATTTGAAGTTAATGTACATTAACTAAAAATTTTTAAAGAATCAGTTCTTAACTAACACTGGTCACATTTCAGGAGTCCAAGATATGGCAGGAGTACTTTATGAAACACGGAAGAGTGGTTCCATCTATTCTGAATGATTGCTAAATCACTTACACATGGTTTAGTAGACAGTGCTACAAACTTAGGAGCAGAGAAGTGGCATGTTCACATGTGGGAAGACTGATTTTCTGGCAACTGCTAGGTAAAACTAGTGTGGCACAAATCAGAAGTGAGTAGGGTAAATAATTTTTTTTATGCAGTTCAGGAAAAGAGGAAATAAGATTTTGAACCAACTGACAATAGCAATGGAAATCAGGAGAAATGTGGTAGAGACTCTTTAGAGACAAAAGCTGGAATTTGGAGGCTACATTGAAATGTGAAACAGATCAGGCATCTCTAAAACTTCTCAAACAAAAATAAAGCTCAAGAGCAAAGTTTGACAAAGGAAGTATATTTTTAAATGGGAAAGTCTAGAAAAAGTATTATCATAAAATGTTCAAATTTTTCTTAGATTAAGATTTGAGAAGCTAAAATATTATGGGACTAGAGGAGGCTTCCATTATCAGGACCTTTCAGCTGCGTAAGGTTTAAGCTCACATTGTACAATGTAGAGTGTTTTTTCCAATTATCACACTACACAAAATACTCATATAAGATTTTAGATGAAGTCTAAAGATGACTGAATAAAATAACTACTTATAGTAATCAAATTTTCTGATTACTTACCCTTACAAACCATCTGTAGTTTCGTCTTGGTATTATTAACTTTACTCTTTGTTGATAAAAAACACAATCTTATATTTTGTACACTTTGCTACTTTTATCAGAAGATAATTTAATCAGTTAATAATTGGATTAGAACTTACACAATGAGTGCTTATATTTAGTTGAATTAAAGTTCTTCATTAATGCATGACATTTGATATTTAAATAAGAACTCTGTAAAGCACATTATATTTTATAGCTGATAATGAAAAAATATTTAAACATTCTCATTCATTGAGATACTTGTGATAAGAAATATCTTTAAATTGGTGATTTTTAAACAAAGAAAACATATTACATTTACATTTTTAAATTGGTATTTTTTTTTTTTTTTTACTGGGGATCAAACTCTGGACCTTCTACTTGTGAGGCTGGTGGCAGTACCACTGAACTTAAACCCCCTGTCCCAGTTGGTGAAATTTTTAGAGAAAGAAAACATATAGCATTACATTTGCTTATATAGCATTTTAATCTCATCCAAATTTCTTAAGAACTATGCCATGTGTATTGTTTATCCATAATGCACTGTGCAACCATTTCACAGAACAGGGACCGTAACTTGAATCTTTGTATCTATCTTTGTTTTTACACATGCATGCTAATATATATA
>NW_022900942.1:49103008-49168472 GCF_012274545.1 Fukomys damarensis
ATGTGTGTGTGTGTGTGTGTGTGTGTGTTTTGCAAGTGTAGGAGTACCACAGAAACAATTTTACTAGACCACATGTAATCAGCTGTCTGTGGAATGCATGAGAGATACTTACTAAGAATATGTTTGTATAAAACACACAAGGCTGGTCTAGAAATATATATTGGTCACATATTGGATATATTTATGTAATATGATATATATTGTATATGTTCATTTAATGCAAGAATTGTGCATCTTATTCTATTGTAAAATTTATTATATATTCTACATAGCAATACAAAGCAGCTATGTTGTGCTTATGTACCTGACATTGTCCTAGGCTCTCTAAATACATTAAACTCTTTCAATCCTTGTTTAGCACAATGAGATTGGCACTATTATTATCCATATTGTACAGAAAAATAAACCAAGGCACTGAATGGTTAGGTATCTTGCTTAAGGTAAAACATCTAGAAGTGGCAGAACACTGCATCCAGGAAGTCTGGCTCCTGAGAATGTTCTGTAGTATTTGTAGTTTGTCTCTGACACCCACCTCTCTGTGTCTGTCTTCTGTAGGTGTATATAATACATCCATTGATAACATTAAAGTCCACATTAGATTTTCTCATTTTTTTCTCATGTATCACAGATTTTTTAAATTTTTTCTTAGAATTCAGAATTGGAGAAAACATAATGTATGTTATATACTGAGAGAAAGAGTGTCACCAGGAAAAATCTATGTGGTTGATGGCCCAGAGGTCTCCCAGGTGGCATTTCCTTTCTGATGAATTTAGATACAGCCAGAGCTTTGGTAAAGGAAGGACACCCAGCTCACCTGGGGCTGACCTCGGAGTCAGCATGCTAATTGGTTACTCTATCAGAATGCTTCTATCCCTTAACCATAGTGATTTCTTCTTTCTTGGCAATTTCTTTGTTGATACTAACACATTATGTTTTGAAACCAAGGTAACTTTTCCTATTCAAAGAAAGCTGGGTGACTGACTTCACATGAATCCCAGTGGGGGTCGGGGGGGGCAAATATTGAACTTGCCTGTGCCTCAGTTTCATTTGTAAAGTTGGGTGAATCCTAGTTCATTGGCTGTGATGATGATGCAAAGAGGGAACAAATATGAACTGCAGTATTATGACATAAATATCAGCATTCTTTGGCCACTGCTAATGATTAGTGCTAGATTTTCAAATCAGACACTCACAAAAATGATGTCAAACCTGATGCTTTTGATGAATCATTTAACACCAGCTCCCCACAACTTCCCATCTACTGAAGCACACATCATTTGTTCAAAATCAGTTTTCCAAAGGAGGTGACTCTGGTGAAAAATATTTACGAAGGCTTTTGTCTTGAATTCTAAGATTTTATGTTTATAATATTTTATCATGTCACTTAGCTTTTAGTCAAAACTTTTTTCCCTCTTGTCGTGTTTTTATGGATGGCACTTTTGCAGGTACTTACTGAAAAAAATCCATTATTTCCTTATAAAAGTTAATTCCTATACTGTATGTTTGCAAATGTATTATTTATCTTTAAAATATACATGTGTATGGATACATTGAATATTTAGGAGTTTTTAAATTCCTTGCAGGGAGAAACTATTCCCTTGTTTGTTATTTTAAGCATCTATTAACATTAAATGTAATTTACTGAGTTCTGTAAAGGCATAGTTACTGGCTAACTTCTAGTTGATTACATAAATAAAGTGGTCATTATTTGAATACGTTATACTTTATGATGCTTGATGATATTTTAAAACCATTTTCAGGATGAAAGTTCAATAGAAAGTGACGAATTTGATATGAGCGATTCAACACGAATGTCAGCTGTGAACTCTGATCTTAGCTCCAATCTTGAGGAAAGAATGCAGAGTCCCCAGACTCTTCATGGCCAGCAAGATGGTAAGCGCTTCAAATACTTGACCAGTTAGACAAACAAATAAACTAAATAACAAAAAACATCAACAGGTCAGAATCTCTTAAAACAATAACCACCTTTTTAACTCTTGTGTCCATTTTCTAAAATCTGTTTGCTATGGGGACTTTTTTTTCCCCTGTGTCCTCAGGTGATGGCATCCACTTTGTTATTTTTAGATGTAAGCACTTGGTTCCAAACTAAAATGTGTTAGACTGATTTATAAAAAGATGTCTCTTATAAAAATCCAAGAATATCCATCTATTGCTCCCTGCATTTAAAATGTGTTTTACCAATGCAGTGTAGGTTTCTGTTATAATGTTTTTCTAGCTTCAGTTTCTTGGGACATCATTTTTTGACTGAAGAGTTTAAAGATAATTAAAAGATTCACTTGGGTATTTTTCTCTTACCTGAAAGACTAGATATTAAAGGAAACTTTTACCGAGTAGTTTTGCTGAACAAGAAGATAGTTTACTGTGATCTTTCACCTGTTTTATTCAGTTTAAAGGAAAGGAAAGATATTGATTTCTTATTCCTGAGTCCATTGAAGATTCCTAAATCATATAATATTTTTGATTAAAAAAAAAGAAGCTGAATAAGATACACAAAGTAGGTATGGTGGTTAACACTTTAGGCTTGATATTTTTATTAAAAAGCTATCTTTGTAGATTTTTATTTCTGTAAGTTTCAAATTATGTGTGCAAGTAAATATGTCATATCTGGGTAAGTGTGGATAAAAATGGTTATACATAGAAGAAAGTTGGTTGATTTTACTCAAAATGAGTTAATTATTTTTATAATTAAGAACTTTTTAATTATTTAATATTGTCCTGTATCTGAAGATGGGGAAATTATCTTACTTTGTTTTCTCTGACACTTATTTATTAAAAGCTTGTTGTCAAAGATTGAAGTATTTCTAGTTGGTTTTGCATCATTTTTATTAGTAAGGCTGAAGATATTTTATATCTCAGCATAAAAATTCTCAAAAAAAGGGACTTGTCTGTTTTTTGCTTTTGGTGATTCTAAAAGATGTTTTATTGGCATGAATTATGAGAAATGAAGGGGTGCATTGGTTATCACTGACATTCATATATCATCCTTGATATGCAGTACAATAGTCATTGTAATAAAAAAGGCTTATTTTTCGATAAAGATAAATTTTTTTACATCTAAATTATCTATTCTCTTTAAAAGCATAAGTAAAGGCCAGGCGTGGTGGGACACAACTGTAATCCCAGCACTCGGGAGGCTGAGGCAAGAGGATTGCTGTGAGTTCGAGACCAGCCTGGGCTACATAGTGAGTTCCAGGTCAGTTTCAACTACATAGTGAGAACCTGTCTCAAGAAAACCCAAAATTAAGTAAATAAGTAAATAAATAAATAAAGCATAAGTAAACATTCATTGGATTTTTAAATGCCAGTTTCTATGTGACACTAGAATCATGACACAAAATATTCAGTTATATAGTTGAATTATTTGCATATATAATTTTGGAGAATATATAGAATAGGAAGATGTCTATTTTCATGAAAACTCTTGTTTACTTGACAAGAATTGTCAATTGTGTAACTTTGGCTGGGGACTACAGACGTGATAAAAATACGTATTAACTTTAATAATATGCAGTGGAATAATTTCAAATATTACTCTTAAGGGAAAGCACTTTGTCATGATGGATTAATGGTAGTACAAATATATCTAGTTATTTCTTTTTCCAACCTTAGCCTAACCCTTCCCTTACATATTAGATATCTTTTCCTGCTTTTTCTCATTGAGTTTTCTCCTTGCAGTTATTTCTCCTCCAGCACCAAAGGTTCTCCCCATCCTACTGGGAGCAATTAATTTTGGAAGCATTAGAATTTATTCTTGTAATTCTAGAAGGTGGAAGTCCAAGATATACGTGCTACCAGACTATGTCTGGTGAGATCCAGCTGTCTACTTCCAGAGTGGCAGTTTGTTGCTGTGTACTTTAGGGAGGATAAATTTTACACCACTGTTTCAGGGTGGAAGGGATGGAAGGGGAAAGACAGGGGCAAACTCCTTTTGTCACGCCCTTCTATCAGAGAGCCTAACCCCATTCATGAGTCCTCATGACTCACTCACTTCCTACAAGCCACACTTCTTAATATGGTTGTATTCAAAATTAAATTTCAATGTAAATTTGGAGGCAAAATCATTCAAACTGTGGTAGGTTCCATGGTGCCCCTCTACCCCATTTACCTGCACCAACCCTCCAGTACACTTTACAGTGAAGCTCGCTGAAAGCGTTGGCCTCTCATTTCCTCTTCCTTGCCTCAGCTCCCTTTGGCTTCCTTCTAATAGGCTGTTTTCATCCTTCTTGAGAAGGGCACCGACAGGCTGCATGTTGCTACTTCACTGGAAAATCGTTAGTCATCATCTCCCCCAACACTGATGTTCAAGGAAAACATACCCTATGTTCTTTGTGGGCTTTCATTTCTCATTTTCTCAGTCCAATTGTGTGAGTTCATTTTTACCTAATTCCATACATGTTGGAGAATTACAGAATAGAATCACGTCTATCTATGGCTAGGCTACTACCTACAAGATGACATCAAATCATGTTGGTCTAATACCATCCATAACCATATGAGTTCCAAATTTACTTCTTTAGACCTTAACATTCCTGAACTCAGGACTATTGCTACCTGTCTTCTGTTAATATTCTTTCAAGGACTTAGTGTTGTACGCAACTATGTTATTTTTATTATTTTAACATTTCTTTTCTATTATTTTGGTAATTTCTTAGCTGTTTCTCTTCTAGAATGTAAATGCCACATTAATGAACCTTTCTTCTGCCTTTTTCTTTTATTTGCTTCACTGGAGATAGTGCTTAAATGCTCCCTTATTTAAATGATGAACTTAGAACTTTACACCATGTCCTAAATCAACTTTTCTTGTTGCTGTGACACAATACCCAACATCCACAAGTTAAAGAAGTGCAACTCACAGTTTGTAGGTTTCAATCTGTAGTCCCCTGGCTCCATAGCATAACATCTGGCCACAGGGGAGCAGAGAGGATGGAGCCAGAAGATAAGCCTTTCCAGCCACACCCTCAGGTACCTGACTCCTGACCAGGCTTCCCCTCCTAAAAGCACGTAAGCTTTAAGCACACATAAACCAATCACCTTCCAATAGTACTGCTTCTGAGTACCTGAGGTTCTTGGGAGACGATCTAAATATAACCCATGACACATCATAATTATGATTTGTAAATGAATTTTGCATATTTCCTTCATTTCTTTTCATCTTTTCACTGATAATGGCACTCCTCTAAGTAACTGATCTTGCCAACCTGCTATATAATCCTTATTTTACCCTGTACACACATACAATATATAAATATTCAGATGATTTTGCAGTTGTTGTATAATATTTTCTAGATCTTGCTTTAGTTGTCTCACAATACTTTTCTTTTAGAGCTAAGGGATGTATATATAATGTTAAAAGGAAGAAAAAAAATTACAGTCCTTGACTTCATTTAACACGTGATCTAAAGGAATAAAAGTAGCTCATCTGACCAATGTGAGAAAAATCCATTCTACTTTAAAAAGTAAGAATCTGTAGTAATAAAACTATTAGATTATATGTATCTTTTCCAAATTAGTAGGGACATTGAGTGCTAGGCCCAGGTTGGTAGGTTGTATTGCTTTTTGTAGATGATTTGCATTAATCTTTGGGAGTGGTTAAAAGTCAAGGACTTGTGATGGGAAAAATCTGACTTTGGACAAATATCCCAAATATGGTCTCAATCCAGAGTAACATAGACCAGGGTTTCTCAATCTCTCAATTTTGACACTATTGACTCATAATTCTTTGTTTTGTTTGTTTTTGAGGAGTGGATTCCTTTATATTTTAAGATATTCAGCAGCTCCCTGACTTCCACTGCTGCATGAAAATAACATCACACCACTGAGTTGTGACAACTGTTGTTTTTCCAGACATTGTAAATATCTGGGGGCAAAATTTTTCTATAAACCAGCAGGATGGAACTATAAGAGAGCGATGGAGAGACAAGTGGAAGTTGGAAAAAAGGATAGGAAGCACTTTCCATTTGACTTCCTTTGAGGATGGAAAGATTCTGTGACTAGACTAATACGATAGTCACTATCCACGTAGTGTCTATTCGGTGCTTAGAATTCGGTTAGTGTGACTGAGGAATTATTTTAATTTAATGCCATACAATTTCAAAGATTGTTAATTTAAATTTAAATGACCTGACCACATGTGACCAATGGCTTTTGTTTCAGATTGTGTAGCTCTGGAACATTATTTTATTTTAAATAAATTTACTGGGTAGTAAATTTCTTTTTTGAAGTAAGTCAGATGTTTCCCAAGTTTTTAGAAAAACTGTAGAAGAAACTTCTATTTCAATAATTGGCTTCATCTACTTTAATGCATTTAAAATTTGAAAAAAATACAATTTTGAAATTTACATTAAATGTTCTATTTTCTCTAACAATGGCGATTGATTTAAGATAGTTAAATAAATTTAAGTAGAAGATTGTGATTTTTTAAAGTTTTTCACACAACTAAATTATGACACAATTATATATAATGTCTTTATTGGGTACCATATAATAAGGTAAGGAAATAAAACATGTTCTCATTTTTTATTTCACCATTCTGATGAAAGATTCACAGTCTAATCATCAAATACCAAAGGATACTTTACATAGTGGGAAAAAGGGGGAGAAAAAAGGAGAATCCCTTGCCTTGGGCTGGATAATTAGGTAAAGGTCAATAAGATATAACCCAGAATGAAAAATTTATAATGAGAAGAATGTTACAAGATTGATGTATGATATTTAGCTTGTTTGACGTATTTTAACTTCACATTGCTTCCTTAACCCAGTAAAAACATAAAGATGATGACACATAGACATTCTTATCTTCAGATAAGAAGCATTTTGTCATCATTTTTGGTTTAGAGGAAAATATTAAACTGTATAATTTTTAATAGATGTGAAATTGTGTTTTGGTTAAAAAATCACTTAAATCTTGTATATATATTTGATTTACTCATAGAAGCATGTGATCTTTCAAAGTATCATGGAGTATAAGGAGCTTGTTGTGAAGAAAATTTGGTTGTAGATCTCACTTCCCAAAACTTTGTGGTAGTATGGACCAGCTCAAAACAATATTCCCTTCTCTTAATCAATTATTTACTTTATCATGAATGTTTATGTTCTAACAACAGCTCATCTATTTGTTACTTACTGTCTCAAGGAATCTGACAAAAGAAAAGTGTCAAATATAGTAACAGACTTAAAATTTCAATTCAAAATAAACCTTTGACTTCGTTTTGGGGAGGATACAATTTTCTAAGATCCGATTTAGTTGCTTTTCTCCGTTACTATTGTATTGTAAACTTTTTTTTCAGATAATATTTTTCAGAGAATATTTTTGCTTTTTTGAACTGAAAGAGATTATTAGTATCAGCAAAAGATTTATTTTTAAATTATAAGTAGGAATTGAGACATACCTTTAAATTCTCTGAACATCAGTTTAATCAGCTTTGAAAGTAAGAGATTACAGTAGGAAAATATATGCTTTCCTTAAGACTCAAACTTTATTGATATTTGCTTGTGACATTGTATATTATAGTGCTTGTGGGTGAGCATGATCGATGCCCCTTGATAGTGATGTCAGTTGAATCAATGGAGTAATATACAGGCTTTTTTAAACATAATTTTTGTTTATTTTGATTTTGCAGAGTTTGATGCAGTCATAAGAGGATATATTCTGAGAAATGCATTTTAGATGATTGCATCATTATGTGCCTATTGTTGCTTAACACAAACTGAGACAACTATGATATCACTAAGCAATATAGACTTAGCGATTACCATCATATAGGTGGTCTGCCATGTACTAAAATATTATGCACCTCATGACTATACTTCATTATTGAAGCTGTTATTAGTTTACACATTAATAAATAAGTATTAACAGCATCTTTGTGCCAAGTATGAAGCTTTTTTTGGGGGGGTACTGGTGATCGAAATCAGGACCTTGGGCTTGCAAGACAAGTGGTGGAACCACTGAGCTAAATCCCCAGCCCTGTGTGCCAAGTAAATCAATATGGTGATGTCTATAAACAGCTGGCAAGGGAGAAGGATATGTGAATTGAATTCTCTTTAGGAGATGATTCTTCAACATTCACTTCAAATTCTACCCATTATAGACTTTTAAAAATATGTATTCTAGGCACATTTTTCATTCAAGGGTGTACTTCGTGATTCTGTTCTCATAAAAATGGATAGTTCATTTGCCAGAATTTGCAAATCTCTCTCTTCTCATAATATTTGCATTATAAAAATGTTCTGGTATGCTTCAGTTGGTCAGGTTATTTTTGATAAAAAAATTGAATTACAATTTAATGGCTCACATGTCACTAATACTAACTAGAGCATACACATATATAATTTTTTTGATTTTACACAACCATGGTTAACTATAAAAATTTTGAATACCTTTAGGTATTACTTCACCACTAAGAATGGCCAATTTAAAACTAGAAATATCAGTTTAATAAAAATTAAATAGCAATTGTTTCATTAAACAATATATAGTATAAATATATTCCAAGTTAATGAAGTAATAGGCTAATATTCTACATTCAGTTATTTGAATTGATTACTTTCGAGTAAAACCACAATTTACCTATAAAATATTGCAGCTTTTGATGTCAAAGATCAGAACACAATTTCCAAAATGTAGAAAGTTTTCCTATATTCAAATGTCCTTTGGGAAAAGATGAAACTCACTGTTGCCTGTTGGTCTTTTAAGGCCTCGTTAGACTAAAACAAGCGACTGGAACAAATATCTCTATACAGAACCCAGAATGGGATTCCTGCTACCAGGGATGAATAGATATTTGGCATGAAAACATATTATTCTAATACATTTACTTTCCCAAGTAGTAATTATAATAAAGAACACTGTCCCTAAATATGTTATTAAGAAACCACTTAAGAACTATTTCTATGTGAAATATTTTTTCATTTTCCAATTTTCTATAATGAAGATTTTCTTTTATCCCTATGGCATCTATAGCATAAATTTTAAGTCTTTGCTTCTCCCCAAGATGTACGTCATATACAATTTATCCAAAATGGGAAGCATATTTCATGGGTTGAGTCATCCAAAAGGAGGTAAATGTCCCATTCAGAGAAAAAATTTTATTTTATTTTCCTAGTATACGTTTGTAACACATACAGTTTACAATCTGTATAGGAGTGGTTACATGTTCATATTAGAACTTGTTTTTGTATCCCCTTCCCTCCCCTGTCCCCTCCTGCTCTGGTTTGCCAATCATCTTTTTCATATCTGTTGTTACTAATTGTCTTAGTATGTTTTATAGCTTATAATGTTTACATTGTTGGGGTTATTAGGGTTCTGTACATGGCAAATCTTTATTCCTCTCATTTCCCCTTCCCTTCCCCATATACCTCTCCTTGTTCCCTTGGACCATTTCCCTATTTGATGAGATCTGGTTTTTTGTCCCTTTCTGTCTGTCTTTTATCATTTTTTAATTTGTATTTTGCCTCACTCAAATGAGGGATACTATACAGTATTCAAGCTTGTGGGCCTGATTTATTTCATTCAACATTAATTATGTTTTCCAGGTGCATCCATTTTCCTACAAATGCTTCAAATTAGTCATTTTTTATAGCCAAGTACTATTCCATTATATACAGATCCACATTTTGTTTATCTGATTGTCTGTTGATGGGTATAAAGGCTGCTTCTAGGATTTAGCTATTACGAGTTATGCTGCTCCAAACATTGGTATGCAAGGATCGCTTAAACTCTTTCAGGATACCTAGCAGAAGGACAGTGAGTCATATGGGATTTATAATTTCAATTCTTTGAGAAATCTCCATATTGATTTCCATAATGGTTGTGCTGCTCTGTATTCCTACCAACAATGGAGAAGAGTCTCTTTTGCCATACCCGTGTCAGCATTTGTTATTGTTTGATTTCCTAATAATTGCCATTCTTTCCAAAGATGTCATTTTAATTTGCATTTTTCTAATACCAGAGATGTTGAACATTTTTTCCATATATTTGTTGGCCATTGTATATCTTCCACTGTGAAGTGTCCGTTCATTTCTCTAGCCCATTTTTTGACTGGGTCCTCAATTATAAGTGTTTTACTTTTTTGAATTCTTTGTATATTCTAGATATTAGTCCTCTGTCTGAGCAGCAGTTGGCAGTTTTTTTTCCCACTCTGTAGTTTGTCTCTTCACTCTACTGACTGAATCTTCTGCTTTACAGAAGCTTTTTAGTCTAATATAGTTCCACCTGTTGTTTCTTGCTGCTATTTCTTGTGTGATAGATGTTCTCTTTAGAAAATCCCTTCCTACTCCTGTCTTCAATTGTTTTACCTATTTTTTATTTTAGGTTGAATGTTTCTGTTTTAAATCTTACATCTTTGATCAATTCTGATTTTAATTTAGTATATGATGACAGAGAAGGGTCCATTTCATTCTTCTACAAACAGCTAACCAGTTTTTCCAACACAATTTATCAAATAGGCTATCTTTCCTCCATCATATTCTTTTGGATCCTTTGTCAAAGATCAAATAGCTGAATATGTCTGGTAAGGCTTCTGTATCCTCAGTTCTGTTCCATCGATCCATGTGTCTGTTTTGTTTTGTTTTTTCTTTTCCTGCACCATGCCATTTTTATCGCTATTGCTTTGTAGTATATCTTGAAGCCTGGTATTGCTATGCCACCTACTTTGCTCTTATTGTCCCAAATTAGTTTTGCTGTTCAGTGTCTCTTCTGGTTCTATGAGAATTCTTGGATTGTTTTTTTCTAGATCTGTAAGGTATGCTATTGGTAATTTGATTCAAAATGCACTAAATCTGTATACAAAATTTTAGTAGTGTGGCTATTTTCACAATATTTATTCTGGTGATGCAGAAGCAAGGGACATCTTTCCATTCTCTGAAGTCCTCCTCAATCTCCTTTTCAGGTGTAGTTTTCTTTATAAAAGTATTTCACTTCTTTGATTAGATTAATTCCGAAGTGTTTCATTTTTCTTGAAATAACTGAACATTGTATAGTTTTCATAATTTCGTTCTCATCTAATTCATTGTTGGTATACACAAATGCTAATGATTTCTGTGTGTTGATCTTGTATCCTACTACTTTGCTGAAATTGGTTATTAATTCTATGAGTTTCTTAGTGGAGTTCTTTGGGTCTTCCATGTAGTGTATCGTGTCATCTTGCCAATAGTGCTGATTTGAGTTCTTCCTTTTCTATATGTAACCCTTTTACTTCTTTCTCTTGCCTAATTTCTCTGGCAGATGTTTCAAGTACAGTATGATGAATACCAAAGGTGATAGTGAACACCCTTGTCTTGTTTCTGATTTTAGGGGGAATGATTTAATTTTTTTCCCTGTTTAGTATGGTGCTGGCTATTTAGTATGGCTTGTCATAGATAGCCTTTATCATATTCAGGTATGGTCTGTCTATACTTGTGTTCTTCAGAGTTTTTATCATGAAGCATTGTTGGATTTTGTTAAAAGACTTTTCTGCTTCCATAGATATAAGCATGCGAACTTTTGACCTTGCTCCTGTTTAGGTGATGTATTTTATTTATTAAGTTACATATCTTGAACCATCCTTGAATCTGTGGGATGAAACCTAATTGATGATGGTCTATCAGTTTTTTAAAATAATATGCCAATTCTGTTTGATAATAACTTGTTGAGGATTTTTGCACTTATGTTCATTAAAGAGATTGGCCTATAGTCCCTTTTTTAGTTTTGTCTTTTATGTCTTTGAGATCAGGGTTCCATGAATGAATTAGGGAGCACTACATCCCTTCCAATTTGAACAGCTTATGGAGTATTGGTAATATAACATCTTTAAAGGTTTTGTAGAATTCAGCCATGAATCTTTTTTTAGTTGGTACATTATTTATTTCTGAATCAATTTAATTGCTTGCGATTGGGTTGTTAAGTATATTTATGTCTCTTTGGGTTAGCTTTGGTAGTTTGTATGTGTCTAGGAATCTCTCCATTTCTTTAAAAATTGCTAATTTGTTGGAATATAGTTTTTCAAAGAAGTTACTATCTTCTGGATTTCTACAGTGTCTGTTGTGAATTCACCTTTATCATTTCTTATTGCATATGTATGAGTCTTTTCTCATTTTCTCAATGAGTTTTGCTGAGGGATTGTCTATTTATTCTTTTGAAGAGCCAGCTCTTCACTTTGTTGATTGGTTTCATAGGTTTTTTTTTTTTTTAGTCACAATCTCATTAATTTCTGCTCTCATCTTTATAATTTCTCACTTTAGTTTTTGTGTGGGGCTTTTTGCTGTTGTTTTTCACATATCTGAAGATTTCTCATAGGGTTATCTAATATGCTCTTGCTGTTTTCCTAATGTGAACAGTGATTGCAATGAATTTTCCCCTTAAAACTACTTTCATAGTTTCCCAGAGGTTTTGTTGTGTTGTAGAATCATTGTCTTTAACTTCCAGAAATTTTTAAATTTCTTCTTTGATTTCTTCTGTGACCCATTGTTCCGCACTGCCCCCCAGGACCTGGGATGGAACTTAGGACCTTGAGTTAGTGAGGCAGATATGGCTCCAATGAGCTAAATCTACAGCCCTCTATTATTTATTTAGGAGTATGTTACTAATTTTCCAGGACCTTTGCCTTTTCAAAATTTTATCTGACAGTGGTCAGATAGTTTGCATGGGATGATTTCAATTCTTTTATATTTGTTAAACAGACTTTGTGGACTTGCATGTGATCTCTTTTAGAAAAAGTACCATGTGCTGCTGAAAACAATGTGTACTCTGTTGTAGGGGTGGTGGTTATAATACACTATACTCGTGGATTTCTTCTCTAGACTAAAGGGGCACCCCTTTTGTATATGGTATATAATATAATTGTATATAATTTCTTATTGTAATAATTATTATATATAATTTCTTATTGTATATCATGTCTTATTATATATAATTTCTCAACTAGCCCTGATAGATTCTGCTGCAACAGATTAGTCTGTTACCCCTGTTGTTGAACTGATGCCTTAGAAATAACCCTGGCTCATAGGACAATTAACTGCTAGTGAACTTGTTGATCAAATACACCATTACACTCAGGGAGTATAGAGACAGTTTCTAACCCAAGAATTTGAGCTTAGTAAGACTTTGAAATACCACCTGCAACCCAGCAGAGGGGTTCCTAGCATAACTAGTCATGGTGAAGCAGCCAGTGCTGATAAAAGGGCTGCTGAAAATTGCATACACCACTTCAAACAATGACACAGATAAATGGCTTTTGCTCTCATCAAATATTCAATTGTGATGAAACTAGCCTTTTCTGGAAGAAAATGCCCAGGAGAATATACATTACCCTGGCAGAGAAGAAAATACCAGACCACAAGCCTATGAAAGATAGGCTAACCTTAATGCTATGTGCCAATGTGAGTGGTGACCTTAAGATAAAGCCTCTCTTGGTTTATCACCCTGAGACCCTGAGAACATCCAGAAAATATAAAGTTATGAAGAATAAGCTTGGGGTCATATGGAGATCTAATGCAAAAGCCTGGGTAACAAGAAAGCTTTTTTCTTGAGTGGGAGGGAGGGACTTTGTGCCCCACTGTTAAGAAATATCTATAGGACAAAGGTTTACCACTCAAGGCTGTCCTCATTATTTGCAATGCTTTGCTCACCCATGAGATTTGGAAGAAGAATTGGCTGAATAATTCCATGGCTCTCAGTTGAGTTCCTCCCACCTAATGCAATTCTTCTACTGTAGCCAATGGACCTGCAAGTTATAGCTAACCTTAAGAAGCTATACACCACGGAATTGCTCCTGAAGTGCTTTCAGATTGTTTCAGATACAGATTTAACTCTTAAAGAGTTCTGGAAGGAAAATTACAACATCCTTTCCTGTGTGGGGTTGAGAAATCTTGGACCAATGTCTCTCTAAGGACACTGAGGTCGGACTGGAAGAAAATGTGGCCTAAAATTATATAGGAAAGATTTTGAAGGCTGTGTAGAGAAGCCTGAGCCTTAAATTGACCCCGTAGTTGATGACACCGTCACTATACCAATGTCCATAGGCTTGCAGGCAGACAGTGGTGATGTTGAGCAACACTCAGAGGAATTGTCTACAGAGGAACTTCAGAAACCTCTGGCTGAGCAATGAAGAATGACAGCTGAGGCGCTTTCTGAAGAGGAGGGGGAGTGTCAATAATCACTGCCGCAAAGTTCTTTTTCTGAAATAAAGGAAATCTTGAAAAATGGGCAGAGCTATAAACATTTTAGAGAGGGCCCACCCAGACAGAGAAAAAGCGAATTGTTCCATTCACTTAATTATAATGTCATGTCATACTACAGAACAGTATTAAAGAAAAGACAAATACACAACCTTAGAAAAGATTTTAGTTCTGAAAATGTTAAGATGTAGTGAGGTAGAAGCAAGTCCTAGTGGGCTACAGCTTCTCCTAAGGAGAGAAAGGTACTAGATTCCTGATGCTCTTGTGGAAGGGAACTCTCCTTCCAAACAATAACCACCTTCCATTTCACATTCCCTCCCTGGAAGCCAAAGATGTACAGTATGAATTATTGTTTCTGGTGAACTAGGCATATTTTATAATTTTTTGGTGAATACATTCTATAAATTATTGATGACTACACTAGGAAAATTATTGGTACTTCTGGTAAATTATGCACGTTAACCTTTTTATTATGAAAAAGTTAGTTAAGGAGTGCTTTGGGAGGTTCAGAATACATTATGGGTATTTCCATTATTTCTCATGAGAAAAATAGTCTTGACTTACAGCTAACTTAAGTTACAACCAGCTTTCATGTATGCATTGAATTTGTAAGACAAGTATCCTCTATACCAAATAGCAGAAATCTATGAAAAGTTCATAGAAGGAATAAAGAGAATAGATGCATTTAAAGAAGAAATGAGCCAGAAGTTTACGACAATGACCCTCAATATGCCCATGGTGAATTTCAGGGATGTAGGTAGAAAAAAGTGGGTAAGCTAACCAAGACAGTTCAAAACGTGAACAAGAGATTCAATAAGAATAAAGAATCCTCTAAAAGATGTCACACAGAAATAATGAAATAAAATCAGTGTAAAATTTATACATTTCAGAAATGACTAATGTGAAGATCTGATATTAAGGACAAAATAGTAAATTACAATAACGATCTCAAAGAAAACAAAAAGAAAACAAGAGAACAAGGTAAAACTACCCAGCAGCTACTAGATAACAAAAACAAACAAACAAACAAACAAAAACCCCCCAAAACAAAACAAACCAAAACCCCAAACTAAGGCTAATCAGGTCAGGAAAAAGTGAGAAGACTGCATATATGTATTTACCAACATGCTTACAAAAACTATCAAAGAAAAAATTAAAATAAAAGTAAATTATACTTATATGATAACAGTTGGGGAAGTCACCCAAGCATATAGTCATTAAATTCACAGATATTCAGCAAAAAAATCTAGAATTTTAAAGGCATCCACAGAAATACAAAAAATTAGATGTACAAGTAATCCAATTAGAATCACATACTTCTCAATACAAAGCCAAAAGGCCAGAAAAACTTGGAGTGAAGTATTTCAAGCCCTAACAGCAACTAATTTCCAAACTACATTAATTTATCCAGCAAGGCTATCCTTCAAAATAGATGGAGAAAGTGCAAGGACCCGAATTCGATCCCAGGTACAAAAAAAAAAAAAAAAAAAAAAAAAAAAAAAGATGGAGCAATAAGTTGTTTCCATGAAAAAAGACCAGCCCTACAAAAAATACTCAAGAATATTCTCAACACAAAGATAGGATTAGACATTCCTAAAAGCACAGAGGAAATTAATGAGGTCAGTGGATAAACAATGACAAAAATCATCAGGAAAAGAAACAAACTATATTCCAATAGATTAGGAAGACAATGGTAGTAAATAACCAACACATTTCAGCAATATCTATCAATGTTAATGGCCTCAACTCTCCAATCAAAAGACAAAGACTACAGCCAGGGATTTAGCTCAGAGGTGTTGCTGCCTGCCTGGCAAGCACAAGGTCCTGAGTTTTATCCTTGGAACAAAAAAAAGACAGACTACAGACTGGATCAAAAAATAATCCAAGAATTTGTTGAATTCAAGAAACCCATCTAATTAAAAATACATTCATAAACTTTAAAATTAAAGTGTGGAAAACAACATTTCATGCATTAAAACCCGGAAAACAAGCAGATGTGTCACTACTAATATCAGACATGGAAACTTCAAATTAAAACAATTACAAGAGACAAGGTCACTACGAACATATTAGTTAAAGGAACAATCTAACAAGAAGAGATAATATTGATAATATGTATCCACTGAATACTGGAGCATCTTCATAAAACAAAAAACAGCTGAAATTAAAAGATCAGATAAACATTAATCACAGCAGGGGATTTTAACACCACATTTTCACAAAGAGACAGATGGACTAAACAAAAAGTCAATAGAGCTGAATGATACCCTTGAACATATGAATTTAATAGATATACAGAATATTTTGCCCCTCTACAACAGAAATATAATTTTAAAAGGTAACTTCCTGGATCTTTAGGTGTACTTAGGATAAGTGTAAAGTGGTGAGAGGTCCAATATTTCCTTTTTCATTCAACAAACATGCATTGAATCCTAGAATAAGTTAGGTATTGGAGTTACAAACATAAACGTGACCTATGTGACTGAATCAATGAAATATGGTAATTTAATATGATTCGACTTAATATTTCAATCTCTAAAATAACTTACAGTAGGACATTAAAGATATGAAAGCAAATGCTTTTGAAATTGCGATGCATTTGTTTTAGATAACAATGATGAACACATGTAGATTATGCATATCTTCTGTTATTCATTAAATTTATTGGTACATTTTTAGGTATACAATATGATGAATTAGTCCTTGGGAGTTTGTACCTTTACATGATGTACCTTGGTTCTTTTTTCCCCCATTCCCCTCCCCATCTTCAACCCTTCCACCTCTCCCTATTTGCAAAGACTTCGTTTCCATTTTTTCCTTTTCTCATATTTTTTTTTCCTTTCCCTCCTTTACTTCTTGACTTGTATACTTGTAAAATGGCGATAGTCCAGTGGGGGTGCATAAGCTAATAAATTAAAAATACAACATCTGCTTGTGAGTCAAATAAGTGGGAAGGAGATATGGTAGTGAGAGTTTCAGTTTTTTTCCTATCTTAATTTAGATTACACAATAAACTAGGAATTTAGTACAATAGGACTTTATTTTAATACACAAGTGCCTAGGATTCATTTTAGATGAGATGACCAAGGCTATCATGTGGGATAAAAGTATGAGAGCAATGATACATACTGTATTTTTAAGATACTTCTCACCTTCCACCCAACACTTTGGAATATCAAAAAGGCAGCAATCTGAAGGGTAAAATCATGTGGATACCCTTCATGTTCAAAGGATATATTGCCCAGACCCCTTTGAGTTACCTTCTGAATGAGAGTTAATTTGCAAGGATTTTTGGCTTTCAGTAGCTCTTTTTTTGTGAATACAATTGTCATGTACATTAGTTCTTCAGTAATCTTTTTTAAAATGCCCCCTGATTGAGCTAAGAAATTTTCAGTCTGTTTTCAATCATTTATATGGACACTATTCACACTGTATCTAATTTAAAAGCATACACAGGCACACACACACACACACACACACACACACACACACACAATACATTCCAGGCAATTTTCTTTTACTGTCCAGTGTGTATGTGGATAAAATTTTAGTAAAAAATGCTTCTGGCAAACATTGCCTCTAATTTTGTTGAATAGAATGTAATTATTAAGGCATATAAACCACCAGTAAAAGCAATTACTATTCACTATTTAATTTAATTGGAAAAATTCTATGAAACATGTTTTAATAAAAATGATGTAAAACAGTATACTTTGTAGGAAATTAAATTTAGTGGTTAATATTTTATGATGGTGAGTTTTAATTAGAAAAGCTATTAAAATGTTTTCCAGTCTGAACACTAAATTCCCAAGTGAAATTATATTGTCTTGTGTGTAAGTCATTTTCTTTGTTCTCCAAGTTTGTTTTCTTTTTAATTGTTGAAATTGCTTAGGAGAATTGACAAAGAGCAAAAATTGTTAAAATAATTTAAAAAAAATGCAAATGTAGTAAAATGTTTGACCTTAAAGTTAAATTTGTTTATAACAGTATTATTGCCCTTAATTTTTAATTTGCACATAATTCATATATTCTGGACTTAAAATACCTAAGGTGGCATAGTTCTGCTGTTTTTTTATTCAAATTACTTCATTATCATATTAACATGATTTACAGGATAAATTTTTAAATTTATTGTTCTAAGTCAATGCAGTAACATGGATATATATTTTATAAAGGTCTCTTTATGGCAAGGTATACATCATTATATCATAATTTGTGGAAATATAAACAACCTTTATAAGTAACATTTAAAAAGTAGAAAATTGGAAGGAATATTACAATTGGAGGACTTTTTGATTGTTGAGTCGCATGTACTGTTTAGTGTATACTTGTGTTTGTATATGTATTCAATCATTTCAAATTGCTTTTCAATGGTAATTCTCTGTCCAAAAAGCAGAAGAGCAATTTGGCTTAATCTAAGGAATACCTGTAAAAAGAGACGCTTAACTATGCTTTTTATTTAAAATGCTTTTTCCTGGAATACATTTTTTTCTTACATTTAGAGTTGTATTATTTCAAAGTGTGCTGTACTTCCCTACGTTAAAGTTTTTCATGTTGGTACTTCATTCGTTACATAAATGTTTTTTAATACAAACAAATGCTTATTTATAGACCTACATCATTTATTTTAGTCTGAAGTTTTCCACACCTCACAGACCATTCTCAGCTAGTTCTGGCCTGAAAAATTAGGGGAAATTGATTTTGTTCCAGGCTTACTTTGAAGGATCTAATAAAATTAGTGAAGGATGTCAGATTACTTTAGAGTTTTACATACTTCTGAGTTGGTTCTTTGAGATATTGCTCTTGTGGGTTTGGCATTATCTGCATGTCTATTTGCTTCCATGTGTGTTTGCATAGAGTCAATGTTCATAGTTTCAGCAGCTCCAAGAGAGGCCATAATCTATTAGAATCAAGTAAGTGATTAAAAAAAAGTCATTTAGTTTCTAACTATTGTGTTATAAATGCTAATGCATAAGCAAGGCTGAGTCATATGTTTCTGGAAAGATATTAGAAAATATATATCTTTTGTTCATGGGCTCAAATGCATTTTTAATGTCAGCAATCTTGAACAATTAGAAACACCTGAATTTTTTCAGTTTGAAAGTCTTGAGCAACTCTCTGTTCCTCATTTTTTGTTTGTTGTTGGCGTCACGCAGCTCTTCTTTATAAACTTTTACTGTAAAGTCAACACTGGTCTGTATTTGTTTGTAGCATTTTTGTACTAGTCTGGGTCTGCTAAATATTAGTTTTTTTATATAAAATAACATTCATTTTAGACAAATCAAATGGTTCAACATCTGAGCTGTTGAAACTGGTGTTGCAAGACAACTGTACAAACCGATAAATCAACTACAATGTGGGGCTAAATTGAACATAAAAAATATACAGTAGGTGTATTGAGACTGTAGTTATATTTTGGGTTGATAAGAAGATAAAAATTGCTGGAGGATATTAAAAAGAGGGGTTGAAAAGATATTTCATCATGTTTATTATACATTTGTAGTATAATTTCTCTTTTGTGAAGTTCAATTCTCCATTTGACTGGATTGCCTTGGAAGCTGGAAACAAAATAAATCCTCTGCATGTTTATACATTCTCTTTGCAGACGAGCACAGTAGTTGACATATAGTATAATAATATGAAATGAAGAAATATTTTGAAATTTCTTCCCCTCTGCTTACCTGTGGGGTGATAGTGTATTCAACTCCTGGACTCAGTATTTCTTGCTAAATTCCAGAGCCAGTTGAATTCCTCTTACCTGTACACTTTCTCTGGTCTACCTGCAGATGTATTCAGGAGCAACACAACAAATAGTCAAAACAGCTTTGGTACATAAGATCCTAATGATATAATTGACAATGTGAAATAGGAAGAAAAGGGCTAAAGGTGTAGGAAAAATGGGAAGGGTAGGGGAAAGGTAATGAGGGAAAAGAAAAAAATATGAGAAAATGAAAAAATGGAAATAAAGTGTTTGTAAATGGGGAGGGGAGGAGGGGGTGAAGGGAGGGCAGGGACAAGGGGAAAAAATGAGAACCAAGACCTGTCATGTAAAGGTACAAGATCCCAATAATGAATGCAACTGTACTTATACCTAAAATGTACCAATAAACTAAAAAAAGTGATAGTTTCAAATAAAATTAAAATACATAAAATAAAAATTGATGTATGCCACAAAAAAAGAAACAGCTTTGGGATCTTAGTAAGTTCATTAAGGAAGCATTATGAATAAATTACCAATTGTAAATCTGGAGACCTGCTCTCTTATTCTAGCTCTTCCAATATGTAATTCTGAAACCTGATTTAAGAGACATTAGTAGTTTGGGGCAACGCTTTCCATGTTTTTTAAATGAAAAGCCTAGACACTCTCTCTCCAAACTTCACTCTACTTTCAAAATACTCTGTGTGTTCACCTGCCAGGATCTTCTTTCTTTTCTATCTTTTCTTTTCTCATTTTCCATATATCTTTCAACTAGTTTAGTGCTTTCTTGGCCTAGAGAAGGGAAAGAAAGAATGATGGTATCTGAATTTTGTCTTTCTTCCAGTCGATCCTCTATCTTTAAAGAGCCACTTTTATTCCAAGGTATACATGCGAAGAGTACTCAGAAAACCAGAGAGATTGCTGAAGGAACAAAATTCCCTTTCTCTCTCCGGTTTCCCCATGCAAGTTATCCAAAACTGTGCCTTCTTTGTCTTCCCAACTTCCATATTCTGGCAAGAAGCTAGTGAACATGAAAGCTCACGGACATTGCCTGCATGTTATTGAGCTAATATTCTCTTCTTCACTTAGAAGTTCTATTTCTTTTGTCCCTCCTTCTGACTTGAGTATATAAACATAGGTCCAAACATGTAGGTGTGTGTATGTGTATGCGTGATAGGGAGAGATGAGAAAAGAGGAGAGAGAGAGAGAATGAGAATTAGAGTAGTTTCAACAACAATAATGATTACTTTCCTTGAAGAGCTTTCTGTAAAACTCATCCTGAGTCTTGAAGTAGTAGAGAATTTCTTAGGATATTTTTTTCATTACCAGCCTCATAATATCTTTTGAAAACAGAAATATACCTATTTATCTGAAAGTTTTGAAATGTTTGGTTAAGGATCTTCAATTAGCCTGCATTTCAGTGGGGGTTTATTTCACTAACATGTCATTACTGCTTTGGTATAACAGTGTCTTAGAAAATAGAACCTACTGTCCTACAGAATCAGATGTACAGCTCATCAAATCTTAGCTCTTTCTTTATTCAAATGTCTTATGAAATAATCAAGAACAATCAGATTATCATTATAGGTACAGTGGAGTCAGTGTACTGAGTGTTTATGTCAGTGTCCTGAGTAAGTCTATGGGAGAACATGCTTACTCTTTCAACACATACTAGCAAAATAAGCAAATTATCTTAAGTGCCATGTACACGATTCTTTTAGAGTCTATGCAACATATAATCTCTCATCTGATTTAACCTTGAAATAAAATTATATTAAAAATAGTTCTAACAGAAGATAAATGAAGATAACTAAAATGAAGAACTAAAATTTCCTCATTGGTTATTGAATTCCAGGTACTATTTAAAGAATTAAGCTCATAAGCCTTCAAAGTAATCCTGTTTAGTAGGTAATGTTGTTATTTTCTTGGTTTAAATGAGGAAACTGAAGCTAACTCGTTATCCAGTAGCCACAACAACAGCTTAGTGGTAGAATTGTGACACAGACCTTATAGTGCTGGGGTCCATGACCTTAAACATGAATTTGTGTGTTGCCATAAGGCCCCCTCTATAATCTTTGCATTTGTTAGATTCTGTAATCTGTGCTTTCTTACACATGTTTATCCTACGTATGCCCACTCTGTTCGAATTATCTGAGCAGACAGTTAACATTCTGTCTGATATTTTCATTATAGCCTGAGATTTTTAACCTGTCTACCATAGTTACTTGTAGATGTTTCCCATACCTTCTTAGGTCATGTGTATATCCTCTTTTTTTCTACATTGTTATAAAGAATTTATAACATTATTTCTAGCAACTGAAATATATTGGTTCCATCTAAGCTTTCTAAAACAGGAATGTCAAATGTAAATTCTGTTTAATTCAATAATATCTCTTGTCAATAATTTCCCTGTTTTTAAAATTCATATTTTCTTTTATCTGTTAAATGTGTAATTGACTTTTGACAATTTCTTTCATTTCTTGCTATTCTTCCTTTGTATGGAAAGGACAATAAGAAATTGTGACTGGCTTTCTCTGCTGCATTCATTATTTTGAATCTTCTCAGTTCATTTTGTTCTGCATTTTTTCCCCAAATAATGAGTCTAAGCTTTGGTAGAAGAAAAAGAAAAATAGTTTTCATTTATCACTATCCACTCACACCAATAATGATTTGGCTTATCTTATAAGCTTTTTATTTTATAACATTTCAGCTTTTCTTTGTGTGAAATAACAATAAAATTCATCCTTTTTTGAAGAAGAGCACCATTTCTCTACATAAAGCATCCAAATGAAAGATTATTTGAAGTATCAATCATGTAAGTCTCATGTTTTGAAATAATGTACTTTATATAAAAATAATGGCCACTTTAATTTAATAAGCATACTTTAAACTTTAAATGTGTATGGAAAGTAGAAATTATCCACATTGTAATTAAATTGAATTATAATGGGCTATTCAGTCCTATTTAAATATAAGCAAACATTCAAAATTAAAAAATATACTTCAAAAATCAGCTTTTTAGCATTAAAAATTAAAATTCCTTGCATTTGAGAAAAGAACAAAACTAGACAAATAAAGTTCATTAGGTGTATGTGAGATATTGTGGCTTTGAGAACTTATATTTGGTGAATTGAGGAATTAATAATCAATTACTACTTAGGTCTGTTTTTTTGTATGATTATAAAGGCTGCATAGCCCTAACTGTAAATAGACTAGCTTTTGTATTTGCAGCTATGTATAAAGAGCCAATTACTAGTTTATTAATAAAGGAATATTATTTTTAGAATGAAAATTTTATATACTAGAGATTTTTCCTTTGAAAAGTATATCTTTCCTCCATTAAGGTGATAGCATAATGATAATGTAGTTTTACAATCAAAATAGTCTTTTCTGTCACACGTTATTCCCATTTTAAAACAATTCTGCCCATTTTTTTCCTTTCTAGTAAGCCATGTTGCTTTCTGTTGTTAAAAATAATGCTAATCAAGTGTTTACTGAGACTTCTTTGTGAAGCAGAGACCAAGCTTTATTAAAGATAATGGTGCATGAGGATGTGGTAAAATGGACTCAGCAGTGGACTCAGAGGGACAAGGTTTAGATCCCAGTTCTGTGATGTAATCCGTGTGTCCTGTTGCATGCCATTTCAGAGATGATACCAAAGAGCCCACTGGTTTCAGTTAGAGGTTATATTTGCCTTATTCACATCATAGAGTTATGACAGAAACCAATAAGGTAATATAGGCACTTGAAACAAACATTATTGACCACCTACAGTGTGCTAGAACTGGATAGGTTGCTGAGGATTTAGCAGTGCAAATCAGAAAAGGAACCACTAATGTTAAAGATTGTTTGTTGTCTAATCATAGACCATACATAATTACACTGTGAGCAAAAGGTGCTACCTGAGAGTGGTCCCAGTTTCACCTGGAGTTGCAGGATCTGGAAATGCCTCTCAGAGGAAGTTACAGAGATGCAGAGGATGAACAATTTCACAGGTGATAAAGGCATAGAAAACACTACAGGTAGAAACAATAGTGTATGTGCCAAGGCATTATGCCTTGTAAGCTGGAAAAATTTGAGCAGTATTTTGTTATTAAATTATGTGTGCTTGTCTTTCAGTTCTTTTGCCACATCTTCAGGCAGAATCCAGGGCTTCTAAATGAACTGTCCTCAGGCTTAGCCTGGCATAGGAAAAAGAAAAGAAAAGAAAAGAATCAATTGCTTGATTTTGAGTCTTTAAGTACCTGTTCTTAATTTAAAGCATAGATATATATCTTTAAAGCCATAACTTTCATTTGTAAGATCAGCCATAGAATGCAATTTTAAAGCTTTAGCTTTTATTAGGAGCAAAAACCTAGAAATCTGAGTGAATACATTATAGAAAGAACATGAGTGTATAATTACATACGAGCTCTTTTTTCTTCCCTTTCAAAAGAAGTTAAGAGTTCAATCATAGTAGGAAAGAGCAATTTGAAGAAATATGATGCACTTGAAGGATGGAAGAGCAGAGCAAACGTGTGTCTCCTCATCTAGGGAGTGTTCGGGAAGACTGAGAACCTCATAGGGTCACCCTTTGGTCCACATGCATCCAAGGAATTCAGTACTAAGTACTGAACTAAAGGCAACTCATAAGATGCAGTAACCAGCATGGGTTAGGGTAGCAAGGAAAAGAAGCTGAGTGATCTGGTGAAGTGCAGAAACTCTGTGTCTGGAATGAATCTATTATCTGAAAACTCTGAAAAAATCATAGTCAACCTGAGCAGCTTCGACCAGGATAGACACCTGATCAGACTATTCCTTTTGGCAGGACAGTGAGAACAGAAGAGACTTTTTCTTGCCTGTGCACCTTTCTCAGACTTTATAGTATGGTTTGTTGTTCATTCTCCTGGGAAGGAAGGGAATGGGTACTAGTGGTGGTGAGAATACTGACAAAAGAGACTGAGATTCAGCTGTAATAGACTGAGCTACTCCCGTTAAGTTTACCTTCCTGGCTAGAGATAGGCATATAACATAACTTCAGTTAAAAGAAAAATGCCCTTTGTATTGATACGCTGGAATTGGTGCCCATGTATGTTTATGCTAACCCTCCATAGAATGCAAATGTTGGTAGTACCCATCATCAAGATTGGAGCGGAGGTAAAAGATAACCATTTCCAGTACTTGACAGCCACCTGAAATCAGTTATCTTGATCATTGTCCTGTTTTTCAATACCTTGTGTGAAATTGACTATTAGGTTTGATATTTAGGTGTTCATGGGGTGTTTTATAGATCCATCTTTAGTTCAACAGATGCTCATAAGCTATGTCTGCTACATGTTTTGTTCCTATGTGGATAACAACTGCTTTAATACCTTTCTCAACGACTTGTTATTATACAGTCATATATTGCTCACCAATAGAGATGCATCCTGAGAAACATGTCATTAGGTGATTTTGTTCATGTGGGAACATTGGAATGTACTTACACAAATTAAGACAGCTAATATATTAGTTTTTCAATGACTGCAAAGTTGTTATGCAAAGCCTGACTGTATATACAAAGACAAGTTGTCTTGAACATGATTCATTTAATATTTTATCAGTTTGTACACTTGAAAAAAATGACTTGATGACACATAGCAAAGGAACACTTTATTACTTGAAGGAAGTGATTGAGCTACTGAAGAGATGAAGTTGAGGATGTGTGTCATTGTCCCATGAGAGTCATTCTAATGTTGCAAAATCTAGTGTCATTTTAGAAATACTGATGTTTGAAGATCTTGTCATTTTGACAATTGTCTTTGTTAACAAATGGGAAAAGCTATCTTTTATAATAAAAACCTAAATTTGGAAGAGGAGAATTACTTTGCTTAAAACAAAGTGATATTCATCAGAATTAAATTTATGTCCACTACTATGTGAATTTCTGTGGTCTGATCAGTAGATATAGGGTTATGACCATCATTATCTGAAATTAATATTTGTTTTATTCTAATGCATAGATAAATACTGATATTGTCTCCATTGCAAGTGAAATTCTGTATTCACTTTTTACAATTTAAATGTTCATTAATATATCTCCGTGCCAAAAAAAAAACCCAACTTACTTCAATTAATCTGAAATAAGAAGAAAGAACACACAATTATTTTATGATTGGGGAGGAAACATGTACATTTAAAGGCTATGCAAACTCTTTTGAAGTGTTAAAATAGTAAAATAATTTTATTTGATGTTTGTGATCAAGATACTTAGGAAATTAGTTTTATTTCATGTTTTTTTCCAAATATAGAAATTGATACCTGTTACTATTCACATAACTGCCATGTGAGATAATATCCTGGAACATTTGAAGACTTTTGGTTTTAGCTTATAAAAAACAGTAAGGAAAAACTGTAAAATCATCAATTACTCAAATAACCACTAGAGGTCTACTGATATCAGATTTCTACTGATATCCTTCATTTCTACAAATATTTTAAATTAACTATTTCATATGAATGAATGCAAAATTTCTCCTCTTTGTAACATGTATCTTTAATTGGGTGGATTTTAATTCCACCTAACTTTAAGAGTATTCAGAGGCTTTTATTTTAATTTTTCTTTGTTTACCTCTGAGGCATACTCACATATTATATCATGACTATTGATTGTAGGGTAAATATAACTGCTGATTATATACATATATAAATATATACGTATGTGTACATGCATGCATTCATGTGTAATATATATACATTTATGCTTATAATATCTATGGATTTGTATGCATTTATATATGTGTGCAGTCTACACGTGTGTGCATATATATTAATAATATTAGTTATAAAGAAATGTCTGCCTTGATTTTTTTTTGTTGTGGTCTTTGTGAATTCCATTCCATTCTAAGGAATTTACTACCTACAGTTTTGTACATTTTCTTGGGAATTTATGAATTCACCTTCAGGGAGTTTTCAGATATGCCTACAAATTAAATATAGGCAGAGGGTTCATCATTTCAGGACTCAAGTTGTAGTCAGTTATTTTGCTAGAAATGGGTGCATTCATTTTATTAGAATTAATAAATATTGCTGACTATCACTTTGTAGAAACTTGGAAATGTTAAACGTTTTTGTGCTATGAAATACAATTTGCAATTTTACATTCTTTTCTGCAAAGAATGGATCAGCTCAAAGCTATGTGAAAGTAGTGCTGAGTCCATCTTTAAACTGTTGTGGAGTAAATGTTGCAGGTGACTGCCTTGTCCTCCTGTAGTGGGGCTTGGATAATATTTGAAAAATTAAAATGCCCTATAGTCTGATAGTCTCCTGCATCAACAACCCCAGATTTCAAAGATTAGTAAAATTGTCATTTGTGTCATTTCCTCACTTTATACAGCCCTAACGTTCTTATCTTGTGAAGATAAAAAGTGAAGTTAGAATTGTGGTATAATCTTACAGGAAGTATGAAGAGGGAAACGTGTGTATATAACTCGAAGTTCCAGGACTTCTTTTCCAATTAGTCAAAATAGTGTCTATACCTGTAATATAAACACTACAGTCTGAATTTAAGAAAACATCCTGTTTCCATTCTTTGCAGCATACAGTGCACTGCCCTGGAATTTGTTCACCCACATGCATTCCTGTATCTGGGAGTCAAGGCCAAGGATATGCCCACAAGAAAGGGGTATCTTGTTCATCTAGTTAGCAAGCACTAACTTTTTGAATCATGTTGTGATGCTGTACGCTATGCAGGCTGTCCATTTGAGTAAGCACAAAGGGTTCCTACCAATGTGAGGGATTTGGAAGGTGCCAGAAATGTCTTCTTTTGGCTGCGGAGAATGGGTATGAAGTACGAAGCCTGTGCTCTCTGCAAAGGCTGCTGGATTCGGGATGAGTGGAGGCTTATTCTAGGTAGATTCTGCTTTGCCAAGCCAAGGGCTCTGGTGGGAAGCTGCATTTGCCTCAGAGGAAGGGGAACCTTTTTATAATTCATCCGCTCAAGGATGCACCTTTTGCAAATGCCCAGCTTTTCTGCAGTTTGCTCACAGGCATCTCACATGCAGCAGCGGTTGCCTCTATTAAAGTGTCTCCTTTTCTAATCTTTTGGTCCGTCATGCTTTCATTTAGATAATTCCATTGAATTCAAATCCACTTATCCTTTCTTCACCCATGTCAAATCCTCTGGTAAGTTTAGCAAATGAATTTTAATTTCAGGTACTTTATTCTCCAGTTCTGCATTTGCCATGTGGTGCCTTCCTGGAGTTTCTAATTTTCTACTGAAATACCTTCATCAGTTGACCTAATGCATCCTCTCTTGCTGTAAATTAACATACTCATGATGTCCAGGTTAGTGTTCAGGCTTGTGAATTTCAGTAACTGAGTTAACAATAAATCTGTTTTTATTTTGTTTTTCCTTTGTTATGGATAATTACCTTCATATATCTTATGGAATTTTCATATTGTCTGATCACTTCTATAAAGGTGATTAAAGTATAAGTGTTTTTATTTACCTCTTCTATTATAAAGACTTTTCCTTTGATGCCTAGGGTAAGTGATACTCACTTAAATTCTTTGTACAGTTGAGCCATAGTTTAAAGTATATTAAGTTTATCTTTAATTTGTAAAGTCTCTGTCCTCCCGGCTACCACCACTTTTTTCAATCTTATCCATCACTAGGCTTAGAGGAGGTTTTATTGCTAAATATAATTGCTCAGTGTTGAACTCAAGCAAGGAAGGGACTTGTCATAAAATCACTGCAAAGATGCTCAGTAATAAGCAATATCTGTGTTGTGGTTCCTTCTTCACTTTTTTCTCTCAGGAAACAGAATTAATTGACATACTACAATATTTGTTTTTATAACTATTTTCGGTTTGTAAGCCATTTTGCCAGAAAAAAACTAATATGTAGTCTTTGCTAGTTCCTTCTCATCTGTATGAAGCCACTTTATCTGGAGTAGATCTATTCATCCACTGTCCCCTCACACTGTTGTCTACTTTTGTGTACAGAAGCAGCTCTTTCCTCACCTCCTAGTTTTCTTCTGGGCTCACTAATTCTTGTTTTTCACAATGTTTTACATTTTTTTTAATTTCCCTTGCCTCTTAACTTTGCACCATTTTGTGGCTCAGTCTTTAAATATTTAACATTTTCTATACGCAATCACTCTGGTTCATGTTGCCGAGACTTATGTCTTTAACTTTCATTCAAGAATGAGTTATATTTTCTTTTACCTCAAAACCAGAGCTCTGCCTTCAACTCCAAACTTACATATACACTGTCTATTTGAAATTTCCATTTGGATACCAAAAATTTAAGACATCCCAAAGAGTTTTTCTCTACATTTAATTCATTAAATTAAACCCATCTTTGCTTATACTCTTTTCCAACTCAAAGTCTATCCAATCTTCCTAGTTGATGAGATCTTTGATTACTACTTGTCATTTTGTCCATCAGAAAATTCTAGTGGTGGTTCTTTTACCTTAAAGATATATTCAGAATCTTAACACTTATTTCTACTTCCCAGTCTGTTACCCTCCTCTAAACCATCAAAACCATTTTGTGGTTTAATTAAGTCGCCTCATATCTATTTTTCCTGTTGCTACCCTTGTGTCCCTTGCTATTTATTATTTAATAGTATAGCCTCAGCCAAGGTCATCCTTTGAAATTGGAGTCAGATCATGAACATCTTTTACTCAAAAGCTCTTGGCTTCCCAAGTTAAGTGTAGTAAATGACACAACTAAAGTGTCTTCCCTTCTACTTCTGAAAAATGCCAGTAATATACTGACCCCAGGGTTCTTGGCTGATATACATTTTGTAAAAAAATTATCAAAACTACATTTCTTCTCGCTCGGCTCCTTTAAGGGTTTGCTCAAATATCATCTTGACAATAAGCCTTTAATGAACATTTAAATTGTAAACTCCACAAGCTCACCGAATTTATTTTGCTCTATAATACTTACTTTCGTCTACTATGTATGTAACTTACTTCAGTATTTAGTTTATCTTATTTCTTCCACCATTAGAATATAAGTAGGATAAGAGGGAAATTTTCCTGTTTTGTTCATACTACACCTATAGAATAATATGTGACACATAGAAGGTATTTTAAAATGTGTTAATAATATATTAGTAGCTGGTCCTTTGATTCGTGTTAACTTGAGGCTTTTATGGTATATGCATAAAGAGATGAAGAGATTTCTTCACTTTGTAATGTCACCTTGACTCTGTCAGATTATTCTATAATATTGGTTATGATAGAGTTTGGAGATTATTGTTACAAATAGCATAGAAAAAGTAAATAAAATTTTCTTGAATAAGTAATAAGCATTACCTTAGGAAACGGAAGACATATATTTCTACCTCATCTTCCAAAAATCATTTTACAAGCTGGGCATCGTGGCACACGCCTGTAATCCCAGCACTCTGGAGGCTGAGGCAGGAGGATTGCTATGAGTTCGAGACCAGCCTGGGCTACATAGGGAGTTCCAGGTCAGTCTCAACTACATAGTGAGACCCCCGTCTCAAAAAACCAAAAACCAAAAAAAAACAAAAAATTGTTTTACAAGTGCTAAAACATCTGTCAAATATAAAGATTTAAATTTTTTTGTGTAATGGACAACTTTGACATGCAATTTCTCTATTAGCTAAATGTTGAAGGTCATAATATAAGTTAAATTCAAACATTCTACTTATATGTAAATATTTCTTTGTAACAGAATTCCAAAGTATTTTCTCTTCATAGCAAATTTAAGAGTTTTAAAGCATAGTAATATCTGTAATTATATGCCATATCTCATTCAGGTGTAAATTCTTAAATAGTTAGAAAACAGAAAAAAATTTAAGTGTAGCTGCTCATAATTTAAGGATGAAAATAAGGAACTTTGTATTTTAGTGTAATAAAATAATAAAATGTACTGAGGTCTGTTTTGATAATTTTCAAGATTGACTGTGCAATAATGAATTTTTTATCATAAAAATTTGTAATAAATAAAACAAAGTAATCCAAATTAGCTTTTTAAATTAAATTAATTATTTATGCTTATTATGTAGATAATTTATATAGCTATTACTTTGAACTTCTGATTTAAATTCTTATTTTTGTTGGTAGACTATATATTTGAAACTATATTGCTCAAATATCTTAAGCTACTTATAATTTTAGATATTAAAGATTTCCAAGTTAAACTCTTAAGTGTTGCATTTTGAAAATCTGTGTAAATATTTCAAAACATTGTACATCATTTAATGCAAAAATTTGGTGCTTTAGCTTCCTTTTGTAAAACATGGAAATTTCATCCAATATTCAATGAAATTCCCTGATTAAATCAAAGAAACAAGCATTCTGAAAATTCCTAGAATTTGGTGCTTAATCTCTTATCAAATGTTTCTATATCCGTATAATTGGACTATATAATTACCAGATTATCCAAAGTTTTAGAAATTTTTATCCTATGTAGTATAAAGCACACATAAAAATGAGTCTTCTAATTAAAATTATGAAATAATGATTCATTCTAATTTAATTTCATAATATACTGATACAGCAATCCATTAAATAATAATTTGAGTGAACTCATTTGCATGCTGAAATTCATATTACAGGCACAAATGATAAAAGCTCATGTAGTTCAGCCTTCATAAAATGAACCTCATTGCCTTTGATGAAACCATCGAGTATTATTCACTTTTATAATGATTAATCTTATTTCTAAACTCTAGAATTTAGAATGCATTGTGACATCATTTAAACCTCAATGGGCGTGCAAATAACACAATTTAGCAAAAAGAATAATAGAAACTAGTTTATTTGAGGGTTAATAAACTGGTAATAGTTCTTACTTTAGTGTTTTAACTTCCCAATAAGATTAATAAACACTAAATATAACAGTTATGCAATCAAATGAATTTACAAGATGATTGAGGATATTTGAGAGAATAAATTACATGTGTTTTCTTTCAAGCATTTGATATTTATTCTCTCTAACATATCTTAAAATTGCTCTGAACTAGATTTCTGAACTAGTTTCTAAATAAGAATCCAGATCTTTTTTTTTTTTTTCCTAAAGAATGCCATGATATCCTTATTTGGATAACTCTTGTAATTCTGGTTAACGCCTGCTGTTTTTTTTAGTTGGCTTCATAAAACAATAAGTTCTAAAGAGGGTGTTATTGGTTACCTGAGTAAATACTATGCAGCTTTTCTGGGCAGAAAAACAACACACATACATTATATAGGTTAAAAGTACCATAGGGAATAAAAATCATGGTTTTTGAAAATGTTATACATTAAAGTGATTGTAGCAAACTCCTTTGGGTGTTAAATATGCATCACAATTGAAAATTTATGAGTGGAATTACTTCTCTTCTGGGGAAATTAATAGTGTAATAAAAGATGAATTACAAAAATGTTTATAAAATTGACATATTGATTTTTATAATATTATTTAATCATGTCTTGCAAGTAGAATATGTATATATGTATACATGTATATATGTTATATGCATATACGTATATTAGCATCCACTATTCACATATTCGTTTAACACTTTATGAATTCAAAGATAAATTTTCATAGAAATAATGATCAAGGAGCATCAATTAAATATTTCATAATTTGGAACACATGCTGATCTACCAGGATAAAACATATTCTAACATGTTATCCTTGAAGAACAGTTCCCCATTATGAAGGATTAAGTGTCAGATTCTGCAATTATTAATGACAAAACTTCAGATGAATTTCTAAAACAGAGAGTATAAGATTCAAGGTTTTATGATGTTTTAGTATGTGTGGAGAGAGGTAAAAGACATATTCCCTGGGGATATATACAGTCTCATACAATATAAGAGTATGAATACAATATTTGCATGTGTTAACGACAATTTTTTTGTAGATCACTAAATTTTTAATAAATATGTAAAATTAGCTGGCAATAGATTGTTTAGTCTAATAGTCCCTGATATGCTTTCCTTGGACTCATTTGAGCCTCCAATAATGTTTATCTTGTATGAATAAAAATGCTTTGTGTTTCCCAAATGATACTGTACTGTTTTTTAGATTACACTTCTTATGATAGTATTTGTATCTAATATGTTAATCTTTCTAAACACAAAACATTCCCCATCTTTGAATCACACCAGTCAGTATGTGGCAAGAAAGAATGAATGTCAGATTCCAGTTCCATAAATGAAATTGTTTCCAATACGCTTGTGTCACCGTAGAATGCTCTTTTGTAGAATTGCAAAATGTCTTGATTTAAGCAAGATAACTTCATCTTGACAGAAAAAACTCTTTTAATATAATACTCAATGATGAATTACTTATATAGTTATTACTATAATCATAAGTAAACAGAAACAAAAATTATTATTAATTTATAATTTATAAAAGTAAAGACATTATAGACATTAGCTTTTGGGGACCAACAGAAAGGCTCTAAGATCAAAACAAAGATGGTTATTTCCACTTAACAGACGGGAAAATTCATATTTGAGGAGAATTGTGGAGAAACACATTTTAGATACAAGAGCAAAAGCCTTGATCTGATTGATGTGCTTCCTTTTAACAGTAATTTTTTTCTTCTATAATGTAATTTCTATTGTCAATAAAGGATTGCCCAATTTGGATTAAATAATCTCATATATATTTCCTTAGATACATAATTTAAGGATAAGAGGAAGTACCATTGGGAAGAAAATATATAATATAATTCATGGCTAAAGTCAAGGATACTGAGTAGTGCAATGATAACTGGGCAGAGCAAAATATTGTCACAACACCAGTATTTGAAGAAATTGTATTAGTCAGCTTTCCATCTCTATAAAGATATGAGAAAATTAGCTTATAAAAGACATAATGCCCAGCACTTGGGAGGCTGAGGCAGGAGGATCACTGTGAGTTCAAGACCAGCCTGGGCTACATAGTGAGTTCCAGGTCAGTCTCAACTATATAGTGAGAGCCTGCTCAAAAACCAAAAAACAAAACAAAGACACAATTTATTTATCTTACAGCTCTGGAGGGCCTAGTCTATTGTTTTGTGCCTTTCGTGGGGGTGCTGGATGTTAAGGAAGGGTGAATGTTGAGGAATACTTGCTCATGATCCACGAAGTGGAATGAAAGGACGTGCCAGGGTCTCATGATAGCTCCTGAGGGATATCTTCCAATCACCTAAGGACCGGTCCCTAGACCCCACCCTCTAAATGTTCCATTGTCCATCAATAGCATCTCTCTGGGACCGTGGACATAAAGGAGACAGTTATATAAATTATTCCAGGAAGCCATTGCCCTTGCTCTTTGGCTGAGTGGTTCTACTTGTTACTGCTATTGTCAGGGTTACTGCCCTTTTGGCCTCATTTCTCATAATCTAACCACACCTCTTAGGTCAAGTTGTGGCCACAGTGTCCTTCCTCTACTCATCTTATTTGGGTTCAACTTTTCATCTCTTGTCAATCTTCACCCAGGAGCCCATGTGATAGAGGAAGAAACAAGAAGGAAGAAGTATCATAGGTAAATAAATCTTATCTATCCATTCAGATACAGAAGTTCAACACTCAAAGAGGCAATAGAGTGTCAATCAGTAACTTCTCTTTCTACTTCTATGATATAAATTAGATTAAGTGGTAAATGGCACTTTAATTTCCACATTTAATATGTCTAATCAGTTCTGGAAGTTAATATTCTCTTTACTGTGAAATTTTCATTTCCTTCAAATATTTAAACATTTCATTCTGGATATAGTTAATTTCCTACATGATTATATGCCATAGTTTACTACTTTCTACTATGAAACTCCAAGTTAAGGCAGTCTTGGTGGCATGTGCCTATATGCCCAGGACTCTGGAGGCAGAAGGATTACAAGTTTGAGGCCAGCAAGAGCTACATTTCTATTCCTTATCTCAAAGAAAAACAAAATAAAAACAAAACAAAATAAAGCACAACATAACAACTCAAAGTCCTAGTTAATTGCTTCTATGACAATATAAAATTGACATTTTTTGATCCTTCTGCTCTTTTAATTTTGATATATAAAATTGTGCTGGAACAAAATTGATTCTATTTTGCTATTTTTAGAAAATTAGATGATCTCGCCTTTGACAGTTGGAAATGCTGAAAAGTGCAAATGCGCGATGGGATGGAAAAGTTCTACTAGTGCAGCATATGAGACAGTTGTGAAAAGATGGTCAAGCTTTGCATTTAACGTTATGACATTTTAGCAGAAATTCCCAGTAAAGGGCTTGTATTTATATAGGTTCTGGGCAGCCCCTCCTTGCCCTCAAATGAGGCTCCTATATTTAATAGAGACCTAAAGCCTGTTATCTAGCACTAAATTTTGATTTTCAAAAGTATTTAAATAATATTTTTATTCTTACTTTATCAGACACCTACAGCTCTTATTTCCCTATTC
Organism: Fukomys damarensis; assembly: GCF_012274545.1. Lineage (NCBI taxonomy): Eukaryota > Metazoa > Chordata > Mammalia > Rodentia > Bathyergidae > Fukomys > Fukomys damarensis. Next base: position 49,138,244 of record NW_022900942.1, read on the forward strand.
TTTCAACTGAATAATTTTCAAGTTATTTATTTATAGCAAAACTTTGACCATTGTCACTTCTCATTTCATTTCTCTGCTTTTCTTCCTTTGGTAATTTTTCTTATCTAATTTAATGTTTATCTCACTTTTTTTCCAGGCTCCTGCTTTATCATTGTTTTCCTGACTTGTTAGATGTGTTGTCTTTCTTGGTATATATCATTCAGTAATTGAACAAAGAAATCATTCATAATGACAACTAGAGGAGTTGTAGCAAATATGATAATTGTTCGATGCCTACTGACTGACCAGTTTTTTAAAGACTGTAGGAAATACAAGTATTTAGGACATGAATCCTTTCTCAAAATTTTTATAGTTTTGCAGATAAAAGGTATTATACAATATATACATAAAATAAACAGTAGATACTGAAATAAAATGGCTATTCTTTGTTTTCTGTATTTATTCATGGTACTTAGGAGTTATTACTCTAATGTAAGGTGAAGCAAGTAACAATAACAAACCAACTCATCCTCTTGATGCAAACTTTACAATCAACTCCACCGTGTGATTCCAGCAGTGTTGGATGGATGCCTTAAAAGTAAGCAGTTAATCAATATTCACTCATTGAATATTCTAATGCCCTTGATACCATCCACTAAGGTCATTTTGTGCATATAGTGTTGCTCCTAAGGGCTTATAAACTGTCCACACTTAAAACCATAATAATGAACATAGAGACTCATAGTGCTCTTCTTTTCGCACACATTTCTAAATCTAGAGGATTTGAATATTGCCAATAACATTTCACATTTTTCCTACCTATCATGTATTCAAGAGCACCATTAAAATGAATTTCATTCAACAATAATTCAGCAAATGTCTTTCAAATATTTATTGCGAATTTATGGCTAAGGTAAATACACGTCTATACTCCTAGTGCTTAATTATGTTTTGACATTTCCAGATCTTGTAACATTTAACTGAGTGGTACGTGATAATATAAGGCGCCTTTGTTTTATGTAGAACTTAGAGTTTCTTTCCCTATAAAACTCACTCTAGTTAGGGAATATCAACCTCATGCATTATTCTAAGTTAATTTAAAGTTATATTTTCTGGAGAAAAATATTAAATGTCTGAGAAATACCTTTGTGATTTGGACTAAATTTTGCAGCAAGACCCAAAAGATGTCCCTGGATTTGCATAGCACCTTTATTCTGAGGAGGTCAGGGTATTTCATATTCATTATCTCATTTCCACCCAAAGTTGACTTCTATAGTAGTCACTGAAACACAGAGAAGTAAAATTTCTTGCTTTGGAGTAAATAGATACCAGCTATAAACCTTCTCTACCCCCTACTTTCCTTACAGTATTTTCTTACAGCTATGTCCATTATCTCTTAAAATAGTTCAACCAACAAGTAACTATTTAACATTTGCTCTTACTACACGCTATCTAGGTATTTGGGATAAATAAGTAAACAAAAAAGAAACACACAACAAAAACTTTCTCTTGTCTCTTTATATTTTAATTAACATATTTTATTAAGGTGAGAAGGGATATGGAAGATACAATAATAGTACTATAAATTTGTAGTATAACCATTTTAATAAAAATAAATGCAATAGGTAAAAAATTAAGGAAGAAGTAAGATGGTATGGTGTGGATATGTAAATAAGTTAAGCTGATTGCTATAGAAATTATTTAAGTTCATGACAGTGAAAAGCAATATAAAAATACTTATGCTACTAAACATGGATGTTTTAATGTTTATTTAACTTGATCTTAAAATAAATTATTCAATGAAGATTGTTCTGTGAATGTTAAGTAATCTTATTTAATATAGAAATTCTGATAAGTGATATACATTTGTCAAATTCTAAAAAAAAAAATCTGTTCAAAATTCTAGGTATCGTCCTAAAAGAGTTAAAGACATAATATTACAGTGATCCATGCATGCCCACTTTTATAGAAGCATAATTCATAATAGCTAAGTCTTGGAAGCAGCCTAGATTTTCATAAACAAATGATTGCATAAAGAAAAGGTGGCATTTACACACAGTGGAGCACTATTCTACAGTAAAGAAGAATAACTTCAGTCATTAGTAAGAAAATAAATGCACCTTGAGACCATAGTGATAAGTAAAATCAATCAGACAAGCTCATATATTGTATGGTTTGTCTTATATGAGAAACACAAAATATAATGAAAACCAAAATAGCAGATAGGTAAGAAGAAGTAGGGAAATAGATCTTTCTCGAGTGGGAAAAAGATCAAGAGATGGAAGGGACGGGGTAGGAAGTGAAAAAGATAGGGGTCAAAGAAAATAAAAAGAATTAAGATGTGTTATGAACATACACCAACATCACACAAAGAATGTAAGTATCATGCTCTGCAAAATACTAATACATTGTTTTAAATTTAAGGATCTTTACATATTCAAGTTGAGAACTCATTCATTAATATAGTTCAGTAAATATTTATTGTCAACTACCCTATACAGAGTGCTGTTCTAGGGGTTTTGAATATAGGAGTAGACGGAACGAAAATTCATTGTCAAGCTGTTCAGGGACTAGAAGACAAGACAGTGAGGTTATCTATTTATGCAGAGAAAGAAACTCCTCAAGGTATGGCCACTTAAAACAATATCCACTTTATTGCCTGTGTGCCTCTGTGGTTGACAGAACTTAGCTGTGCTTGTACTTCTGATGCTGCCTGGCACTGCAGTTCTCCAAGGGTGTGTGACTGGCCAAAACAGACAAAAATGGCTCATCTGATGCCTGCTACCTTGGGAGGAAGACTAGATGGCTCATGTCAGTATGTGCTTTGGCTCACTCAACCCTCCAAGGGTGTGTGACTGGCCAAAACAGACAACAATGGCTCATTTGATGCCTGCTACCTTGGGAGGAAGACTAGATGGCTCATGTCAGTATGTGCTTTGGCTCACTCAGACCACTTAGCCTGTTCTGTCTTTCTAGGTATCAGGGCCTGTTCTCCATATCACATGGTCTCTGTACTTATCTTTCCACAGGTAGCAAGATGATAGCTTAAGGGTCCACAGAGTGCAAAAAGAGAAACCCATAGGCCTCCTTAAGGGTTCCTTCTAGGACTTATACAAGGTCAGTTCTTCTAGGTTCTACTGGTGAGAGGAATTCCCAGATAAGACTTAGGAAAGGTATTTCACAAGGGGAAAATTGTGAAATGCTCAGATAATTTGGGGCCATATGTATGGCAGCTAGTGAGCCCAGGGAGCAATAACAGTGCAAGGACAAGGAACTCAGTAAACCCTGATGAAGGACAGCTGTCTCACCAGAGGCATTCAGGCAAGGTTTCCATGAATTAGAATGCTGAGACAGGCCTTAGAGGAATAATCTACATTAGCCAGCAAATGAAGAACAGAAGTGTGCCAGGCAGAAAAAGGGAGGAAAGGACAGAGTGAGAGAGAGAGAGCATGAGACATAGGACATGGCATCAGAAGAGAGCATGTTACAATTATTTAATATGTGAATAAGTTATATTCCCTTTGGTAATGGTTGAAAAAGAGAACTGAAGAAAAAAGCAAAACATAAAGCAAGAGTATTTTAATGAAATAAGGCCAACACTGTTTCTCAGAGAGAAGCTATAAGGATTCAAGACTTGTCATGTAGAGGTACAAGATCCCAACAATAAATGTAACTGTACTGTATCCCTAAAATGTACCAATAAACTCAATTAAAGATGAAAAATGTACCAATAAAATGCCCGGTATACATATGTACATAAATATATTTACATAAGTATATATACACATTTGTTCCATATAAATGTATATCATAAGTATAGTAGGTGATTTCTAATGCTTGTTTTCCTGTGATGAAGGGTTTGAAATTCAACCAAAAATCCAAGGGAAACCAGTAAAAGTTTGGATCTGCATCTGACAAACACATCTTTGTACAGAGGCCAGAGAGTGAAATAGAAAGGTAGATGCTGAAATAATGATAATTAGGTCAACAGATAAAATATAAAAGGCAGAGATTATGAAGATAGAGCTTAGACAAGCAAGAAATTATGTCAGACACACATTATTTAGTTTCTTTCAAAAGTCTATGCATTTAATGATATTATTGCAATGTATTTATATTTATATTGTTGAGGATCTCTAATATTCCAGGCAGCATAGTAGAAATTGTGATACACAGAAGTGAGATACATTTTTACATTCACAGAGCTTATATTATAGTTTTGAAGATTGTAGTGTTGATGATAATCCCATTACAAGTACTTGCTAGATTTAGGCACTAAATCTAGGAGTGTTGATTTACCCGGATCACCTTGGAGGGTTTCCTGTAAAGGTTACTTGAGATTCAAAGGCAAAAGAGAGAGTATTTTAGAATGACAAGGGCTTTGTCTACTAGGAAAAAAGAGAGCCAAATCTAAAGAGAATTGAGGAGGAATGGGCCGATGGGGAGAGACAGCACACGTTTGAATCTGGAGATGTGAGTGGGCTTGCTAGGGGTGAGGTGTTAGATAAAGCATAGTTGTATCATCGTGAGTTGAGCTGAGAATGAAAAGAAACAGATGAGATGATAGTTACGAGTAAATTAACTGAAAATGTTTTGAAAGCTAAAATCAATAGACACAAGCAAAATTATGATTTTTTAAATTGGGCTCTGTGCTTTTTAAATACTTCGAGCTCAGAATAATCATAGAATATTAAAGATAAAGAGAAATAGACAAAGCTGTTACTACTTTGCACTGTATGATAAGTAATATTGACTTTATGAGTAGTATTTTATATCCACTTGCTATCTCCACAGCAATAAGCAATTAGAGATGAGATGTAGAAGACATGCTTCTCACCTTCAAGAAACTTTCAAGTGCAATTTCCTCTATAAAGTACTCCTTGGCCATCTAATGCACTTAATCATACATTAATTTATATTTAGCAAATTTCCTAGCATATAATATAGCCAATAAATTTAGCAAGTGTTGCTTGTTATTATTATTATTAAAGACAACTTGCAGATCTTTGTGTATGGAATAGGATCAGATGGGCAATTTATCCACACATCTGAAATTTTATTCTATTCTTATTCTAGGAAACAGATTTGATTGGTCAGATCAGGGCAGCAGCACCTGTGTAAGACAAAAGACTTTTTTGTTTCATCTAACTTTAAATTTGGAATCCTAATGTAAACAGCAATAAAATAATCTTTCAATGTGATGCAAATTTTATGTGAGTATTGGGTGAAGAAAGCATGTATGAAATTGAGTACGATCAGAAACATATGTTTGCATATGTGTGTACTTTGGAGGAAGATGGATTACATATAAACACAGGTACACAAAGTAGATAGATTTCATCGGATTTTTTTCAGAACTCTTAATAATGTGAAATCTCTACGTTAGGGTAAAACTAGTCTCCAGATTAGTCATATCATTGCTTTGTTTTTAAGCCTTTCAGTAGGATCTATCAAGATTTATAAAACATCCAGGACTTATGCCTATGCCTAAAGTTAAAATAGTGCCAAATCTTGAGTCAAAGAAAGTATCACATACTACTAAGCCCTTTCAGTGTTACTTCTCACTCACAACTTTCATGCTGAAGCACCTGTCAAAACGTCAGCTAAAATGAAACTTAGAGTGATGTTGGTAAGATGGTAGATGAAGTCTTAAACCTTCGATCTGTATCGGAGACCTGGAATTAACAACACTATATGAAATAGAACAGCTTTTTTTTTTATCAATTTTATTGAGTTTATTGGTACATTTTAGGGATACAGTACAGTTACATTCATTGTTGGGATCATGTACCTCTACATGGCAAGTCTTGATTCTCATTTTTTCCCCTTACCTCTGCCCTCCCCTCAACCCCTCCTCCTCTCCCCATCTACAAACACTTTATTTTCATCTTTTCATTCTCTCACATTTTTTTCTTTTCCCTTTTTGTTCTTCCCCTACCCATCACACCTTCCCTGCACCTTTAAGAACTCCAAAGACCAGTTTAGAAGTGGTTACACCAAGGCTAATACAAATCAAAAAGGAATTTTAAAAAATTTATCAGTCTTTTTATTACCATATCTTTGTAACACATAATCACTACATTCATTCGGAGGAATTGGTGCAATTTTTTGTCAGTCTTTAAGTTTGGTAATTCTTTTTTTTTTTCTTGTAAGATTGTACTATTAAGTCTCTCTACAGAATTTTTTCAGCAAAGTTATTCTATTTTTTGGTTGCATAATTTGGTTCTTTCATATAGTTTCTAACATTTCATTATAATCTCCTTTAGTTCAGGCACTGTTTTCAATTTTTTTTAGATTTCTGAATTATCTGTGAGTGCATTTAAGATCTTAATAGAAGAGATCTGGGGAAGGGAGAAGATGGGAGGGCAAGAAAGGGAAGAAGTAAAAATTATTAACATGTGATATGTGTATGCACCAATTCTTTAATAGAATTGTTTTGAATTTTTATCAGGGTCTGCATTTGTTTGTGGTTTGTGTCGGGAATTTTGTTTGCACATTTGACCGAGCCATGTTTCCCTGTTTCTTTTTATGTTTTGTGATTTTATTGCTGTTGTGGAAATCTGAGCTTTCGGAAAAAAAAAAAAAACAACTGTCTTTTCCAGCTCTCTTTTTTCCTAGTAGACAAAGCCCTTGTCTTTCTAAAATACTCTCTCTTTTGCCTTTGAATCTCAAGTAACCTTTACAGGAAACCCTCCAAGGTGATCCGGGTAAATCAACACTCCTAGATTTAGTGCCTAAATCACACAAAAAATTGAGTTGGAGGGAAAGGGTACAATAGAGAATTAAGATGTATTGTATTCATGCACCAATTCCCCACAATGAATGTAATTATTATGGACTGCAAACGTGTACTAAAATATATTTTTTTAAAAGATGGATCAGTTGAAATTATTGAGTCAAAGATAGAAAAGATGCTGAGACAAAAAATGCTAAAAGATCCTAAGAAACTCTAAATAATAATAACTAAGTCCTCAAATAAAAGATAAAACTGGCTTAACACAGAAAATTACAGCGATATAAAACAGCATAGCACTGACAAAAATAGACTTGCTGATTGATAGAACTTGATAGAGGATGGAAAAACAACTCCAGATACACTCATCTAACTTATCTTTGACAAAGGGGTCAGACACTTTGGAGAAAAGATAACCTCTTTAACAACAGAAGCTGTTAAAATTGGCCATGCATATGCCAAAGATTGAATCTAGAGCCATATCTCCTACCATACACTAAACTAAAATCAGAATGGATCAAAGATATAAATATTAAACTAGAAATAATCTGCTGGAAGACAACATAGGTGAAACTCTTGAAGATGCAGGCATAGGCAAAGATTTTCTGAACAGAACCCCCATTGCACAAGAAATAATACCAAGAATCAATGAATGGAATCACATTAAGTTATAAAGCTTGCACAGAGAAAAAGATACTACCAGCAGTGTGAAAGGACAACCCCAAAAATGGGAGAAAAAATTGCCAGCTACTTGTCAGACACAAGACTAATGCCTAAAATATATAAAAATGTCAAAAAATAGACCCCTAGATTTAGAAACCCAATTTAAAATGGGAATCTGAATTGAATACATACTTCTTAGATGAAGAAGCACAAATGGCCAATAAATACATGAAAAACTGTACAGCATCACTGGCCATTCGAGAAATGCAAATGAAAACAACGCTGAGATTCCATCTTACTCCAGAAGAATGGCTACCATGAAGAAATCCAAGAACAGCAGATGCTTGAGAGGATGTAGGGAAAAGGAACCCTTCTTCATTGTTGGTGGAAGTGTAAACTGGTGCAACCACTGTGGAAATAAGTATGAGACTCCTCACAAAACTAAAAGAAGTTGCATTCGAGCCAGCTATTCCCCTTCTGAGTACCTTCCCCCAAAAGTTAAAAACATCATATTACAGTGATATATGCGTGTCTATGTTAATAATAGCACAACTCATAATAGCTAAAACTTAGAAATAACTTTCATGTTCATGAACAGATGAATGGATAAAGAAAGCATGGTATTTATACATAAAGGAGTATAACTCTGCCATAAAGGAAGGTGAACTAGAGTCATATGTATGAACATGGATACACATTGAGAACATTATGTTAAGTAAAGTCAATCAGACACACAAGGTTAAATATCACATAATCACTCTTGTATGAGAACCCTAATATATAAATAAAATGCATAAATAAGGAACAGAGAGTAGGAAATAGTAAGATAGATCTTTGGCTTATGGGAAGGGAACTGAAAGATAAGGGTAGGGAAGGAAAAAAGACTAATAAAAAAGGGGGGATTGTGAAGTTCTATGTACCTACAATAAGTTTCTACAAGGAATATTACGATCATCATGTACTATATATATTTATATGTATGCATGCACATCTGAAGGTGTCCGAGAGGTGCAGAGAGGGTGAGGGAGGGGTGGGGAGGGTGTTAGAAAAATTAATTGATAAATCATCTCAGGTAAATATACAAACTCCCTGTGAAGAGTGTAATCAGAATGTACTACAAACATGCAGCAATAAAAGTTTTTAAAAAGTCATAGCTGGCTGAATAAATTACAATACAGGGTCAAACTGTACGCTTTCTGCAATATACTCACATTAAATGTAAGGACACAACCCTGAATGTCAAAAGATGGAAACAGGTGTTGTATGCAGTGGTAAATGGAGACCAAGGGTAACTATCCGTACATCAGAAAAAATGGGCTTTAAGACAAACATAAGACATTATATAATAATAAAAGGATCAATTTACCAAGAAGATAAAGCAGCTATAAATATGTATGTACTTAATATCAGCAATCTCAAATATTTGAAGCACATACTGACAGAAATGAAGGGAGAAATAGCCAGAGAATAGCAATAGGATACTTCAGTATAATTCTTATAGCACATAGGACAACCAAACAGGAGATCAGTGAGAATTAAGACTCAAACAACACAGAAACCAATTGGACGTAACAGACATATGCAGAATGCTCTAGCTATTCTCCTTGAATGTGTATGGAACATTCTTTAGAAGTTGTGGTAGGCTACAAAATATACAAAGTACCCAGCATTTGAAAGCGGTTATCTGATTCAGCAAAATCCAGTGTAAGTATTCAGAGAGAATTAATTGGCAATATAGAATTTACAATAGAGTATTATATATTCTACTATTTGTAAATTGTGCATAAATATTTTTATCAGTGAAATACATAATATTGTATCCAACTTTTTTTGTTGTTGTTTAGAGTAGGAAAAATGTATTGAGAGAAAGAAAGCTTCTGTCTAAAAGAGACAGAAGGGGGACTGAAACATGGTTTGCTCACTCACTCCACTTTTCAAAGATGTTTTATACAGCAAAGCCATGTGGTGAGGCAGGTACAAAGTGGGACAAAACTATAAGACCCAATGTAAATTTACCAGGTGGGCATGAGGTGGGAAAAAACCATGACCAACCAATAAGATTACAAGTACAGTCATCCAAGTAATATTGATCCAATGAGAAATCACAAAGTGGACAAAACTATAATAACCAATAAGATTATGACAAGTGTAGTTGCTTATATAATATTGATTAAATGGGGATCCAATGGGGAAGCAAGCCACATAGCAAGCCTACAAAGAATGAGCAAAGATTTTTGGTTGAAAGGGTTAGGTCAGGGATCTGTCTAGGAAGACCTTTGCCCCCCACCCAGGTGATTGATACCTATTTAGGATATCAATCACTGCTATTCATCCTACATAGGTATGGTAGTTTCTCTATGACTTTGTGTTTTGACTCAACTCCCTGTTGGCTCCTCCTGGGCTGGCCCTGTCTAACTGCCTATGAGATATCTAATTAACTTACCTATCTGTAGTCTTCCCCTCTGAAGAAGTACCCCTAACTGCTGTGAGGGGACAAAGGACAAAGACCATTCTGGCTCCTTCCAGCTGGAGTGGGTGGTAGTTGTGATCAGCAGTCAGAGTTACTCTACAGAGCATCTATCTAAAGGCCCTCAGGAAGTGCCAGGCATTGTCATGTTGAGTAGGCTTATAGCTTGGAGTCTGGAGGAGATAAAGTTAAAGAAATAGTTAAGAATACATAGGCCAAATTATATTGTGATGAATATAGCAAACAAGTGTTTCCAATGGGAGGAACTAGTAAGAGCCTCCCACATAGAGGATAAGGAGAGGTTGGAGCTGAGTAGTTCTCTCAGTGGCACCAAGAAAGCCTTACAAGTACAGGGTCCTGAGATCTATCCCAGTACTGAAAAAAAAATTAAAATCTATAGAATTCCTCTGTAGATTCTGAAAAACATTTTGTTGTTGTTGTTGTTTATTCTTGCCTAAAGGCTGCCAACTCCAAGCGGTCATACAAATGGAACCAATGACAAATGTGCTAGATTTCTTTTACCGGGATCCACCAGACTGACCTTGTAAACAGCTCATAACTGCTAAACTATACAATACGACTTCTATGTTGGATTCTAAAGTTCCCATTTTTTTAGAGTAGCTGTAAAACACTTATTAGCACATAACCGATATTATCATTTTCCTGTTCACTATATATTTCTAATTTCTTTTCATGCATTTCACTTAATATTTCATCTCTTGATCTATATTTTAACATATTAATCCTATCTACCAGTTCTTCTGTTATCAACTGTAAAAATCTGTCTACTAAATCCCTAATTTTAATAATCAAATATTTTAAGTCCTTGACTGCCTACTCCGTTCCCTTTCATAGATTCTAGTTCTGGTGAAATCACCTCTCTTTATATCTTTTCACTTGAACATGATAATCACAGTTATTTTAAAGTCTGTTTGTAATAATTCTAATACCTGAGCTATCTGCATATCTTTCTATTGTCTGTTTCTATAATCTGTTTTTTAATCTTGACTCTATTTGTTGCTATTCTTTGCAATTCTTTAAAAATTAAATTCTGGAATTGTGTATGAAAAATAAAAGGCCTTCGGAAAATACCTGGCTCAGAGTGTTACCCTTACAGGCAATGGTCTAAGTCAAATTAAATATCAAACTGACTTGCTTCCGGATGTTACTTCTTAAAATAGTCGTCCATCTTCATCTGTTTTTCATCTTCTCATAAGGTCCAACCTATGGGAGGTTCCAAATGAAATCTTAAACTACCTACAAAAGCCCTTCTTCACTGAAGGTCCTTGGTTTTTCAGTTCAAAGCAGAATTTAGTGTACAGTAAAAAGTGATTTTTCCAAGCACAGTTTCTACCTATCTCTTCTGCTGTTTGTTCTCTGAAATATAGGGCTATGCAAAGGCCTCCAAAGGAAAATTAAAGCATGGTGGTCTTACTTTTCTGCAATTACCATCGTCTTTCTGCAGTCTTGACTATTTACATCCTGGTACCATTTTCATCCTGAAATCTGTTTCTTTTTCCCCTCACGTGACGGGGTTTTCAAAAGTTTTATTCTTTTTTCTACCTACTAACAAAGTACACTCAGTTCTCACTTTCCCCCTCTTCACCAGAAAATTGACATTTGCACTGAGAGAAAAAGCTACTTAACAGATTTTTGGTTCATATTTCTCTGATTTCCTTCTTTCTGGGACACTGGGTTCTCAGACCCTGGCTACCTCTTAGCCATTCAATGCCTTCAAACAGATGTCAAGCAAAAATTTTTTAAAGTTAGATTTCTGTATTATTTTCAGTAGGAACACTGGCCTGCTCTGAGCTAGTCCAATAAGACCCTACACGCTCATTAGCTGATTTTATATGTATACCTACCTGTATGAAGACAAAGATCTCTCCTGTATGTTTTCATAACATCTTCTGCAAAATTTCATCAAAGTATTTAGCACTCTAAATGGCAAAGGCTTGTGTACTTATCTTTCTAATGCTAGGATAGTAACTTTTACAAGGTAAAGACTATCTTTTTTTTCTCATTGAGTTTATTGGTACATTTTAGGCATACAGCACAGTTATATTCGTTATTGGGACCTTGTACCTTTACATGACAGGTCTTGGTTCTCAGTTTTTCTCCTTGTCCCTGCTCTCACTTCACCCCTTCCTCCCCTCCCCAGTTACAAACACTTTATTTCCATTTTTTCATTTTCTCCTATTTTTTTTATTTTCCCTTATTACCTTTCTCCTACCCTTCCCACTTTCCCTATACCTTTAGCCCCTTTCTTCCTATTTCACATTGTCAATTATCTCATTAGAATCTTATGTACTATTTTAGTTTATGCACACTAGAGAAACTATTTGGTATTTACATGTGTGACTTATTTCACTTAGGAGTATATCCTCAATATGTATCCATTTTCCTATGAATGAATCTAATTTCTCATTCTTTATGGCTGAGTAGTATTCCATTTTATAGAAATACCATATTTTCTTTATCCAGTTTCCAACTGATGGGCAAATGGGCTGTTTCCAAGTTTTAGCTATTACAAACTGTGCCACTGTAAACATAGGTGCACATATATCACTGTGATATGATTCTTTTAATTCTTTTGAAAAGATACCCAGCAGAGGGATGGCTGGGTCAAATGGACCCTGTAATCCCAGCTCTTTGAGGTATCTCCATATTGATTTCCATAGTGGTTGCACCAGTCTGCACTCCCACCAACAATGGAGAAGGGTTCCTTTCTCCCCACAACTCTGCCAACATTTGTTATTGTATGATTTTTTGATAGCAGCCATTCTTTCTGGGGCGAGGTGGATTCTCAGTGTGGTTTTCATCTGCATCTCTTGAATGACCAGTGATGTGGAACATTTTTTCATGTATTTACTGTTTTTACTTCTTTGTCTGAGAAATGTCTGTTCATTTCAGATGCCCATTTTTGAATCTGGTCTTTATATTGGGTGGGGCTGATTGTTTTGAGTTCTTTATATATTCTACATAACAGTCCTTTGTCTGAGGAGCAGCTGGTAAAACTTTTTTCCCACATTGTAGGTTGTCTCTTAGTTCTGTTGATGGTTTCTTTTGCAGTGCAGAAGCTTTTTAATAAGATGAGATCCCAGTTGTTGATTCTTTCTTCTAGTTCCCGTGCTACTGAGGATTTGTTCATAAAGTCTTTTCCTACGCCAATGTCTTCAAGAGTTCTGCCAAGTGGATTAAAGATTTAAATATTAAAACAGAAACACTAAACTTGCTGGAAGATAAGACTGTCTTTTCTTTGTATGCCTAAGACCTGGCATGTGATTACTCTTAAATAAATGATTGGCTAATGAGTAATTTCAAAGTGTGGGAATAGACCTGTAGCTTTCTGGACCAAACAGACATTATGAAGTTTATTTTTCTCTGCTTATATCTTTTTAAATCTTTTAGAATATTTTTAATTCATATCTTTAAGCCTTTATTTTGTTGTACAATTTAAAAGAATTATATCTCCTAAGTTTTTTTTTTTAGGAAAAAAAGCATGTAAAAATAAAGAGACTTTGCTTCTATGGATCAATAATGTATTATTTTATCTCACTTTGTAGAACAACATGCTTTTTGACCGAAAGCATATTTTTAACAGTGTAAACCTATAGTGATCCGACAGATTTCCATTTTTCTTATGACATATTTTATCATTCTTAGATGTCAATTATTCACTTTGTTTTATTAGATATTGAAATCAAAGAGATGGTAGAAAAATACTATTTAATATACAGAGAAAAAATATCTGCATATATGTTTTTAATTTTCTTAGGAATTGACCACTCCCACTGTGAAGCCTTCCCAGATTTCTTAGGAAGACTTAGCTACCCTGTTTCCTCATCATTCACTGTGGCTGTCTGATAAGCCACTGATCTACATCTTTGAATTTCAGTCCCCATCATGATGTCTACTAACGAAAGTGCTAATTAAATTTTCTGAGTGATGACCCATTCTTTTGCAAAACTAAAAGAGCCTAGGTTGCTGTTCATATTCAAAAATAATCTTATTTATTGTAGTCAGTAGCTATTGTTCAGCAAATAGTTTACATTTATTTACTCTTTAAAATCCTACAAGACTCTATTGAGAGAAATACTACTATGTTCCTCATTTCAGTGATGAGGAAACAGGACATAGAAATGATAAATGCAGTTTGTCATTAAAGTCTGTGTTCAGTGCCCAGTTAAAGTCTTATGACTATGCCCCAGATTTTCCATGAGATGGAGCTTTTTAGACAAAGAAAAAGAGTGTTTTTGACTCATGCTTTGCTCTTCTTGCCACTGGCTCTAGTATATGATTACTGTTTCCTCAGAGCTGGCTTGGGAATTATTCTTATATTACTCAGCTCTGTGTTACTACATTGAAATGCCTGAGGCAACTAATTTGGAAAAGATTTATTGAGCTTTCATTTTTAGATGTTCAAAGGCATGGCAGCTTCATCTGCTCACTTCTGGAGAGGGTCATGGATGGTGGTACATCAGGGCGGGAACATGTACAAGAGCGAAATCATCACCTCTCCAAGCAGGGTAGAGTGAAAGGAGGTACCCAATCCTTTGAAAGCACACCTCCCTCCTTCTGAGGATCTCCTCTAAGGCCCCACTTCCTCACAGTTCTGATACCTCAGCCCCAAACCTTTATTTAACACATGGGCCCCATTGAGCCCTTCAATTTCGAAACTGTAGAATCCTTATAATTTATCTTGATAAAATACTGTTTCTCCTGTGCTCCCTGCCTCTTCTCTAAGACATAGCATTATACCTTATTGTACATACTGATTATTTTATTGAAAAGAGGAGCTCTTACAAATAATACGTGGGAAAAAGTTACAAAACTCTCCAACTTCTTAGGTAAGGGTTTCTGTTACTCATATATTATTAGTTGGGTGTAAATCACTTTCATAATCCAAATGTAAATTGTGGCACATTCAGCATGACTTTCTTAAACTTTCTTCATAAATAATATTGTGTTCTTGGGAGGGGGTGGGGAGCTGGAAAATACACAATATGACTGATCTCTAGGTAGTCAGTGTTAAAAGTATAGCAGATGGTAAACATTACCTATTGCAGCACGGGATTATTTCAACCTATCTTTTAGCAAGAAATTCTTTAGAAATAAGTAATTCTAGTTGGTCGATTTTGAAAGTAAGCCATATGTTGTTTACATGTTTTGGCATTTATCCAGTTTCTCTGAAGATGAGAGTGAAATTTTTTTAAAGCTCTTTACTAATTAGATAATAATGAACATAATGAAAACAGGTGTTATGACTTTTTAAATTATGAGAATGCATCTTCAGACAAGCTCTGGAAAGAGGATCCTGAAGGAAAAATGATCTGCTACATTTTGTGAAGTGGATACATATGTACCCTAGAAATTTATACCCATACATACATTGAACAAAAATTTACTTTTTTTATTATGACAGAAATCAAAAGCACAAATCAAAATGAGTTTTAAAATGCTCTTCATTTTGTATGATCTAATCAATGCAAGTACATACTTTATGTGAAATATTGAAATCTAGTTACTATCTCAAAGCTCTTCAAATACATTATGGTGATAAGTAAGAAGTAACTGAAGACAGCACAAAGATGTCGCCAGAAGGGCAATAAAACACTGAATCCACCGTTTAACCTGGAGGTCCTCTCACACACGTGAGTGACAATACCCATAACGTCCAGTCCTCTTTCCGCACTGAAAGTGTAGAGGTAGATGATGGAGATTACATTGTTTTCTGCCACAAAGAATAATTACAGCCCGTGGGGGAAGGGAGGTATGTACTAGGCAGAGCAGCTCCTGAATAGAAATATAATGAATAGAAAACAAAAAGTATAACGGACAAATCAAAAAGTAAAAAGGACAAGGTGAGTGTCTGGGTGAAAACCTACGAAAGTGGTTTGGTGAACTCTGCCTCTGAAACTGAGAGGGGAGTTTTCCTGCCTCTGTCTTTCTTCCCTGTGAGAGGGAGGGGAATGTCTGAATTGCAGGAATGTTTGTGAAGACAATGAGTGTTCAAAAGAGTACAATGGTACAACTATTAAAATGCACTATCAACTATTCAAATATATAATAATGTATTTGTTTATTATTTTCCTAAAAGTAGAGCTGCTCTGTTTCAAAATAATGTATAAAATCTGTCTTCACATAATACGGGCTAATGCTAGATCTCTTCTGCTGTTGCATAGGCACTTAAATTCCTCTTATGATTATTTTTCCAAATGATTGGTACTTATCGTGATTATTCTGTGGCTAATATGTGTATGCAAAGTGTGGCTGCGGGGATTTGCTTTTGTTAGCATATCCCCTCCCCCACCCTGAAACCTCAAGGCTCCACACGTTGATGCTGGAGAAAGAAAATGGATGTGTGTGTGTGTGTGTGTGTGTGTCTGCACCTAACCTTCAAGTTGATGCAATGGTGATGATACACACACACATACACACACACACACACACACACATACACACACACACAAATACAAAGCTTCCCTTGATGATGCCATTCTTAACATCTTATTAACATTTTAGACAAACAAAAAAGTAAGCAGAATCCTTTAAATTAAAGTGGGTAAGTGTTTCAAAACAGCTTTATAGAGCATTTACAACTGGAAATTTAATATAACCGAGAATGGCACTTTTATTAAATAATTCTGTGATCTTCCAGCCATGTTCTTAACCAGTGATCTCCCTGTAGCAAAACACATAATCAACAACCCAGGCTGGCAATAAACTTGTTGGGGGATTAAATCCGAAAGGAAGGAGCCCATAGCCCTGGAGGAAGACTGAGTGCATGTTTCCGAGTCTTTGAAGGCTCATCTCAGTAGTCCCACTGCTAGAATGTGCTCTGTTGTCATAGCAACACCATCTCCTGCTTCATACAGGAAAGATTAGCTCTGACTGTGCAGAGGAGAGAATTTAGGGGAAGTCAGACTAATCCCTGGGTGTACTTCGAGGGAAAGGTTGGACCTCGCCTGAGGGATGCTGGATCGGCAATGATAGAACTGGCCTGCCACAGACACTGGTATTTAAGTTGAAGAGCAGAATTCATCGTAAGTGTGAGCTCCTCCAGAGTAGAATACTGATGAATGAGGTGTGTGTAAGTCTTGTTGAAGACTGTCCCATGCAGCAGGAGAATGACAGGGGACTCTGACAGAATGCCAGTGTTTTCTTAGCTTAGCGAACGTGTAAATGGTTTACAGGTCAGTAACTTGGAGAAAATTTTTAGTTTTAAAATGTTGGTGTAAAATCCTGGGAGAATGGAAAAATTAGATGAGCAAAAAATGTATTGTATGCTTTTCGTACTTAATTTATTTATTCCAAGTTTTGTGCATTTAAATTTAAAATTCCACAGTGAAAAAAAGTTGCAAAAATATCCCTATTCTAACTAAGTTATGTTTCTTCAACACCAAAAGTGGTGAAATTTCATTTTAGAAATGCAAATGCTCTTTCTCAATTATGTATACATCTTTTTAAAAATCATCTTAGAAGCATACAAGTGGTGTAGTTATTTTGAGGTAATTATAATATGATGAAAAGGTATTCTCTGGGGAAGAGTAAATTATTTTGCTGTCGTATTTGGTGTTGGTACTTCATCGTATCAGCATAAAGTATGTATAATGTGTTAGTCTTTCAGGGTTTCTGTTGCTTCAAATCTGTACAGATTTATTCAGATTTCCCCCTTTGCTTTATATTTACACAATTCCTTCCACAATTAACATGGATTAAAATTTTTAGCTTAAAAGCTGGAAACTTTTGTATGAATTTGAAGTGTTTGATATCAATATTTACTGGGGAGATGTATATTCGTTCAAAAACTTAATTACTTCAAAGAATACTTTAATTCACATACAGAAACAAAAATACTTTTTCAAGAATAAATGGATTTTACATACTATATTACTAGTAAGCAGCCTGTGATTGTGACTTTTTTCATTGTGTATTACCCACTATACATATAATTTTAAATATTTATAATGAAATTATTTCATACTTAATTCATTGTATTTTTCAATTGTTTATCAACTATATATTTATAACATAAAATGGATTTATTTTCCTTGTATGGAATCCTTGGTTACCAATATTTTACACACTACAACTGGCATGACTGTCTTTGCTAAATATAGCCATTATCATCAAAATATTTAATTGCTATTTGAAGCATGTTTAATTTCTCAGAATGGAAGAGACTTGAGTGTTGTCACGCACAAAAATATAGCATGATCACATGTGCACTTCATTTCTCAGAAATTTAAATAGGAAAATATAATAAACTATAGGTCTTAGACTGGTATGGTTAGATTAAAATATTGCATTAGATTATTCTCTGCCCATGTTAGGAAGTACACATGAAAGCACAAGGGTCATACTCAGCTTACTGGCATTCAGGTTGTCACTGTGCAGACCCTAGCACTCTTAAGAAAATGGAGACAAAGCAGGAAGTCAGGGAGCCCCTCTTAGTAAATGATTGCAAATTACTGCCATAACCTTTTTTCAATGACTCTTAGCACTAGATTAGGGTACGGCCCTTAAAAATTTTAAAGAAAAAGGGTCAAATCTGTTGATTTTCCACACTTCTGTAAGCAACTGTAATAGCTTATCTTTCTTCATAGACTTTGGGCAAAAATGGGAGCCACCAATAACATTATTCTGAAAAAAAAAAGTGAATCTTAAAGGTTACCATATAATGTTAGGCTTAGATTTGCTTAAAAATGACGAGGAAATAAGAAGGTTGGCTAAGAAAATATAGGCACTGTTTACTGGATAATAAAGTGCATAAATAGATAACTAAGTTACAATTTTAAACAATCAAGTCAGAGTTTTGGCTCATTCGCTACTTTAACTGAAATTGCTCAAGAGGTATTCCTACCCAGTTAAACAAACAAAAGCATAGCAACAAAGTTTTATTTACTTAGAATTCTATTCTGTTTCTTCTGTGTTATACCTTTGGAATATATATTAGTGATTTTCCTGAAGCCCAATGAGGTCAGCTGAAGACTGATGGGCTTTTGGTATCTCTCAGCAACAGGTTTGGCCCTTCATACTCTGTTGAGGCATGCTTGCTTAAGATCAGGTCATCTTCCAAACCCTAATTATCTTTTTTGTTTGTTTGTTTGTTTGTTTTTGAGACAGGGTCTCACTATGTAGTTGAGATTGATCTGGAACTCATTGTTTAGCCCAGGCTGGTCTCAAACACTCAGCGATGCTCCTGCCTCAGTCTCCTGAGTGCTGGATTTACAGGCATGCACCACCACACCCTTAATTATCTTTTAAAAGGAAATTATTCAGATATCTTTGAAAGAGGATGTTACTCCATTCTAGAATTTGTCCCAAAGTTTTAGAGAGTCATTTAGAAACTCTGAGTCACTTTAAGAACATTAAGGTCTTCCAAAAACTACTGGGTTAATAGGTAATCTATGAATGGCTTGAACTTTTTCATGGGAAACCAGAGCAGTGGCCTAAGAAATTCACAGCATGAACAGCCTCTGGGGAATATTCAACAAACAAGTAAATGCACAGGAAGCATTGACACATAATTTGTACAATAGTCAGTTATCAGGTAAGCAGGATACCATCCAGAGCTGATGGTTGATGTGCCTGTTATGAGGGTACTGAAGATAAAAATGCTTAGCATAAAAGATGATGCTGTGGTATGAAAACATTTTGTTTGCTTTTAAAAGTCAAATTAAAGTTCAATTTGACCATATTTAATTTAGTTCCATGACACTCACATTAGTAGGTTAGAAAGGCCATTTTAGAGAAAGGTTAAATCATAACAAATTCTCTTTCTTGAATTTATGCTGATGTAAAAATATTTTTTGTATTCTTTAACATTTACTATATGTTTCAAGTAAACATGGTAGATGCTTTATTCTTTTGTTTTCTTAGAGCTGCACGTGATCAGATGTGCAGCATGGTATGGGGAAGATAGCTGGAGAAGTTGTTGAAATTAGATTGCACAAAGACCAGTGTCAGTCTGGGATTCATATTTAGATTACATAGTTTTTGATAGCAGATGGGGGCCCATGGGCATCTTTGAAGCAGGAGTGAGAAATAGAGTAGTGCTTTGTAAAGATAGGTATTATACATGCAGGATATAAGCAAGAGTTCACAGAGATGATTAGGACTGAAAACCTAATTTAGCATGGATTCACGAGAGCTAAAGGTGAAGAACAGGTGAAAAACCATTCACAGGTACATAATTTTTGGAATTTTATACGTTAACTTATTCAACCAAGAATTATTTGGCCTCACTCAATGAATGGGTGATAATATAGGTGATAATAATTACAAGGCAAATAGTTGAAGTCAAAGTTTCCATAAAAATATTCAGGGTTATGAAAGGAAAAAAGGGGATGAATTAATATGAGAAAATGAAAACAAAGTCTATGTAAGCAGGGAGGTGTGGAGGGGTTGAAGGGAGGGCAGAGGAATGGGAAAAAAAGAAGAACCAAGATAGATTACGTAGAGGTGAAAATTTCTAGTGATAAATGTCATTATATTGTATACCTAAAATGTACCAATAAAAATTAATTTTAAAAAACCACTCAATTTGATAGTCATTAAAAATAGAAAGAAACAATATTCTGTGGTAGGCAGTGAAATAAGGTAAGCATCAAGGATACACAAGGCTGAGGATTGGATACCATTAAAGTAAGAACAGTCAAGGCTCAAACCCATAGATACAATTACTAGACAGAGTTGAAGTCAAAGAAAGAGAGCTGAGGTAATGAAAAATAGCAATGAATTTTATTTTAGAGACTTTAGGACTTAAAAAAATACTGCATTTGATTATAATAGGTAACTTAGAATTTGGTTTGGGTCACACTACGGATTGCACAAAGTTTTAAAGTGTGTTCATTATTCATTAGGTTACTCTGTGTTTTGTTCTTTCTTTAATATTTGTATAAGATACAGCAATTAGGTAAAAACTTGATACGTATTTTTGTTTTGAGCTATATAACTTATTATCAGGACCAAAAAACTTATCTTTGTTACATGGTGATACTTCTAAAATTTTATTTATTTATTTATTTATTTATTTTGGTAGTGGGGATAGAACTCAGGAAATTGAGCTTGTGAGGCAGGCAGCAGAACCACTGAACTAAATCCCTGGCCACAAATGTACTAATTTTTAACTAGAGAAGTCTAGTACTTTCCTCTTGGTGTTAATATATGACAAATATAAATTCCACAAAAAGGGAAAAATATGTATTCAGTCGAATGGCAGGTCACTTTGAAAAAGTTATCCAATTAGGGACAAAAGTGTTTTCTTATTTTTTCTTGATTAGTGTAATTTTCTGTCATTGTAGTTCTACAATGATAATGTTAGTAATTATGCTAACTGCAAAAACAACCTAACAGTTGTTGGTGGTTTAAAGTTTTTAATAGTTTTTTTTATAATCTAGCCAACAAATAATCCATAGGAAAGAAAGACAGGAAACACAGTTTATCAGAGTGTGTACATAGGTTGATGCAAGAGTGACTACAAAGTGTGAACAGAATTTCACATACATTTGCACAGTAAAGTAGACTAAACAATTACCACTCCCTGTCTCCTCAATAGATGAATGGGTGCACCAGTGATTGTCTCCCATTTGTCTACTTAGAACATTCTGTGAGCTAATTCTGGAGGTACAGGTTTACAGATTGAAAGTATCCATACCTGGATAGGAAAACCAAAAGACTCGGACCTCTGGGGCTCTGTTTTAAAGAAGGCATCCTAAAGAGGGGACAGCCATCCTTCCTCAAAGAAAATGTACATTTTCACCTTACACAGTATACTTTTTATAAATATTATCTCTTTAAATTATCATAATACTGGAAGACATATATAATTACATTATGCCCCAGGTTTATTAATATGGAAAGATGTTTAGAAGGGGCAAGGGGTATAACTCATAAACAAAGAATTATTCCAGTTCGTCCCGTCTCACATTGTCATCTCTTAAATGAGGCACTCTAGTCACTTTCAGATGCTACATGGAGAAATATTGACAAGGATAACTTTTTAAAAAATTCTTGCCTTGTGTATGTCTGTACCCATATGCCCTTTGTTATAAATTACCAGGCCATCAGTCAGTCTCGTATCTCATAGAAAATTATCTAAATGATAAGAACAAATACATTTAACAGGTATAGTTGTTCTGAACTTCGGAAGGTTATTCACCTATACACGCATCCATGCATCAATTGTACATCCATCTGTCATCTACCCATCTATTGAGTCGTTCATTTGTCAGTCATTCAGTGAACATTTAACATATCCCTTCCTTGCATTTGCTGCTACCTAGGCACACTAGAAAAATACAAAGAAAATTAGCGGCTATCTGGCCCCTCAAAAATAATACTATTTTCCTTGAAAAGGAAATGACTAGACGCTCTGCAAGCATTTACGAAATCTTAACAAGTGCCCTGTAACATAAAGACTACAGGTACCCTGCTCTCTTAAAATGAAAGTAAAGCCCAGAGAAATTAGGGCCAAACCGCACAGCTTGTAGGTGACAGGGCTGAGTTTTGAGTCTATGTTCTAATGATTGCAAAGCCCAGGTTCTTAACGATATTTCTCCTGTTTCAAAAGTGCGCAAAGTACTCTGAGAAAGGTTAGTACAACATACAGTGCTGACAGAAGGGACAGTGTGGAAACAGACAAGTGGCATTATCATCTGGAAAGCCTTCAGAATGTGAAAATTTTCTTATTTATAATACAGAGGCAATAACTATTTTATGGAATTGTTTGGGGAAATAAAAGAGATAACTAAGATGAAGCCTACACTGCTCTAGGTATTTAATAAATGACATTAGCCACTTACCATCATACATCTGCTAATTTTAGTATCAGTTAATGCCTAAGGATTTCCTTCCTTTGTGTTTTTTTATCAGTATTTCTTTGCTTGGTATTGTTTAATTGATATATTATCTGGTCTGTGAGCATGCATGCTATCGGTTCTTTTCTTTTTCTTTCTTTTTTTGTCCTGGGGATCAAACTCTGGGCCTTGCACTTGCGAGGCAGGTGGCGGAACAACTGAGCTAAATCCCTGTCCCCATGTTCTTAACCTTACCTGAAGGTTTGGAAGATGGTTGAAGAGCAAAAGACAACTTTTCCAACGTTTGATGTTCATATGAATCCATGGAGATTCATAACAATTGGGATGGGAGATGACAGACGTATTCCCCTAGACTTTAGAAAATGCCATCACGTTTTCTGACCTGATTTTTCTTGCAGAGAAAAAGTGGCTTGGTAGGAGAAAGAGCTTAGCATTTTTATTTATGAACATGAGCTAGAATTACAAGCTCGAGAACTTGCTTCTCTCCCTCATTCATAGTTTTTACTTAATGGACTGGAGAAAAGAGTAGAAAAATTACAGCCAGAGAAGGAAAAGCAACACGTGATTAGGTCCTCTGTGTGTGTGTGTGTGTGTGTGTGTGTGTGTGTGAGAGAGAGAGAGAAAGAGAGAGAGAGAGAGAGAAAGAGAGAGCGAGGGAGATTAGGTCTTAACAGGAGTCAGTGGAAGCAAATATGAGG
Source organism: Fukomys damarensis (assembly GCF_012274545.1). Classification (NCBI taxonomy): domain Eukaryota; kingdom Metazoa; phylum Chordata; class Mammalia; order Rodentia; family Bathyergidae; genus Fukomys; species Fukomys damarensis. The sequence goes on from NW_022900942.1 coordinate 49,161,608, forward strand.
CAAAATATATTAAAGGATATTCAAAACCAATGACTTATAGAAAAAGCTTTCCATTTTTCCTTCTATGTACCATACCTACATATAATTCTACATTGGAATGTTACTATACTGTACTTTTAAATCGCATGCAAAACTATGCAACAGAAATAATAAAGACTATTTTTATCTATAATGGAATCACTCTATCTCGTACCTTTCAATAAAAATAACTAAAGTATAAGAAGCTCTCTGCAAAATAGATATTAAGAACAATAATCCCCATTATAGTATGGCTAATGCAATGATTTGTGGAACAATCTCAAGGTCTACTTGAAAATGAGAATAAGAAATTAACTTTGATTGCCACAGTCTATAACTTCCACCCTCATCTAATAATAGTTACTCCAATTAGTAAAATATTTTTTAAAAAGAAAAAAAATCGACTTTTTATGCTTTTCTAATGGTTTGGAAAAAGTTTTGAAATTTAGAAAACCCAGAAGCTCTAGATTTTTGGTGAATGCTGCACACATATATCCTCTCTAGAAATTGCTTTAAGCATGTAGGAAGTGCAAGAGTGATAACCAAGGGGGTTTTGTACTTTAGCTATTAAAGTCCGGCAGGATGACTGACTATTCTCCATAAGAGGCAGGAAACATGTACTTCTCCTAACACTGGCCACACAGAAATGTTAGGAATCTTCTTTGCCCTTAGCCCTTTCCTGTGGCTGCTATTCTGTACAGTGGGCAGTTGGGACAAAAGTTCTAAGACTGTGGAATTTCTTTGTTTGCTGTTCATTATTGTTATAAATTCTCACAAATCGTTCCCAACTTCTTCTCTTAATGTTTCTTTAAGCTTAACATTTGAATGTAAATTTTTGCCTTTCTTTTCTTCATCTCAACACTTGGGGGTCTTTTCCTAGGTGGTCCATCTTCTCTTAATGTTTATAACCTACTTTTTATCTTGTCAAGAGAAGTAGCAGTGCTGGGACTAAAATGATACTATTGATAACTCTTATTTTAAACATTTGGGTTTGGAGAAAATAGCAATTACAGGCAAAATATGCAGTTTGGAACCTATGATAGAAATCTAGTTTTATAATCTTGCAAATATTTTCATTATGTATTTTGCATCCTAAAGTATATTTGGGTTATTAGATAAGATTTTCTAGAGTGATCTTTGGCAACTTATCATGTTATTTGAACCATCTCTAACTTTTATAGACTAACTATGTCTTTTACTTTCAATAAAAGGAGACAAATTCAGGAGGGCTGTCAAAATATAAAATACACTCTTGGCCAAATTTATACAAAGAATTTTAGTGTAGGACTAGCTTGAATTCTAGTTTATGTTACTGTTACTGTGGTATATCTTACATGGCTCTTTTTTCTTGATACTGAAGTTAGCTATACAAGGAGATTTTATTAAATTACCATGGACTAATTTTTCTGCATAGAGAAAGGGGATACATAACGACTTCAGCAATCTGCATAGATTTCCATTGGAACCTCAGCCCCAAATGTCTATGGTATTTCTTTGCCTGCATACTAAGGCTATCTTGCATGTTGTTTTATTTTAAGGTACAATTGATAAAGTTATAAAAGATGTTAATAAAATTTTGTTTTATAAAGAGTCATGAAAGAACATTCCCAAAATACCCAAACGTGTAAAGAAAATGAAGAATCTTCTATGTTTCACTTTAAATATTTTATACTCTTAAAGGATAGTACTGTTAGCAGTGTATGCACATTTCCAGAGAAGATAGATGATTCATAGGTAGATCAATAGTATCATTCCAAAGAAAAAAATGATTTAGGTTTCAAAGACAAGTTTCTCTTTTTTATCATGGTTTTGAATCAGTTGTTGCAAAGAATATTTTGCTACTGATTGCTAAAATGGTCATTGTATTTATATCAGCTGTCACTACAAAAGACTTAACAATTTATCCACTAAAGAAAAGTGGAATAGGATTGACAACCCAATTGTCTTTTTTTGAATCATTGATTGATTTTGGCAATCACTCAATCCTTCCATAACATGAATGAAAGTAAATACACAAATTACATTATACGTACAGACACAGACTAAGCCAAATTATACACTAGCTCTCAAAATACTGGTCTGCAAGTGTCTGCAGGGCTGAAATGTGTAAATTAGAGACTCACATGTGCCTGCTAGCCAAAAGTGAAAACAACAGTGCTTTCAGCCTGCTAATTAATGCAGCATGTCCAATTTGATTGCAGACAAGAGCAACCCTGCCCTATGGGAAAAAAGTAGTGGCCTGGGTATCAAGAGAATTGGGTCCCATTCCATTCTGCTACTCAGTACAGACCCCTCAGTAAACAACTGTTCTTTGTCTTCAATGTAACCTCAATGTAATTTAAAAAATAGGGATCATACTAGTACCTTATTATCTTCCTATAATTGTGTGGCAGTGAGAAAGAGAAATTACCTAAAATAAAACTCCAGATAAAAATGAAGTAACTATAATATGTTGTTGGAATTTTAATGTTCTGATGTCTGTAGTTTTCACATTTTTATAAATTTTTAATGAGCATCTGCAAAAGCAGCCTATTCAAAAAGTTGGTGGCCTACTGCTAGTCTTCAAAGCTCAGTTACTGGTCCATGGCAAGATAAGTACAGGACTTGGAATAAAGCAATTAAATGTTGATAGAATCAGAATAATTCAGTGGGCTGCATCTTCTTTCTCTTTTCAAAAGGAAAATCAAGCAAAGTTAGAGGATTGGAGTTCAGGAGTCTATGAATATTTAACCTGTGCATGTGCTGCTTTGAATGTAATCTCCTTTCATGTACACTTTAAAAGAGAGGTGACATTAAGGCAAAATAAGTAGAAATTGTAAACCAAACCCCTTTAAAATTATTGTTAAGAATATCACACATAAATTGGCATGGTTTCTTTTTCAAAAAGCAAAAAATGTAGCTAAGTTAGAATTTTATTTAGACTATTGCTTTGCTCCACCTTTAAGATAGCACTCACTACCAAAAAGAGGAAGCCATTTATTTTCTGAAGCATGGAGTCCCACAATCATTGTACTTTTGGCACTAATAATTAGTAAAAACAGTTGTAATAGTAAATGTGGGAAAAGTGAAATTTTCCCAGTTTAGTTTGCTTTATATTGTTTTGTTGCAAAAATTACTGTTGCAAATTGGCTACCACATTCTGTTGGTGGTAAGAAAAAGGTGCATTTTTCAGGGAAATTATTGCAATAGGATAAAATTTAAAATCGCATTTATTGGCTTTTTATGGTACAGAAAATAGTGCTCAACCCATGACTACAAAACATCTAGGTAAAAATAGTATCTTGTAACTAGAAACAATTTCTGTAGCTGTGGACATAGGGATACATGGCGGTTTCTTTCCGTGCTGATGCTTTCAGTGTAACTGGGAGAGTTGGGAGAAGACATGAAGTGATGGGCTTGAAAGGTACCTGGAGGAGATGAAAAAACAGACAATGGAGCCAGCTGTTTCTGGACCCTTGTCCATCAATGGAAGTGATGGAATAATGAAGAACTAATTCGCCGGGGGTTTAGCTCAGCGGTTCGGTGGCCTACCTCACAAGCGCAAGGACCAGAGTCCCGATCTCCGGTACCAAAAAAAAAAAAAGAACTAATTCAATGAGACCCCAGAATATACCCTTGGGACATCTGACAACCCGGACCTGCTTTGATGATTATATATGATCATAAGTACTTTACATAATTTTAGTTATTTTAATGGCAAATATTAGACATAAACAAAACAGTAATTCTTTTTTGTGGGGGGGGCATCAGTTACCTCAAAGATTGAAGACAGAAAAGCAGTAAGAGTTTTTCTCAGTAATGATGTGTCATGTTAACAGAAGACATGATTTAAGGGATCCAAGACCAGGATATAAAGGACAGCAAAGCCATGAATTAACCTTAACCCATTGAATTATATACCAGGTTAAGTCTATTGCACAATTCACTGTCCTTTTTTTTTTTTTTTTTTTTTGGTACCAGGAATAGAATTTAAGCCCTTGCACTTGCGAGGCAGGCACTGGAACCACTGAACTAAATCCTGGCCCTGTATTTTCCAAATTTTTGAGACTCACAGCAGTCAAAGTTAATTATTCTGCTGACAATATAATTGAACACCAGCGCTGTGGGACGGATTTGGAGCCTAATCGCTCTACAGTATCGCTCTCCATCTGCCCACCCCACTCTGGCTTCCCGCCCTGAGTTGAGCTTTGCACATGGAGCCCTGTATCCTCTCCAACCCAGTGCTACTTTATGAGTCTTACGTCAGCTACAACTACTAACCCTATTACTGCTATCATGTGTATGGATTTTCTGGAAGTCCTTCCAAATTGAAGATCCTCATTCAGTATCACTGGAGTAAGACCTGTGAGTCTGTATTTCTAAACAGGGTTATAGGTGATTTTGATATGATGAAATGATTTACACATTGATAAGGAAAGTGCCAGTTCACATTCTAAGAGATGGACTTTTTTGACCTAACTTATCTTTCTGGTTTGACTATGGATTTAGTTTATGGCTTTAATAGCCCTCAGCAACTGCATTGGTAGTATTGGCCTGAATGGGCCATGCATTATGTTTTGGGGAGGATAATTACTATAATTTTGGGAGGATAATTAGTTCTAGAAGAAAATGTAGAATAGATGAATACACTAAAATGTATTTTTCTGTCCTATTTAATTTCATCACATGGATAATCACTGAGGAAGAATCTTGGAAATGGACCATTAGCAATGAGTATTTTGAGTCAGGTCATTCAAAGTACAGTAAATGTTTTCCATAGTGGTTTAAATCGAGCAATAAGGGTTTTCAAAATAAAAGTCATTACACACTTTATCCAAAAAAAGATTATAGATTGCTAGACTCGTGTGATTTTAGTTTTAACAGCATGAGTGTGACCAGTTATTTTTGACATATCTTGACTAATTAGAAATTTATGAGGGCAGGGGATTTAGTTCAGTGGTGCCACCACGTGCCTCACAAGCACAAGGTCCCAAGTTCGATCACTGCTACAAAATAAATAAATAAATAAATAAATAAATAAAGATAGATAGATAGATGTATGGTCAGGCTCAGATATTATTGATGCAACAGCATGAAACATGATGTTTCAAAGGTATTTTAAAGATAGATAGATAGATAGATGTATGGTCAGGCTCAGATATTATTGATGCACCAGCATGAAACATGATGTTTCAAAGGTATTTTGGACAGTACTTGACTAATTAGAAACAATAATAATGTTTAAATTAATACATCCATATAGTAACTTAAATTATATTTTCTTAATAGCCAGGAGAGGTGTTTAAATTTCAGTTTGAGAACTCAAATAGTTGAAACAGTATACATGAAAATGAGCATATATACCACTACTATCAAAAGGATACCTCACTATCTGGGAATCCTTTCAATTTTTAGATGTGCTTTCATTTTGCCTCAAATTCAGTCTGTTATTAACATTTGGCTCTCTTTTTACTATGGTAAAAAGTCAAGAATAATGTTTTCTTCCATTGTGTATTTTTAAATTGTTTTTCCACTTGAGTTGCTGTATATATTGCTTTATACAAAAGAGTTTTAGTGGGAGATCTACACTTTTCATTAACATTTATAAAAATATGACTTAAGAATACAAAAAAAAACCTAGTGTATAATATAAAACTTTTTAACTATAACATCAGAAGTTTATGTAGTGGAATCATTGTGGTTTCCAAATATCAGCTTCACTCTCCAAGCATTTCCTGAGTGTTCAGTACACACAAACCAAGAGGCTAGCTTTGAAGCATACAGACTACAGTGAAGATAATAATAATGATGCTGAAAGAAGAGGAAGCAGAAGAAGGAAGGAGGAAGACAACTAGTCCATCCTTTCCATGTTTATGATACTGTGGATTTTGGTTACAAGAGAAGAAGGTATCATACTTTGGGGGGGTCTTTCTCCTGCTTCACTGCCCACTATATTAATGCCCAACATTTGTCACTTTATTTCTGATAATTTTGAGAATATTTTTTTCTAATTCCATAATTTTGAGGCCTAATACACTTCACCAAATATTTCTTCTCCCACCTATTTGAAAGTTATTTACTTTGGCGCTTACTCCGAGTTACCTTCTCTATCCTTTCCTCTGCCCCACATTGAGTTTACTTTTTTGTGTTCTATTTCCATACTCAAACCATGTCAAAGCCTGCCTGTCTTGACCTCACTATAGCACAGTGCAGCACGTGACAGGTGGCATCAAGAACCAGCTTCACCGTGCACTAAGAGCTGTCAGAGACAAACATTTTCACAAAGTAAAAAGCAGCAAATGATTCCTATCTAGTTTACCTCAAAGGGTTTCTAAAAAGTACAAATTAGATCAGTTGTGAAAATCACTTTTTGAACAGAGAATACCAATCTAGTCGATATGCTTCTTCAACAATGAGATTTTAATTTTCTGCATCCTGAAAATACTGTAACGTTGATTTCCTTTTACCGCACATATTTGTAGATTATTTTCTTATAATTTTTCATTTTGTTTATCTTTAGTATGTTCCCTAATATACTATCCTTTGATATTATTCAGCCTTAAATGTCAATTATGCTTTGTCTTTGGTTATAAATATGTCACAGGATAGCCTGCACTTTTACGATCATGTTGACAGCAGAAGTTTATCTACATTTACAAAAACACAAGGCTGTTCAGTTAATACTAATTAAAGTAGAATAGGTAAAACATCTTTGTAATAGTGAATGGAAGATGGTAGCAGTCTATTCATTGTGATTCCTGATTTTACAAAGTACTACAAAATGGGTAACATCAGATGACACTTTACAATTTAGTAGTTGACAGTCTTCTAAACCTTGTTAACTTATTTCCTGTCCATATATATATAT
>NW_022900942.1:49168618-49189817 GCF_012274545.1 Fukomys damarensis
ATATATATACCACCTGTCTTTTTCGGGTTTCCATCACAATACCAAAACATGTGCTTCCTACTGAGGTATAACAGTAGGATTTAGACAGACGTTACATCTGGAATTAGAAAGCTACTGTCTAATGTTCTGTTTATCATTGTCCATGTGACTTCAGCAAGCTCTTCATGTCTCACTCACATGACAGTTTTGAATACTGTAAATGTTATTACAGTAAAATGGCTTGCACAACTGCTGCATTTAAAAATTCGAAGCAATTGATATCACTGAAATGAATCTATCACAGTCCCTTTTGTTTAAATAAATCAGAATAATTTCATCTTTTTAGAAAGAACTAGTATTTTTGACAAGTATCTAAATGATTACGCTTTACAATTTGTCACCAGAACTGTCACTGACTTATCTTTTAAGATGACAATTAGCTCATTAATTCCATTAAATCTAAATTGATGAAATTCAGCTACAGAGAGAGAAATAGTAAAGGGAGCCTGGTGAAAATGTTATAGGTATCAAATAATGAGTTGATGTTTCAAAGAGGAAAGGTATCAAAATGTTTACATAGATCAAGACTTAGGAAGCAGGACTTGAGGTCACAGTTAGGCAAAGAGTGGCAGTTGGGATCCAAAGTGGAAAATGGAGTGATTCTGTGGTAGCCCCCAAGAAGTAAGCACCAGGCACTACTCTCGGTGGCATTTGAGGAGCTAGAAGAGCCAGGGAGGACAACGAACAATCTAGGAATCCACAAGAAAAGGAAACTGTTCCCAAACCAGAGCAGGAAGGGCAGGGGAAGAGCTGGTGTGGCTGCAGCCCACAAGATGGGTGTCATTGATAAGAGGCAGACTCACGAGTGATGCTTTGAGGCAGGGGCTGGGACATGGAGCAGGCACACTGTGGTGGAGGAGAAAGATCATCTGAATCAGGAAGGTTGTGCGCATGTAGGTCAGGGAGTACCCGGGCATGTTCTCTGTAGGGAATGTATCTGAGAAAAATCAAAACATGACCAGTGTGTGAGAGCAAAGAGAGTGTTTCGCAGAGCCTTGCAGGGTATGTTCCTTGGGTTTAGCTTTCTTTTTTTTGTTTTGTTTTTATTTGGGGTGGGTTCTGTAGATTGAACTGGTAGCTATTGTGCTGAGCTTCATCCTCAGTGCTTTTCAATTTTTCTTTTTAAAATTTGAGATAGGGTCTCTTATTAAATGGCTAAGTTTCCCAGGCAGGAATTGAACTTGCAATCCTCCTGTCTCAGCGTCCCAGAATTCTGGAATTACAGATATACAAGTGAGCCACGCTAGGCTTGACTCACCCACTGCAGTAGGGACAAGAGTTTTGGGAAGGGGGGAAAAGCTAGTGGAGTGGGCATTCTAGTCAGTCATGACAAAACCAGGAACTTAGTAGGTCTTCTGTGATCAAGGTTTCATTTCTCCTTTAATGCACATTCCACAAAAAGGTAATAATACTTCTTCACCTGTTTGCTAATAGTGGAAAATACACAGAAAACAAAAGCCTTGCATTCCACAATTAAAAATACAAAGTTTAAATTACAGGTACCAAGTTGAAGTAACATTTTTTTGAGGAGGAATTTCAGTCAAGGAACAGTCAATCAATCTGTCAGCCTGTTCCTCTGTAAATGACTTAGTGAGAAGTAATATGCATACAGAGGCAGGAAGGCTCTCGGAAGAGGGGACAGCATGAGGGCTCTACAGATAAACCTGGAAGACTGAAATAGTTGTTTCTAGGGTAACACTCTACCTACTACATGGGTATAACCAACATTAGTTTTAGCACAACTCAACACATAGATGGCACACAACTTTGGTTTACGGGAAAATGCAGATTTCTTGATTTTGCAGACATGTATCTCTGTACAGACTTTTCTTCCTAGGAGTTTATTAATCAAAGTCATCAAGGTGATGAAAGATGATATTTTTATGAGTGTTTTTAAAAAACAAGACTACTCTGGAAATAAGTACAGTCATTACTTTTTTTTACAGTCATTACTTTTGATAAAGAAAGAGAATGTTTACTTTTGCATTTTTTCTGAAAATTCCCAGAGATTTATAAAATGGGATTAAAATGTCCTCAGATTCAATCTTTCTGAACCTGGACTGAGGGATGTCTGCCATTTCATTTTATTGGCATCTTCAGAGTTGCCTTGCATGATTGTATATTCAGCCAGCTAGGTGTTGATATCATCTATATTAATTTCTCACATATAACTCCTAAAACCTTATATGAGAAGTGCTTCTAGATTTTCTGTCCCAAAACAAAATAAGTTAAACCAAAATTTCTTGTCTTTTGTTGTGTTGGAAATCTTTAGTTCTCAAATGGATCTGTATTTGTAACAATATCCCCAGTAATTTAAAAAGCAATTAAAGTTTGAGAAATATTGATACACATCCATCATTTGGCATATACTTATTCAATTTGAGTGGCATTTCCTATCTTAACATATCATTGGAATTTTTTGTGGCTACTGCTGTATTCATTTTATTCTGCCATTCTAAAATGATCACAAACTTGACAGCTTAATGCAACACCCTTATTTCGGAGCTCTATAGGCCATAAGTCCAGGCAGGCTCGATTAGGTTCTAAATCACAAGGCCAAAATCAAGGTCTTCAGCCTGGTCAGCTCTAATGTGGAGATTCAAGTTTATGCAGGTTATTGGCTGAGTTTGTTTCATTGTGGTTAAAGGACTGAAGTCCCTGCTCCCTGTCTGTCTATAGTGACCTCTAATCAGGTCCCTAACTCTGTCTGCATTCCTCCTCACCTGGTCTTCTCCATCCTCAAAATAGCAATGGCACAATGAAAAACACTCGTGCTGTGAATCTGACTTCCCTTTCCACCACTAAGCAAAGAGAACTGTGATTTTTAGGCGCTTATGTGACTAGGTCAGGTTCACCAGTCATCTCCGTATTTAAGATGAACACTATCACATACAATAATATTCATAGCAATGATGTTGAATCACATTTCAGGATCTGAAAATTAAGGTGTGGAATTTTCGGTAAGAGGTCCTTTTAAAGGATACTTCCCATCAGAGTCAATAGTGTAATATGCACAATAAGTATTCTTAAAACTTTTAAAAGTATAGGATGAAAAATCTGTTCTTCAAACAGATACTAACTAGCTGTGATTATGAGCTCCTAGGATGGTCTACTTTAACAGTCTTTGAGTATTTGGATGTGCTACTCAAAAGTCAATTAAAACATAAGAACTGGAACTTGTGTTCCAATAACTTACATTTCATACTTGAACACTTCCAAGGATAGATACAGAAAACTATTTTATATTTTGATAATTTTACCAGCATGATCTTTCTGATAAAAATAAGTAGTTCTGTGTAATTTCTAACCTTTGTTTTCCATTTTTCTGAGGTTTAATAAAAATATATTACAGCCTTGAGATATTCTGTTCAATGATGTCCTCCCCATGCTTCCTGAAAGTATTATCTTTTCAGATTTGGCATCCTGTAGTTTGCTGACTGTATTTTCTGATATGGTTTTAAGAATATACAAATTGAATCACTTTTTCTGCTTATTGGTTTTCTCAAATATTCTCACTAGTGTTGCTGTGACTGGATTTGCCCTTATCTTGGAGGCAGGGGCCTCCTAACTGGTTTCTAGATTTTTCACAGAGAGAATTATTCTATATATTTTTGTTGAGCCCATGTGTCCATGAGAAGGAGAATCCGAAGTTTCTTATTTTATCATCTTGCTGAGGTCCCTCCTTGTTCCTGGGTTTTCTCAAAAGCAATGCAAATCTCATGTATGATATAAAGCGGCTCTTTAAGGTAAAAAAAAAAGTTTTTGACTAAATTTGGCTAAAAAACAAAACAAAGCTGGATCATTGAGAAACTGAGCATCTCACAAAATCCCTGGAGCAGATATCCCAGCAGTCTGGAATGATGATAATTATAAAAACGATGGAAACATCAGTGACAGTAGTCTTTTATATTTTCTTTGTATAAAAAAGTCTAATTAGAGTAAAGAAAACACTCTAATTTCAAGGGCACCCGCTTTCTCCATTTCATGGCTCTACATTCTTGCAAGTCAGAGGGAGATCATACCAGCTGGGCCTGCCCTTGTGACCTGCAGGGGAATGTGTGCACTGGGTTGCTGTTCTTATGGGTGCTCAATCCCTCCAACTTTAGGCTGCTAACACACATCACACCATCACCCATCACACAACTTTCTCATCCATCCAAATACACTTCTACTGACTACTTCCTGTCTACTTTGTATAAACTACATACAAACTTCTTTTTTGCCCAGATGGAACTAAATCTACGCCAGCTGTTTCATGCAGAGATGATGCTGAGCCCAGGTTCTTTTCCCTTTCTGAGGCCTGAAGATGTTCATTACTCTTTTAATTCTTTAGAATTGAAATTACACAATCAATGGATTACTTAGGATCTTCGCCTACTATCATACATACAATCGTGGAGAAAAAACTTAATAAAATGAATGAGATACCTGAAAATAAAGAAATCAGGTAAAACTTTATACTCCTAGTATCTGCTTCCAATTCCAAAGCCATAGCTTTTGTTTCTATGAACAAGCTTCACTATACAATCCATACTTTCATTTGCTCAGTTAATTATTAAAGTGCTAACTTTATTCTATTTGACGGTATTCTATTTAATTCTAACTAACTTGCAAGGTGAATGTCGTGGAATAGGATCCTGTTGTCGCTAGGAATTGTCTTGATGATACTTTCTTTTCTCTAAACAAAATAAGAAATGTTTCAGGTGCTCTTGGAAGATCTACCTCCCTAACTGTTTTGCTCTTTTGCCATCTTTCACTCCCTTGGTAGTCACGATTTAATAACCTTAGCCCAAATACTACCATTCTTTTAAATATATTCCCTTAGTTGCCTGAATGATGTGCTACAGTTGGTATCTCCCTTGTTAACAGTATTCTCAACAGGCCAGCAGTACCTGCAGTTGTAGAGAAGAATTGAAGTATTTCTTCTCTCTCTCTCTAGAAAGCCTTGTTTTTCAAACTGATATCATGGCTAAAAGAGGTAGTCCCAAGCACTGGTAGCTGGTGTAGAGCACATATTGGATCCTAAAAGGCAATCTGTTAGACTCCGGCACTGTCTTTCATTGGCATCGTGGCTGAGTTTTTAATACCTCATCTCATTCTTTTGTAAAGTCAGAGTTTGTCAGTGATGGGGTATATAATAAGAACAATAACTCCAAGGAAAATTTTCCAATTGCTTGATTTCTTTCAGTGGGTTATGATTTCTGGATTAAAATTAATTTTGTGTTGGGAAAATTGTTGCATATAAACCATTCTGAATTCCATAGATGGTGGCTTTTGAAGAAGAATTAGAGAGAAATGCAGGATAAGTAAAAAGTGAATGTTCATTCTACTGAAGACATGTAATTACCTCATGTAGAATGAAAGGGACCTAATACAATTAGTCTGCCACAGTGAGGTTTGCAAGCTTCTCCACATTCAGTACTTTCGTAAGATCTTAAGATTCGACACTGTTTTGGCAAACTGAGTACTACAATCAGCATGGTGATTGGAGCACCACTTCCTGTGGATAATTATCCTGCCTGCTACTCTATTCATGGTCCAACTGAGAAATCCTGGGTTTGGCAAGTAAGATGAGTCATAGTTACAGAAAAAGTTACAATACACATCTAATTACTAAGAACTTCTGCTCTAGTAATGTTTTTATATACATAGGATGGGCAGATGTTTTCAAGCCCTTGACCTATTTTGAAAGACTTACCCATATTAATATCTAAACCTTTATATTGTTTGGCCACCACCCAAGAAGTGGTGAAAACTAACAGAGGGTTAGCCTTGTTCTTAGAAGAATATGCAAAAAGACTCACTTCCTAAAATTCCTGTCCCTGTAATGTGCTTGATTGTCTGTAGGATTTACACATGAGAGCAATGGGCCTGTGGCTGGGTTTCATAGAATCATGCAAACCACACACAGCTAGCATTTTCCATTCTTAGTCAATTTCTTATTAAAAATGTCTTTTAAGGTAGTACTTATAGATCAAATATTATTTTGTTGCAAGTTTTCATCAGTGTGTTCATATGTTATTGAGGCCTCAGAAGACCCATCTCTATACTGTGTTCTGCTGGATGAAGGAGGGTTCTTGAGTATGTCTAAATACCAATTTAATGGTTAGGTCGCACTCAGTCCATCATGGCCATGTGGACAAAGAAGAGCGTTTGTGAAAATGCAAAGTTACTCAGTGAAAACTGGGGAATCTACATAAAGACTTTAGTTGTGGCAGAAAAAAACTTTAATCTGTGGATTTCTGGAGGCTCCATACACAATTCAGATCTGCTTCAAATAAATTCCTATGGTGCTGCCTTATCTGCTCTGTCTTTCTGTAGTCATTTTTCTGGGGGAAGGAGGCTCAAACAGTGCTCACGACAGGCATAAATTTGAAGCTAGTTGAGATCTTGTCTACCTCCAAAGCACTGGTTTCAAACTTTTACAGTATTAGACTTTGTTCTTTTTCATTACTTGTAAAATTTTCAGAATGAACGATTGTATGATGTGTTATCGGCCAGAAGAGAAAACTTTATTGTTGGGCTAATTATCAGTTTGGGGCAACCTCTGTTTTAGATTACATTACTGTAAGCTTCAATTAGAACTCTTTTTTTCCAAATTACATTTGCTCACATAACTTCATTATCAGTTTGTAATTATTAATGATAAACCCCTGAGCCATTTCTTTTACAACTGTCAAATGATTTACTAATAGAATGATCTTTTAATAATACAGTATGACATTTTCTTGTTTCTATTGTCCATTCAGTGTTTTTTCTGACACGTTTTTCTCTAGTGGTTATCTGTCAGCTTTCTTTTTAAATACTGAACTATTATATAATTTTGTTTTAGTTTCATTTTGATTTAGCATGAGATTTTATCACTATATATACCACTTGCCCTATGAAACTGGCTGTCAGAAGGTCTACATTATTAATATGTTTTAATATGTGCCTGTTAATGGCTTGACAAGTGAGTTTGCAATACATAAATGTTACACAAAAATGCATTAATGCATTATATTGTTTGTTCTGTTTACCTATATCCGTGTGTGTGTGTGTGTGTGTGTGTGTGTATATATATACCCATATCTATACTTATATCTGTACAATAATGTTAACTTTGTTTAAATGGGTTTTATAGATTATCACAAAGAAATGTAAGATGTAAAATACTTATCATGTGGAAATTTAGAGTATAATTTGTAAATAAAACTTATTTTTGGTGCAGGTCATTAAACTTGGGGCTTTTGCACTAAGCTATATGCCTAGCTTTTTTGTTATTGTTGTTACTGTGTTTTGTTTTTGTTTTGAGACAGTCTAAGTTGTTAAATTACTTAAGCAGGGCTCAAATTTGCAGTCCTTCTGTCTCTTTCTCCCAGTGTGCTTGAATTGCATGTATGCCCCACCATGCCCAGCTAATAAAACATATTTTAAAAGTCACAAGATGACAAAGTATTTCAAAGTGAGAAAGAAGATTAAACAAACTCCTGTTGAAAATAACCGTATCATCACTGTGTATAGGGATTTGAAAACCATGACAGCTATGATTATAGGAGTATAATTTAAGACAAGTGAAATGAGTACAATGGAATCCAGTTTGGGAACACTTACCTTGGAGTCCATGGAAAAATGAGTGCTATGATACAAGGAGTGAAAAAATATACACAACAGAGTGGAATTTAAATTTATTTCTATTTACGACTCTAGGCAGTAGAATGCAGTGGCATTCATGGTAACTATTTCTGTTTCAACAAAATAATCAGTTGTTCTCACATCACACTGTAATAAAACAAAGTATTTATGCATATCACTTGCCATAAAATGGCCAGTTTTTTGAAACCCTAGACAAACCAAATGGTAAACATAAAAATAATATTTTACAGGTGTTAGACAATTGAGAAGCCAATGATGAGCAAAAACATTAATGGGCATTTTTAAAAATGAATCATGTTGTGGTCTGAAGCTTTGAAGCACTACCACTCGGCCTCTCTCTCTTCAGTGGAGCTCTTACCTTTGAAACATGACAGATTTGTTAAAATGCTAGTTAGGTTGAGTATTGCTTTCCTTCTTCACTCAATCATCTTTGTATGAATCCTTTCTTCCTCTCCTCCTCCTCCTCCTCCTCCTCCTCCTCCTCCTCCTGTTGTTTTGTGTTTACCTCAGGTTTTTTAAAAATGGTTTTTAGCTGATGTTCATGAAGAGAAATTAAGCGTGCCGTTAATGAAGGAAACCCTACCTAAGTAAGTCCATTTCCTTACAGGACTCTGTCATATCATCCTTTGGGCCCTCTGCAGGAAAAAGTAGAATCAAGTCTGAAGTAATGTATTTTTAATCCTCTAGTATTATAGATGTAGGACAGTGCTGTACCATACCTCTGTGAATGTAAAATATCTTGTACCTGCTTTATGATGCATACTAGTGACCGTGCTTTATCAGAGCTGTTTTTAATGATGTTACTCTAGAATGTTCTCTTTCCAGATGATGATTAAAATGCTAATTTAAAAAATGGTGCCAGGTACCACACCAGTAACAGAACTTTCCTGTTTTCTAGGTGTTATTCTTTTCTTTGTCTTTTGTTTTTGTTTTTTTTTAATGGAGTGTGCTGGATGTCTATAATTTTGTTCAGATGACTGCAGAACCTGGAAATGCTGTTGCTGCTATTGATGCATAACATACTGCTATTATTGGTCTTTTTATGTAAATATAAATATACATATACATATATATATATACATATACATATACATATATATATATATATATATACACATATACATTTATAATTTGAATTTTGGAAACTTTGACTGTGCTGTCCACTTTGGAAAAAGTTATCCCAGTTTACTGTGTTGAGTTGGCATCGTACAGAAATTAACAGCTGTATTGGTCTAGAAATGCTAATTTTTCTCCATTTGTACAGGGATAACACACTATATTAAATATGTAAAGTCTTATCTATGTGGGTTTGATTACGAAAATAATATTTTCTAAATAAAAAAACGAATCATGTTGAAATTGGAGAAAGTTGTGTCATGGGTCAGTTGACAGCAGCTTACATGTATGGACCCTCTGCAGACTAGATTCATATTCTTCACGGAATTCTCCAGGTTTTGCTGTTGGAGAATAATTAATGATTTTATAAGTCATCAAGAAAAATCTATATACAGTAAAATAGCTACAACTTTCCAAATTATATAATTGTCTCGCCTGTTAGATGGAACCTTCTCAGTTCTCTATCCTCTTATTCTCCCCTGATTTTGGGGCGATTTTTCATGCATTTTTCTAAACTGGATTTACTGCTACCATCATCATTGTGCCTCTTCCTTGTCTCACCTTTTTCACATTCCGCCTCTTAGACCTCCTCTGTACCCTTCTTCATCCTCCATGATGTATGACTTTCCTTTCTCCAACGAAAATGTGCATTTATTGTGTCTGCATGAGACTCTTATTAACCAGATATGATTATTTCCTAGCTGACAATGAAATTATTTTGCTATAACAAAAACTAAAGACCAAATTCCATATGTAGTCTCTTTGGACTCTCGGTGAAAGAATGGTGTCTTGCACACAATAGGTGTTTGACAAAACAATTCAAACAAAATAATGAATAATCATTACCTCGTTGATAGTGCAGAGTTAGTTTTAATTTTTTATCATTGTACTGAATTTTAGTCATATGCTTCGAAATATCTACCTTATTTCTTTCCCTTCTCTACTTTTCTTCTTTAAATTAGACTTCATTCTATGAATGAATGAATGAAGAGCTACCAACCTACCTTTCTACGCAACTCAAACCTTCTTTATTTTTCCAGCCTCAGTAAAATCATTATTTTTCATTTTAAAATTGGCATCTTTTACTGTTAGTGATATGAAATACATATGTGTATTTATTTACATCAGTAAACTCCTTGGTATGTATGTTTGACTTCAAGATGAGTCACCGTTCTTTTATTCAAGTTTAAGATCACATTGCCAAATAATACAGAATCCAAAGTATATTTTGCAAATATAAACAAAAATGAGATTGCATTCTTCATTACTGATTTTTTTTTTTTTTTTTTTTTTTTTTTTTTTTTTTTAGAATTCCAGATCTTGGAATTATAGGACTTTTGCAGTCAGTTGTTGATAGTTCTGGGTGTGAAATAACAAAAGATAATGTAGAGAACAGGGCTTCATAATTGCTAAAAAGCATATTATAGATGATAAGTAAAATAGAAAGTCAAAGAATGGACAGGAAACCACAAAGAAAACCACTTCCGGGTGGATCAGAAATGACAGAAATGGGTCAGAGCATGGGACTGCCGGCAGTGTCTGTCTGGGTGGAAGTACTCAAAAGGTCAGTCCAAAAGATCAGCTGCCTGTGCTGTGGAACAGAGGGAGGAGCTACGGTATAAGTTGTAAGATGTAGTCCTGAAATGGACAGGCATCCACTTTTTATAGTAGCGGGCACTATATTTGGGAGAAGACATAAGCATAGATCAGAAAGCATAGAAGGGAACTGCGCCTGACATCTTTACTTTAAATAAATTTTTAATTTTTTTCTACATTTTCTCATATTACCATGCTATATATATTTTTGGAATAAGTTTCTTAAGAATTAATAGAAGTGGTAAAGGGTTATTCTACATTTGGGAAAGAGAAAATACTTGGGGAGCCTATTAGTATCTGACCTGGATGTTAAGACGAAAGTTCCAAGTACTACCCTTAAAATGAGAATGATATATTTTTCCTATCTGTTTTGCCCAAGGCACTTGTCCTAAAGGCCATAATGCAGAGGAAGATGAACTACTGAAAGTGACTGAGAGAAAAAGTGGGTCAGATGTTTTGGGATATCACACACACACACACACACACACACACACACACACACACACCATATATCCTGCTACAGAGAGAGCTAGCCATCAAATCTGATGCTGTTAAAACTGTCTTCACACAACACACTGGTGGGAATGGTCAAAATAGCTTAAATGTTGCATTTCTGAGATCTCTATTAATGGATAGGGGAAATGAGTAGAGAAGGAGAAAAAATAAAATAAAATGAGCGGTCTGTCTCTTACTGTTACCAGACCCGTTAAGCTAGAGAGAGCTTCATTAGAGCTAGTTCAGCACAATTAGTCACTAAAACATTAACTCCACCCCGTCAGTACTATCCTCAGAATAAATTCAATCGAAACATCCGACGGCCCTCTTCATGTCACTGGACTCCACACTACCCTGTCATCACATTTCACATTCTCCCCTGTTGCTAGGTACCCTGGGCGCTCTTATTTTCTCCAGCTCCAGGTGCTGTTTTTCTTTGGGGCTCAAATATAGTCTTTGGTTCAAATGCTATAGTACCCAGGCTGAATTCTGGAGAGGAGAACCATCGCTCTGGGCCTGTGGACCTGAACGCCCTTCCCACAGATAGAAACCTCTCCCCACTGTGTAGCAGCCTGGTACCCACAAGAGGAGCCTCTCAGGATGGAGCAAATTGTATTGGGTAAGAAAGCAGACCGCCCCTTTAAAGCAGTGAATCGATGTGAATTGGGTGTTACAAAAAGGAGGCTGAGGTCTGTGATTTTTAAATTCTAAAAGATCTACCTTTAAGGAAAAGAAAAAAATCACTAATGTAATTACATGAAACCAGCCAACATAAAAGTGTCAGTTTATTCTCCTTTCAATGTTTACTAGCTGCTCTATATTGAATTTTTAAAATAAAAATAACAAAAAAGACTTTGTTTTAAATTACTATTTATAAAGCGGTAGCATGAGACATTATTTTTTACTATTTCAATTACAAAATTGGTGAATATATATTTGATATAAACAAACATAAATCACTTATTTGTTCTGTATAAAACATACTGATTTACTCAGGAATGAAATATGTAAAACTGTTGAATTTAGTTACCTTGGCAACATCTGGAGTGAAATACTCCATCTAAAATTATTTCTCCTTTATTGTTTACATTTTATGCAGAAATTATAAGTAAATGACATTTATGAAAAACTTCTCTTGATAAATGATAACGTTTATTTTACCTAAAATAAATAAATGATATAGTATTTACTGGGTAAATGTACATAGTGATTTCATTAAAAGAATAGATACAGCATGTTTAATTTTTAACCATCATAGAAATTGAATTTGTTTTATGCTAATGTAGGTTTTAAAATATTTTATGTACATATATTTAGGGTTATTTATGCTATATAGGGTTATTTATGCTATTTTGATAAAGCGTCCTTATATAAATGTTTAGTGTATTTAAAGAGAATTCTAGTACATAAGTTTTAAGTGATATTTTCCTTCATGAATTAAATAATTATATTTTATTAAGCCTATTGTACTTTACCTTGGATTTTCTTAGAAAGGAATAACTTAAAAATTAGAAATAACTTGTCACATATTAGCACAAAGACTTCAGCTAAAGTAACAGAGAGTACACAGTTTTCCAAATTATTCATCCAAATCATTCCACTAATTTTGCATTTCAAAATCCCCTCACATTTCATTGTTGAAACTTCCTCCTCCACCCATTACTGGTGATTGAACCCAAGACCTTCGTAGTGAGCTACATCTCCAGCCAACCCTTTTTTATTTTGAGACAGTATCTCACCAAGTAGCTAAGTTGCCCAGGCTGGCTGAGAATTTGTGCTCTTCCTGTCTCAGCCTCCCTGATTAGTTTTGATTTCCCAAATTCATACTGATGGAAACTGCTATGTCATAGTTATGACATGTTTCCTAAAATTTCCTTTGTATGTTTTCTCTCTATATGAACTCTTGGATGGGTACATAAAAAGAGCAGTTTAACAGAATTGTGCTGTTTGAATATGTTTTAACTTTTGTGCAAGTTTTGAAAATTTGTTTTAATAATTTCATTGAAAATTAAAGTTAATTCACTTTGCTTCCCTACTGGAGCTCTTGGCTTTGTGCTAGGCTATTACCTCTCTCATTTCCATTACTTGGTCTATGTACTTCTGGTTGTCCTCTCTCCTGTGAGACCACCGCTTCAATTTGAATTTCAAAAAGGCCAACTTCAGAAAGTTCTGGAGCTTTTCATTGATTTTTCCAACTTTCATTTTGTTCGCTGCATGTCTCTATCCTCATCAATCGGAAGTGATCTCTTTAAGGTATATTTTTCTAAGTCACTTCCCACAATGAATTAGAATTGCTCTTGTTGGCTCGTAGAGTCCAAGCTCTGATACATAGGAACCCTTCATGGGACAGTCTCTTCCTCCCTTCTAGTCTCTTCCTCCCTTTCTAGGTTTGTCCTTTTTCTTCTTCTTTTGGGCACCTGAATCTTACTGCTTGTGGAGCCTGTGTGTCCTTTCAGCTGAGATTTTGCACTCAGATCCCTCTGAAAAGAATACTTTTCCCAACTTCCCCACCTGGCTAAGGCTCACATGTCTTAGAATTCAGTTCTCACTCCTCCCTTAGATGTCCTTCAGTGATTCTTTATCCCTTGTACTGGGTCATAGTCTCTGCGCTGCACTTTAATCACTTTTCTTGTTCTTTTAATCATCTGTGAACTAACTCATGGAAGACAGTCTCTATAAGCTAAATATTTAACTGTGTATTGGCTACAGGGTAGAAAGTTAATTTTTGTTGAAGAAACATATGAGCAGTGACATGTTACTCCTTTAGAATTTAAATATTTCCCTGAATGTAATTGACTTGAAGACATTATCCACAAAATGCATACTTGGTCATATTCAGAAATAAAACTAAAAAATATCACGTTAAACACAATTATTTGTTTGCATACATTCTTATGGCTTCATTAATAGTCTAACAATTTAGTACCTTGGTCCATTTTAGTAGCAAATTCTTATCATACAGGTGAAGATGAAATTAAGAAAATAGGAAGAAAAGGGCTAAAAGGAGTAAGGAAAGTGGGAAAGGGTAGGGGAAAGGTAATAAGGGAAAAATATATGATAAAATGAAAAAATGGAAATAAAGTGTTTGTAAATGGGGAGGGGAGGAGGGGTGAAGGGAGGGCAGGGACAAGGGGAAAAATGAGAAACAAGACCTGTCAGGTAAAGGTACGAGATCCCAATAATGCGTGTAAGTGTACTATGTACCTAAAATGTACCAATAAACTCAATGAGAGAAAAAAAAAAGAAAAATAGAGTGTTACGGTTTTATGTAAACTTTGGCTATTTTCTTCTTACAAAATTGAGAACATATTAGCCACGGAAAAGATAACTTTTTCCCATTCTTTACTTTCTTGGCTCATGTTTTCCTACATCTTAAAGGAAGTGTGAATAACTATAGTAATATTCTAACTATTCCAACATTTACTAACCTAGTCTTCTACTTTTATTAGTTTATGTCCCTTGTAACTTTTTTTACTTGAATCAGCACTGGTATAAGTGTATTTTTGTCTACACAGTGATATACACAATGATTAAACTTCATGGGCTTAAAAGTCAAATAAACATAATGACTGAAGCAAAGATTATTTTTGATGTTTTGGTGGGCATTAAATACTCATGTAGCTTAATCCAAGGTATATGTCTATTGAACAAGATAGGTGATGCAACTTACTAAGGGATTTTTTATCAAATATGGATAGGCTCATTGAAAAATAAAAATCTACTTCCCAACTAATTGATGATTGTGCTATTCTTTGTTGAATTTACATTGAGATTGTATCTGATACTGAAATGTTTATCTTCTTCATATTATTTTGTTTCACTTCTTGTTCTGTCATGTGCCTACTAAATTAAAAATAACACTAGCTGCCTCACATTATTATACCTTACGTATAACATTTGTTGGCACGATGCCGCACACATAATAGATGCTCAGTAAGTGCTAAAGTAGTACATTAATTAAAATCAAAATATAAATGTTTCCTTTCCACAGATGATTCTGCTGCAGAGAGCTTTAATGGCAATGAGACGCTGGGGCACAGTTCAATTGCTTCAGGGGGAACACACAGCAGGGAGATGGGAGAGGCCAACAGCGATGGCAAAGCTGGGCTAGAACAGGATGAGCAGCCCCTGAACCTGAGTGACAGCCCCCTCTCTGCGCAGCTGACTTCCGAATACAGACTGGAGGACCACGGCAGCAATGGGAAAAGCAAATACAAGAACATTCTAATTTCTGACCTCAAGATGGAACGAGAGACAAGAGAAAATGGAAGCAAGGTAAGGTCGCGTTATAATTTTCAGAGAATTTCTAAGTCATGAAGATCACATGAAATATTTCTGTAAGAGATGAAAATATGCCAAAGAGATGAAGTTTATTTCCCAACCAAAAATATTTAAGACAAACCCCAGTTATATGCTACCAAGAAACTTACAATCATCTATATTGTGTGTCCATAAAATGGAATTGCATGCTCAACAGTGAGCAATGCAGATTAGGTTGTGATTGTTTTGTCTGATTGTTTTAATGCATAGAATTGTTAAATTTAATGTATTTCATTTATGTAATCTATTTATGGATCTGTCTCAGTACACAATTTTGAAGGATTAAAAAAAAATCACTATCTTGTTTCTTTAGATCAAACAGGTGTATGTAGCAATAAAGTGTCAATTAAATTCTCCAGTTTGCTTTAGAGACTTGGGGACTTCAGTGAGTGACTTATATAACAGACCATTTGTGGTCTGGATAAAATTTGGGGATTAAACATACGCATAAAGAAGTAACTTTGTATAAATTATAAAAAGACAGGAATATGTTTTAGATATATCTAAATTTCTAGAATGTAATGTTAGATGAAATTAAAGCCATTTCAGTCCCAGTTTCATTATTTAAAAAATACTTACCCTTGCTGGTGACTGAGCTCTGCAGTTTTTAAAAGTGTCCTTCGGAACACAAGCCAACCTCTAAGATTGAGCTGTACAAATGGTTCTGACACAGATTCTAAAAGTGAAATGTCTTCATCTGGATTAATTTCTGAGTTTGCTAAGGCACTGTGCTTCCTAAATTGTCTCCTTGCCTGAGGATTTGATGTTTTATCCTCTTTTAAGCAAGCTAGTTCACATTACCAGACATTTAAGCTCTTTTGCCCGAGGGAGGATGCTACAACTTTTGTGGTGGTAAATGCACAAATATCCTCTTCTGTGGGTTAAGACCAGATCACACAAGCATGAATGATTTTATATTTGAATATATATGAATATTTTATATTTCATTGATCTGAATCACTGTGTACAGTTTACAAAACAAAATAACATTTAAATTTCCCTATTCTCCACATTACCCTGTCTCTATAGGGATTATATAATCATAAAACATCCTTTTAATGCTATGTGTCCGATAAATTATTTTTTTCTAAAATTATCCTATGGTTTGTTCTTTCCTTTTTCTTCCTTATGTTCAATGTTACTGTAGGCACTATGCTCATCAAAATATATTCTTACATGTGCTATTGAAATGAAATTACTCCCATGCATCTGTTATTGTGGAGTTATAAAAAATGTGGGGAATTTGGTTTGCATGAGAGGGCCAAGATGATAAATGGGTTAGAGGAAAGGAAATACCCTTAAGGCATGATTATTTAATATTTTCATTAAACAATTCACTAAACAACCAACTGAGGAAAAGCCAGAGAGGCCAAAGAACTAGAATGATTCTGTGTGTGGAAACTAAGCAAAGTTTATCTTTTAAAGAGAGAGGGGTTGGCTCTGATGGACAAGCCAAGAAATCAGGGAGAGTCATAAAAATAGTTGAATTTGTGAAAACTGTTTAGTGGTATACTGGCAGCAGAATCAAAAGGATTATTTTTATTCATTCTTCAAACAGGACATGATAAATATCTGAATGTGATTAAGAGAAATTAGCATAGTGAGCTAATATATAGTAGTGGGAGTGTAGTTACTAATATTATGTACTAAAAATGTGTTGAGAGTAGATTTTAGGAAATCTTGGACACATATATTAAATAAGTGGCTCTGTGGATATATAAGTGAAACCTTATATATACCTTGTACACCTTAAATTCATACAATTAAAAAAAAACATCTGGCACATTTGCAGCAATGGGGTAGGCAGCACATACACCTCCCAGAAATACCAGTTTTTTTTTTATAAGACTCTTTGTACATTGTCTTGGGTAAGAGAAAACATATGTAGCAATTTTCTTACCACATATATAGACAAATATTAATTCTTATTTTAAAATATTAAGTTCAAGTAAGGAAATATTATTTCTATTGAATACTAAAAATATGCTTCTAGAAGGAGTCTTGAATTTTAATAAAATGTAAGACTACCACTTTTCTTTGCAAGAAAGTATCTCACTAGATACTTTCAATGGTTTTTCGAGCAGATAGGGAAGAGTCTTGGTCTCAAGTTAGGGAAACATTTTCCATTCTGAGCTGGGTGGAACTTTATAACATGACATTTGAGGAAAAAGATTCCTACATGTAAGGAACAACTATAGAAATAAAAAATATGTAATCAAGTGAACAAAAAAGGATCCCTACCCTTCAAAAGCTGTGTCAGGCAAGAGAGACAAATTTATGATTGCAGTCTGATTCTATCAGGGAAATGAGGGAATGTGGACAGAATAAAATGAGTGCAGAGAACTCGGCACTAGACTGACTACAGTGACTCCTAGGAAGAGAATCGTGCCTGAAACAAATGTCTAAGGTTAAGCGTAAGTTACTGTGATTGAAAGGATAGCTTCTGGTGGAGAGCTAAGCATATTTTGAGGCATTCACCTATGAGAGTGCTGCTTGAGATGGAGATTGGCAAGGAGATTAGAATAGCCACACCAGCGAAGATGTGTGGAGGAATTAAAAACAGAGAGGAGGCTTCACTGATAAAGACTTGGGCCATTTTAAGGCTTTAGATTATGTTCAGCAGAAAAAGTTAAAGGTGGAAAGATTGTAGTTAGCTTGGAATTTTACATTTTTGGCATTGAGACAGGGTTTCACTATATAGCTCAGATTGGCCTTGAACTCACTACATATCCCAGGCTGGCTTCAAACTCATGGCAATCTTCCTGCCTCAGCCTCCCAAGAGCTAGGACTATAGGCTTGTGCTACCATACCCAGCCATAGCTTGGAATTTTAGATAAAACATTCTGGCAACGTTGCAGTGGTTGAATAAAACAGAAACTAGAGAGGACTGACAGTTGTTTATAGAGTTACTATGGCAACCCAGAAGAAAAGTAAGGATGACTGCAATAAAATAAATGGCAATGAGAAGAGAGGGCAGATACATGGTTAAAAAAACTTAAGTTACTTTTGTTCTTTTGACCTCTATTTGCAGAACTATGACTTATAGCTCTATAGGTTAGATATTATTAAAACCTAGGATGCCTTTCCAATTAGGGTACAGCATAAATAGCCTCTTTACCTCTCTATATTAAATTGGAATGCACATTACAAGACTATGATAATGTTTATCTTGCTTAATGTAGTATGCCTGGCACCTGGCTTAAAATCTGTACATAGTAGTTCCTCAATAAATATTTTGAAGAAATGCATAAAGGCTTATTTTATGGAGAAGCAAGTCTTAAAACATTCTAGAATGACCCGAAGAGTTTTGGCTTGGTTGCCTAAGTGGATGATGGGTCCATTTACTAAGATGCTGAATGAAAAGCAGGTTTTGCTATGTAAAGTTTACAGTGACTATGCAATATCCATGGAATATGTATATTAGGCATCATGGGTATTTGTGTCAGAAGAATGATACAGGTTGGTGGAGCAGATATTTGAAAGATCTCAGAGCTGAAGTGTGGCTGAAAGATGTTGTGATTGAAAAGATCATCTGGCAAGAGAACAGACTGAGAAGATAGTCAAAATATTCACCTTACAGAGCATCAGCCGCCAGGGAAAGCTGGTATAAGAGGTATCTGTATAAAAAAAACCCCCAAAAAACTATTTAAAAAAGAAAGTGAAGGCACCCAGGTAGGAAGGAGATATTTTAGAAGCCATAGCACAGGGTATTTCAATATTGATGTAATATTAAGTGATTCTTAAGTAATGTGTCAAAAGCCTAAACTTTTGGACAATGGTCCAAAGAATGTATGTGGAGTTAGATTCAAAACACGCAAAAGAAGAAACTTTTATCTAAGAATTAATTTGATTGTATAGCTGAGATGGGAAAGCTGAGTCATTTTAATTGTGAGGAAATCTTTCTGAAATTTAGCTTTAGGGATTTTTATGGCAATTTGAATCCATATACAGAGTACTCCAGAGTCCTGCTTGGAATCAACAATTGTTGTACCTCCACCCTTTCAGGTAAACCTCAAACTAATGTTCTGTTTAATCAATATTATCTTTGTAGACCTTAGGGATGTTCCATCATTTAGTGTGACCTTATGAAGTGACGAAATTGCTAGTTTTTTCTTCCTTGGAGCAATATAAAAGTTTAATTACATGGAGTCTCTGAGAGGCTCAGATTCTTGATAATTTAATGCTGACCTAGCTCACAGTTTTATTGTGAATAATATCAAACAAAAATAATTATAAAGCATTTTAAAAATTGAACAATGAATAGAAATGTTTAAAGAGAATAGCTGAGTTAGACTATGCCATTTACTGATTGCTTATTATTATGCAAATGTACTGACTAGACTACCAAGGGATCACATCAACCAATGTAAAAAGAATAAATATATTGAATGGAAAGAGTTTAGGTGATATTTATTTTCTTTGCTGATGGCCACATTTTTAAGGGCCAATTTAATAACTTTAGAATTCACAAGTGAATAGAAAAGATGAGGAGCTTAGAAAATAAGAACTATGAATAAGCATTAAATAATTAACTATGCAAAAAAAAAAAGAGAGACACCAGTTAGTGGAAAATCTAGAGCTACTATCCAGTGTAAAATTATTACACAATGAAAATGAAAAAAGAAAAAAACAGAATTTTAATAGAAGTATAGAAGTCTTAAGAACACTGTCATTGATTTTTAAAATTTCGTTTTCTGCATTTTTTTGTATTTATGACCATTCATATTTTACTTAATGTGGCACAATGTTCTAAAATAGCCTCCCAAAAATAATAATGTTTCAAATAATAACTATGTTGGAAGAAACTGACTATTTGGGGGACACTGGGTGTTTTTGGTTATCATATATATGCTTTTTAATTCTAAGACCCCCTCAGTTTTCCCTTTATGGGTAATAATTTTTATCTTATGTAATCCATGTGATATATCTCAATTAACTTTTACTTTAAACTTTTATGAAAGTGAATATTTGAATAATATTTGAATAAAATTTTGTAAAATACCAGGCATAATTGCCACTGACTATTGTTATATAATTTTACTTAGCCATGATGCATAGAAACAACATTTTTGAAAATACTGTATCTCTTTTAAAGATCTGGATGTAAGGAGATTATGTTTTTAAATATTAAGAGCAATGGGGGCCAGGGATTTAGCTCAGCTGTTTGGTGGCCTGCCTTGCAAGTGCAAGAACTCGAGTTCAATCCCCGGTACCAAAAAAAAAAAAAAAAATAGAAAAGATGAGGAGCTTAGAAAATAAGAACTATGAATAAGCATTAAATAATTAACTATGCAAAAAAAAAAAAAAGAGACACCAGTTAGTGGAAAATCTAGAGCTACTATCCAGTGTAAAATTATTACACAATGAAAATGAAAAAAGAAAAAAACAGAATTTTAATAGAAGTATAGAAGTCTTAAGAACACTGTCATTGATTTTTAAAATTTCGTTTTCTGCATTTTTTTGTATTTATGACCATTCATATTTTACTTAATGTGGCACAATGTTCTAAAATAGCCTCCCAAAAATAATAATGTTTCAAATAATAACTATGTTGGAAGAAACTGACTATTTGGGGGACACTGGGTGTTTTTGGTTATCATATATATGCTTTTTAATTCTAAGACCCCCTCAGTTTTCCCTTTATGGGTAATAATTTTTATCTTATGTAATCCATGTGATATATCTCAATTAACTTTTACTTTAAACTTTTATGAAAGTGAATATTTGAATAATATTTGAATAAAATTTTGTAAAATACCAGGCATAATTGCCACTGACTATTGTTATATAATTTTACTTAGCCATGATGCATAGAAACAACATTTTTGAAAATACTGTATCTCTTTTAAAGATCTGGATGTAAGGAGATTATGTTTTTAAATATTAAGAGCAATGGGGGCCAGGGATTTAGCTCAGCTGTTTGGTGGCCTGCCTTGCAAGTGCAAGAACTCGAGTTCAATCCCCGGTACCAAAAAAAAAAAAAAAAAAAAGCCAATGG
>NW_022900942.1:49190021-49191534 GCF_012274545.1 Fukomys damarensis
AAAAAAAAAAAAAAAAAAAAGCAATGGATTGACTCTTGTAATAATATTGTTTTGGTCTATCTTTTTAGATATTCTATCTCATTAATGTTTCATTCTGAAGATTTTCAATATCTAGCTTTTTTGGTATTATGGAGAGACTTGTGTCTAGATCTTGTTCAGTGTATTAGTTAGCTTCCCATTGCTGGACATAATACATGAACACCTAGAATATAAAGGAGGAGAGGTTTAATTTGGATCACATTTCTGGGGGTTCAGTCCATGGTTGGCTGGCTCCAAAGCAAAAAGGTGAAGGAAGGGCATGATAAAGAAAAGCTGCTTACTCCGTGCAACTAGAAAGCTGAGAAAGAAATGAGGAGCCAAAGAGAAAGATATGCCCTCTGCAGTACATTCCCAGTGACACTCTTCTTCCCAACAATACAGTCAGCAATGAATGAATTCATCAATGGCTCAACCCACTGTACAGTGTAGTGCCCCATGATCTACTCATCTTCCAGAAGCCCCACTTCTGAAAACAAGACTTTGAGGAGATATTCTAGACCTAAAACATAGCATTCTGCCCCAGTCTCCATACATTTTATATTCATCCTATTAAGTACAATGTATTCAGTCCGTCTGTAAAGTCACCAATGTCCAAACAGTTTTCAGCAGTGTTGAAAAGTCCAAGTTCGATCAGACCCAGTAAGGACCCAAAGACCCTGGAGGGGGTCATTTCAGCTGCCTGCCTGCCTGAGATCATCCAGCGGGTGTGTGACCTCCCGGACTGCACGACATCAGACCCAGCAAGGACCCAAAGACCCCGGAGGGGGTCATTTCAGCTGCCTGCCTGCCTGAGATCATCCAGCGGGTGTGAGACCTCCCGGACTGCACGACATCAGACCCAGCAAGGACCCAAAGACCCCGCAGGGGGTCTCTTCAGCTGCCTGCCTGCCTGAGATCATCCGGCGGGTGCGCGATCTCCTGGACTGCACGACAACAGACCCAGTAAGGAAGGTAGCTGAGCGGACGCCCTTGAAACACCCCCACAACCTCCCCCACCCCGTTCTTAAACCTCCTGATTGGGCCAGTCCTTAGATCAACTCTGCAGAGGCATAGGTTCTCATGAAGGGTAGTTTTCTGAGCTCCCAACTTTGAACATCTTGAAAGAAAGGGCAGGGGAAACCTGTAATAGAACTGAGTGGAGTTCAACCCTGAGGGTAGGGAAACTCAAGATAGGCCTTGTGGACTGTGTTCAGTCTCACTCGTGGGGAACTGCCATTGGCTAGCTGAGACCAGGGGATTCACTTCTGCATATGGCTGTACATGTGGTATAATATGAGAACAGAGACAGTCTGAAAGAGGCCCTTCAAATTCTTTTTTTCTCTCTCTTTTTTCTTTTCCTCATTCCACCCTAAAATTTCTTTCTTTTTTCTGTCCTGTCTCTCCAACTCAGTCTCTTGCTCCACCATATTGTCCCTCATCTCCCTTTTTATTCCAGCTCCTGCCCTAACTCAGACTTCTTCTTTTATTATTTTTT
>NW_022900942.1:49195893-49221535 GCF_012274545.1 Fukomys damarensis
AAAAATTCCTTTTACAATAGCATCCAAAAAAATGAAGTATCCAGGAATCAGCGTAACAAAAGAACCAAAAGATCTCTGCACTGAAAACTACAGCACTCCGAAAAAAGAAATTGAAGAGGATATAAAAAAATGGAAAGATATCCCCTGCTCCTGGGTAGGAAGAATCAACATAGTGGAAATGGCCATACTACCAAAACTGCTATATACATTCAATGCAATGCCAATTGAAATTCCAACACTATTTCACAGAACTAGAAAAAAAATCCAAAAATTCATTTGGAACCATAAGAGACCTAGAATAGCTAAAGCCATTTTAGGCAACAGACACATGGCACCAGGTGTAACAATTCCCAATTTGAAACTATACTACAAAGCCACTGTGATAAAAACAGCATGGTACTGGCAAAGAAATGGGCCTGAGGATCAGTGGAACAGACTGGAAGACACAAAAACAAATGCAGATGTACTCAGCTACCTCATCTTTGACAAAGGAACTGACCATCCTCAGTGGAGGGAAGATAGCCTCTTTAATAAATGGTGTTGGAAAAACTGGATGTCAACCTGCCACAGATTAAAATTAGACCCTTATCTTTCACCATGCACTAAATTAAAATCTAAATGGATTAAAGACCTAAATATTAAAACAGAAACATTAAACTTGCTGGAAGGTAAGTTAGGCAGAACTCTGCAAGACACTGGTATAGGAAAAGACTTTATGAACATCCTCAGTAGCACGGGAACTAGCAGGTAGAATCAACAACTGAGATCTCTTCTTACTAAAAAGCTTCTGTACTTCAAAAGAAACCATCAGCAGAACTAAGAGACAATCTACAATGTGGGAAAAAATTTTTACCAGCTGTTCCTCAGACAAAGGACTATTATCAAGGATATATAAAGAACTCAAAACAATCAGTCCCCCGAAATATAAAGACCCAATTCAAAAATGGGCATCCAAAATGAACAGACATTTCTCAGACAAAGAAGTCAAAGTAGCAAGAAAATATTTGAAAAAATGTTTCACATCACTGGTCATTCAAGAGATGAAGATGAAAACAACACCGAGATTCCACCTCACCCCACAAAGAATGGCTGCTATCAAGAAATCACACAATAACAAATGTTGGCGGTGTTGTGGGGAGAAAGAAGCCCTTCTCCATTGTTGGTGGGAGTGCAGACTGGTGCATCCACTATGGAAATCAATATGGAGATACCTCAGAGAGCTTGGACTGGAGGTTCCATTTGACCCAGCCATCCCTCTGCTGGGTATCTTTCCAAGAGAACTAAAAGAATCATATCACAGAGAAGTATGTGCACCCATGTTTATAGCGGCACAGTTTGTAATAGCTAAATCTTGGAAACAGCCCATTTGCCCATCTGTTGGTAACTGGATACAGAAGATGTGGTTTTTCTATAAAATGGAAAATTACTCAGCCATAAAGAACGAGAAAATAGATTCATTCATAGTAAAATATATACACATTGAAGATGTACTCCTAAGTGAAATAAATAAATCACACATGTGTAAATACCAAATAGTTTCCCTGGTGTGAATAATCTGCTACAATGAATAAGATTCTAATAAGATTACTGACATTTAGAAATGGGAAGAAAGGAGCTAAAGGTGTAGGGAAGGTGGGATGGGTAGGGGAAGAGTAAAAAGGGAAAAGAAAAAAATGTGAGAGAATGAAAAGATGAAAATAAAGTGTTTGTAGATGGGGAGGGGAGGAGGGGGTGAAGGGAGGGCAGAGGTAAGGGGAAAAAGTGAGAATCAAGACTTGTCATGTAGAGGTACAAGATCCCAACAATGAATGTAACTGTACTGTACCCCTAAAATGTACCAATAAAGTCAATTAAAGCTGAAAAAAAATAATAAAAAAGGGGATCTTTTTGATACCAAGCTACATTATAAGACATAAAATTTCATATAATTACAATTAAAAAAAGGAAGAAAAAAAAAAGTCCAAGTTCAAATTCTCCAGTGAGATTTATGGCAAACTCTTAGCTGTGAACCTGTAAAAATATAAAGAGAACGTTAAATATTTTTAACATATGGTGGCAGAGGGTAAATATTTCCATTCCAAAAGGGAGAAATATGAGGATATAAAAGATTTGGACCAAAGACACATTGAAAATCAGGAAGGCAAGCATTATTTCCTATAGCTCTTTATCCAGTATCCAGGGAAGGCTGTGGCTAAATGTGAATTCTAGGATTTATGCAGCAGTGCCCCTGTGTGGGTTACAGCTCACACAGCTCCGCTCTTAGGCTGACTTCACTCACGGCCTTCAGCTTTCCTCAGTAGATGATCCACATTCCTTGCATCCCCAGCTTCCTCCTATCTCTGGTGCACCTTCAGCCTCATTCTCACAGCTAAAGACATCATCCCCTCGGGGCACATTACTGGGCATGCAGGACTTTATTTAAAATTTGGTTGGAAGTCACCCTGATCTCACCACTCTTACATTCTATATGCCTAAAACACCAGCAGTAGGTGGATGACGCCAAGGTCCATAGAAGACCAGTCATTACCCTTGCTAGCTTCCTTGGACCACAGCTACAGAGGCCTCTGAGAGACTGGGTGTGTGAAATTGAGGAAATGAGTATCAGGAAAGCAGTTTGTTATATTGAACTTCGACAGATGCCTGGTCAGAGACTCTTCTCAAATGAAAGGTTTACATTTTTGCGTCTTTGAGCCTGTGATGGGTAGGGTCTTACTGATTCCTAAGATACCTTCAAGGCATCTTTTATTTGTTCCAGTACAAAGTGCTTAATTAAGTGTACATTGTATTAATCTTTTCAGCAACCACGATTCTTTTCTTTTGGTCCCAACTTTACATGTGATTCTTCTGGGACAAAATTCAAAATTGTCTGCTCTGCTGTTTGCCCCTAATTTTCACTACAAATCTGGCAAAGAACAATTGACAGTGCCCATGCCACAGCATGAACATCGAGCTCTCCTGAAACTTCCTCTCCTAGATTAATTAGTACTTAGCCTTTAATCTTGGTCTCCTGCAAAGTTTCAAGATGTGAGCAAAATGTTGACAAGTTTTTTTGCCATAGTATAACACATATGGCCTCTAGTCTAACTGCCCATAGAGTTCATGTTCCCTGCAGAAACCTCATGAGCCTGGTCTCTATTCTCTAGATTCCTATTGATATTCTGGTCATCTGAGTTCTGACAAGAATCACCCATCCAGCTCTGTTTATGGCATTCTTAGGCTTTTGTAGCCAACATCTCCAAATCTTTCTGAACTCCTCCTGCAAACTACTTCCAAAGGCTTCTAAACCAATGGTCAGACACAGTCACAGCAAAAATGCCACTTCTTGGGTATCAATATTCTGTATTAGTCAGATTTTTATCCTGGCCACAATACCCAACCTCCACAACTGAAAGGAAGAGAGGTTTATTTTGGCTCACAGTTCAGAGCAGTGGGTCCATAGTCAACTGGCCCCAAGGTAGAAATATGATGGTAGAACATTATGTCAAAGGAAAGCTGCTTAGAACATGTCAGCCACCAGGCAGAGAGATAGGGCAGGACTCAGGAGAAGATACACACTCCAAAAGCAAGCCTCCAGTGACACCTCTTCTCCAATCAGGCCCAACCTCCTAAAGGTACACTAAGCTATGACCTTATCAATTGCTCAATCCATTGATAAGTATAGAGCCCCATGATCCACTCACCTTTTAAAAGCCCCTCCTCTGACATATGAGTTCTCTGCAGGCTATTTTAGATTTAACCCACATTATTTAGGGTAGAAATAACAGCATATGTGAAATGTGATAAAAAAATACAACAAATGTTTATTTTTTTTAATTATAGTAAAAGATATATTGCAGTTAATCCACTTACATTTTTCCACTTTTCTTTGAAAATACTAATCCTATCATTCTTGCCATTTTCTGGATCGCTTTTAAAAGTTCTCTTTCATGACTCTGGCTCCACTCTCTTGCCTGCTTTCATGTCTTGAATCAGTTCAAAACATTTACCTTTTCTTCCACAGTCATTTTGACTTTGGAAAAATGCAAGAAGTTTCACAGTGCCTGGGGCTGTGAATCAGGTGGATGGGCATGCTATAATGTTTTTATGAGCCTTTCTGTTGTGTAGCATTCAGTAACAGCATGCATTGTATGTTTGATCACACTGCATAAAGACATTTAAAAGGAAGACTTCCAGAATTTCTTCACAAAGTGGCAAGAGTGATGGGATGGATCAGTGCATTTGAAGGGAGGAAGTAGTATTTTAAGGGAGATAAATGGTGATTTTTTTTTCTTTTTATTGAGTTTATTGGTACAATCTAGGTATACAGTACATTCATTACTGGGATCCTGTACCTTCACATGACAGACCTTGGTTCTCATTTTTTCCCTTGTCCCTGCCCTCCCTTTACCCCCTCCTCCCCTCCCCCTTTACAAATACTTTATTTCCATTTTTTCATTTTCTCCTATTTTTTTCTTTTCCCTTGTTCCTTTTCCCCTACCCTTCCCACTTTCCCTACACCTTTAGCCCTTTTCTTCCTATTTCACACTATTAATTATCCCATGAGCATCTTGTGTACTATTATAGTTTTTCAAACCAGAGAGACTATTCGGTATTTACACATGTGTGACTTATTTATTTCACTTAGGAGTATATCCTCAATATGTATCCATTTTTCTATGAATGACTCTACTTTCTCATTCTTTATAGCTGAGCAGTATTCCCTTTTATAGAAAAAACACATCTTCTTTATCCAGTTTCCAACTGATGGGAAAATGGGCTGTTTCCAAGTTTTAGCTATTACAAATTGTGCCACTGTAAACATAGGTGCGCATATATCACTGTGACATGATTCTTTTAATTCTTTTGTAAAGATACCCAGCAGAGGGATGGCTGGGTCAAATGGAACCTCTAGTCCCAGCTCTTTGAGGTATCTCCATATTGATTTCCAAAGTGGTTGCACCAGTCTGCACTCCCACCAACAATGGAGAAGGGTTCCTTTCTCCCCACAACCTCACC
Source organism: Fukomys damarensis (assembly GCF_012274545.1). Lineage (NCBI taxonomy): Eukaryota > Metazoa > Chordata > Mammalia > Rodentia > Bathyergidae > Fukomys > Fukomys damarensis. The sequence goes on from NW_022900942.1 coordinate 49,200,889, forward strand.
AACCTTTGTTATTGTGTGATTCCACCTGACCCCACAAAGCATGACTGTTATGGTGATGTTTTTTACTGTAATAAATTTTATTTAAATGTTTACCATAAATTTTGACCATTCTTTTTATTATTTTAGGTTAAAGTAATATAATAAATATTCCTAATGTGAGATATGCCCTGTCCTCGGTACCAGAAATGTGAAAAATAAAGTCCTTATCATTAAGAATTGACTTTGTGGCCATAGAAACAGATACATAAATAAGTAACAGGGAAATTTATTTGTGTGAGCAACTGTCTTCTAGACCTACTGGATTACTTCATAGTGGTTAAATAGCAGTTTGAGATAGACATTTGTTGATGGAGAGGCGGGAAACCCAAACAGAGAGGATTTAATGAAAATACTATTAAGGTAAGGACTATAAATATGGAGGGTAATGGAAGGGGTGAGAGATAAGTCTGGGGAAGAGGACAGGATGTCAGGCTGAAGAAGACTTTGAATACCCACTTAAAGCTTGGGTTTCACTCTTTGAGTAATAGAGAATCACTTTCCCTGTAAGACAGGGAAACAAAATGATCAGATTGTGTTTGCATTGCATTATTCTTACATCGTACTACATTATAACTTTAAATAATATAAGATTAAATAAGGCTGCTAACATAGATTAACTATTTGCCTTAGTGAAGCAGGAGAAAGCCTGGAGAGGACAGCATCAATTTAAGAAATATTTGGAAAGCTAAATTAATAAAATTGTTTAATTAGATAGGACTTCAAAGATATACAAGGACCCAATAGCCACGTGATAAAGGATGCAATTTCTGGTATTAGGATGCCACGTTAATTCTAATAATGAGCATTAGTATAGTGCCTTCATATTCATAACTCAAATTCAATTCGATAGAGAAGAGGAGGTATAATTATTAGCTGTGTTTACATAAATGGAAATAAAGTATATTGAGTGCAACTGATTCAACTGGCATTGTCTAATTAGTTACATTAAAAAGTCTGATATTGAACTCATGCACTGTAATTCAGCAGTATATGTACTGGCTGATGCTGAGAATTTAGTCATCTTTGTGGACTTCATGGTACCTGCGACATGACAAGCTGTCCAGAAAGGCATAGGATCTTTGTAAGTCAGCTTTGTGTCCCTGTAATGGAATATCTGAGACAATGAATTTAAAGAAATGAAGAATTATTGTGGCTCATTACTTCAGAAGTTTTAGCCAATGACTGCTTGGCCTTATTGTTTTCTGGACCTGTGGCAAGGCTGTACCTCATGCTGGGAGAGCTTCGCAGAATTTCTGCTCACCACATGATGCCTGGCAAGCAAAGAGAGATACAGAAATGAACAAGGGCCTGAGTATTCTCTCCAAGGGCCGGCCTCCAATGACCTAACTTCCTTCCACTAGGTCTTCCCCTTAAAGGTTTCACCTTCTCCCAGGAGTATCACAGGCTGCCAACCATGCTGGTATATTCGCTTTGGAGGACATTTAAGGTCCAAGTTACAGCAGCATCTAATTAGCAGATAGTTCCTTGATTAATGGCAAGTGCTTGCTGTAGCACTTCTTATATAAATATTTTTTTTCATTTTACGTATGAGTTGTTTTACAAACAGAAAATAACATAACAAAAAATAACATGCCTCTACTGGAAACTTAAGCATATCTGTAAAATATCCACTAGTTGTTTTAGTCTGTAAAGGTTCTCAAATGTGCAACTGATTCAGAGTAGGCTTTTTAAAAGCCCTGGAGTAAATTTCAAATTTATGCTTTATTAACTACCAACTAAGGACATCTTCATATTTTATATATACATACTACATATAGATTTATGTGCATAAAAATATAGGGCATTATATTCTATCCTTATAAATCATAGGGATTACATTTCCATTCATTGATGGATACATTTTTTCTGTGCTTAGTAGATTTTTAAACACAATACATGCAAGGACGTATTGTGATATGATTGTTTTGATAGAATCTGTCATATTTTCAATCTAAATTTAAATGTGTAAATTTTATGAAAAAATATTCATTTAGGGATTATCAAATCAGCTATATTATAGAATAACATAACTTTTAAAACATGGAACCATTCATTTTACAAAAGAAGTCATTGGGACCCACTCAAATGGTGCCTAACACCCAACTGCATGTCTATGCTGTGCTTTGCTATGATACTTTCCTTACCATACATATGCTTATTTTCTTTATTCTGATTACAAGAAGAGGGGGGACAGAGCCACAGTTTGAGTGCCTGCTATGGATATTGAAGTCTATGTTAGTTCATTTCACGTTTGTTATCTCAGGAGAATGGAAAGGCCAGGGTCTTCTATAATTTATACTCTGAAAAGTGCAATGTGAAGTTGATTTTTCATTCTGCACAGGCAGCAAAATATGCATTTTGAGTTCTGTTTTAAACATGTAAGAGTTCAGTTTGGTCAGTAAAAATTCCCAGTTGACCCTCCAGCTATTGCTACCATGCATTCATAAGTAACCTGGTTATACTTAGAATATTAAAAAAAAAAATATATATATATATATATAGAGAGAGAGAGAGATCAAAAATATATCTATCTAAATAAATAGATAGATAGATAGATAGATAGATAGATAGATAGATAGATATCTCTGTGTGTGTGTGTGTGTGTGTGTGTGTGTTACCAGGGATCGAACTCAGGACCTTGTGCTTGCAAGGTGGGCGTGGTGCCACTGAACTAAATCCCCCGCCTGAGTTAGATTATATTTTCAACCAAAGTACAAAATAAAGAAAACTTACCAATTGTTAACTTTTTATTTGATGGTTCAAAAAGAATTACTTTTACTTTTTAGGTCTTTGTAATTAATGTGTATTGTTTGTGAAGATTTTAGTTTGTGTGGAGAGTTTGCTTATATTTTTACATTTGTATTGAATCACCAGAAATAATGTCACACAGTTAAAAATATCACTACATTTTATAAATCTGTGGAGCACAGTATGGGAGCTCTAACAGAAAAAACTCTAAATCAAACAGAAGTGATTTATATGTGTCTTGAAATAATTAATATTACCAGAATTCCTAGAAATGTTCAATATGGGCCCAAATTTTAGGGACTGAAAGGAGAAAAATTAAAACCAGAGTCATGAAGCTATACATTCCAATTGTCTTAATATAATAGTTTGTATTATTTAGTAGATGAGGGTTATACTATGCACTAAAAGTAATCATTATCTGTAGCCTTATTATTACTATGCTTATATGTAGTTTACAAATGGTAATCCTGAGCTTAGTGTAGGGGTCAAAGGATAACTTGAATGACAGTTTTTTAAAAAAGGAAACAAAACCATTAATTTGATCCCAAGGATTAATAATGCAAGGTATAATTTATTGAGTTCTTACTAGGTATGTGCTTGTTACTCTTCTAAGAATTAACTCATGTAATCTTCACAACTCTTCCTGGTATAATTAGACTTTGTTATTATTCTAGTTTTACTTAAGGGAAAACTAAGACCCAAAGAAGTTACAAACAGTGCTGTCAAGAGTTGCTAGAACTTGGTCCACATTTAACCACTACAGTAATTTCAAAAGGTCATGGCATAGGGCCTGAAAAGAAGCCACAGCAGATCTGACTTATGCTAAAATATCAGCAATTAGGTTATGGCTCATAATTATTCCCTGATCACAAAACCACATTTATCAGTTATGTCACTCGAGCAAGTTTCTTTATCTTTTAACTCTGGATATTTTATCAATAAAATGGGGACAATAATATTTAACCTATAGGCAGTTGTAAATCAAAATTATGTGCATTTTTCATATAAATGTACAGTAAGTAGAGTTGCTGAAGTGGATCTTACTGGCTCCAGAATCCAGGCCTTAGCTAAATTTTACAAAAATAATCTCACCTCATGCAAATTTACTTGGGAAGTTTAATATCCATTTTCAATACTTTAAAATTACTTACTGAGAGTAGTAATTTGGATAAGCTTGTCGATACTACTCTTTTTCTTGCTTTTGTCCCTTCTTCTTTCCTTATTTATATTTAATTATTGTGTAGGAGCTAGAATATATAATACATTTTCCAGGGCCATTTTATGGGTATTTATTCTAAGACCTATTTCAGTAAATAGCATGCACTCATAAAATGCATCCTAGAATACCTTGAAATATATGCTTGTTAAAATTTTCCCTGACTTTGCTGAAATCTATCCAATAAAATGTCATTTCTCCCATACTACCTATTCTGAGCACCTCAACTGGAAGAAAAGATTTTTTTTTCTTCTTCATTTCTGAACTTCTGGAGAGAGAGCAAAGACAAAGAGGGTGGTGGCTGGTTTGCCACACACTATGACTTCTTTGCAGTGAGTTTGCTCCCTGTCAAATGCTTGTTGAAAAAATGCAATGACATGGGATCATGCTGGATTTATTTTGTGCTACCCACTTTCACATACCAATGTTTTTTCATATTTCTGCCTGGCTTTCCTCTGCTTTTTTCTTCTCCTTTTTCCTCTTGTTCTTCTGCTGTAAAGTGAATTCCTTGATTAGGAAAAATACTATGTAGAATATGCTGATGATGGATAAGGCACTGAACAAGACCCCATGGATGGTAGTTTTGGCATAAATATTGTGTGCAAATAAAACAAATCTGTATCTAGGATGTTTGTTCTAGTAAGGAAAAAGCACTGCCCTTTACCTGATGAAAGTATCCAGTTTAGTCAGTCTACTGGCTATAGTGCCATACAAGTTTCTTGAAGATGTATTTATTAGTTTTCTCATTGCTGGGACACAACACTTTGGCATCTAAAACTTTAAAAGAGGAGATGTTTATTTGGCTTATGATTTCAGGGGAGTCAATCCATGGTTGTTGGTAGTCTCCAAGGCAGTAATATTGTAGCAAAAAGGTATGGTGAAACAAAGCTGTGCAGCTCATGGTGGCCAAGAACCACAGCAGAGGAACATTTCTAGAGAGAAGAGGGATCAGAGACCAGGGATAGTATCCAAAGTTACTTGTCCAGGACCTACTCAAATATACCCCCAAAGTATGCTCCCCTAATCCTCTTGGCATTACTAATCCAATCAAGATGTTACATCAAAATTAGCAGTCACAGAAAGAGTGGTATATGAGCCCCCAAATAAAGATCATTTTGATGAGAGAAATTTGAGTGATCAAAAAAAGGATAAGGAAAATAAAGCCACAGAGTGAAGCACCAAAGATCTGGTGAGCATATAACCATAAGTTTACAAAGGACTAGGATACATAACAGCAAATGAGATCAGAGATGTGATGGTGGAGAACCATCAAATTCTTTGATCAGTAGAATGAAACATTGATTGTGAGTTTTGGACAGAAAGATGTCTTCACACTATACGGAATGGATCAGGGATACAAGAGAAAGGAGGTTGAGAAAATCCACCTGAGAAGAGGTAAAAGGCCCTTTGTCATGGTTGGGAGCAGCTGCAGGATGAGTGCTGAGCTTGTGGAGTTTCAGGTGGTGGAAGATGATATACAGAGTAGGCTGGAAGGTAGAATTGTGAAGCTACTGGTGAGGGAAAGACTTGGAAGAAAAGAAGTAGGATCATCAGTAGGTTGTTGCCAGGGAGCTAAAAGAGAATGCCAACAGACCTGAATCTTTGTCTAGTGCACAAAAGAAGAGAAACAGTGAAGACAGATGGACATGAAGCAAACAGAAAGCCAGAAAACCCAAAGACCCTAGCATAGTCAATCCAAAGTAAAAGAGAGGGCAGCAACAGATCATTGTGAAGCTGTGAAGAGAGTTAGGGGAAGAAGATATTGGACTGGACCGACCTGGAAATTTCAGAAGAGCAACTTCTTTTCTTTTTTTCTTTTTTCTTTCTTTTTTTTTTTTTTTGTACCGGGGATTGAACTCGGGTCCTTGTGCTTGCAAGGCAGGCCACCGAACCACTGAACTAAATCCCTGGCCCCAGAAGAGCAATTTCAATTCAGTGGTGAAAACAAATGGCAGAGGTCAAAGCACTGAGACACAAGTCTGTATGGTTTTCTCTGGAAAAGGGATGTACAGTAAAAGGCTTCAACAGATTTGGATGATTTAATTATATATTTAGGATAGCAATAAAAATGAAGTACAAGTTGAAGTCAATATTTTAATATAGTTTTAACATTTTGACATTTCAGTTGAATTCAGCCAATAGTTTGAGCACCAAATACCTGCTGAAAACTGAAAATGCTTAAATGAAAAAGGCACAGGTTTGCACTTTAGGGGCATCAAGAAAAGTGAGGAGACATTGAACATGTAACACTGTGACATTCTGATAGATACAATCATATAAAATTGCAAATGAGCCACAAATGGTTCATTTTATTGTGAGGAGGCATGAGGGCAAGAGTTCAAGGTGGTCAGGGAAGATTCTCCTGAGAATATGTCATCTTAGCTGGATATCGAAAGAACAAGTTTTTCTGGCCAGGGAAAGGAAAAGAAAAAAACAAAACAAAACAGAAAGGGTGATCCAGATTTTGCAATTGACTATACTATGTAGGCTTAGGCAATTATTAGCCTCCTTAATTCAATTTATTCTTAAAATGAGTGAATAATCCTTATTGCAAAGGATCCTTTCATTTTGTCATCAGCCTATATTTGCTTTTGTCCAAGTGCCACGCCCTGGTCTAAATGTTGGAAATATAGTGAGCAGGATGAAAATGAAATTTTAAAATATGCTAAATGTTTACTGTAGATCCGGGACAGAATTTGAGAGGAGCTACCATGATGTGTGACATAACTGTAAATAATGAAACGGATGGTTAAGCAGACAATAACCAACCACTGCAGCCAAAGAATGGGAAGAGGCTGAAGCAGTTGTGAGAGTGATGGGCCTGGGGGCTGCTTGGGACCGGAAGAGAGGCAGTAGAGGGAGATGTGGTAGAGACCCATCCAACGCGGATCTTATATACATGCTGAAAAGTTCAGACTTCATCTTACAGGAAAGAAGAAGGAAGAAAAGCACTCTTCAGCACTGAAGAAGATGTGGCTCCATTTGCATCTTAGAAAACAACATACTAAATTCTTCTAATTCACTGAGATGTTTAATATGACTCCACACTAGATTTGCAAAGGTGATAAGGCAGACTTTGTTTTGTCTGCTGAACAAGCATTCACCGAGGACCCATGATATGCAAGGTGTCGCGTTGGGAGCTGAAGATGTGAAGTTAGATGAAATGCAGTCCCTGCTCTAAAAAACAGTCCAATCCATTGAGCCCAATCCATCAAGTGAAGCAGTTACATAAATAATTTATAATAAGATAAAGCAATAATAAAGATATTCACTGAAATAATTCCAGGCCACAGAAACATATCAAGTAGAGCCAAAAGATGATCATATGTTTTAGCAAAGCTCACAGAAATAATGGATTTCAGAACTAAATGGTTGAGTACATGCCAAAATCAAAATGTAAAAGAAAATTTGTCTGTGTCTCCTAAGAAATTGTGACAGGACTCATAGAGTGACCAAGAATGAGTTTTTTTGGCACTTTTCTTTTTGGAAAACGGGAATAATTTTGACTTCCAAGTTTGATAAACATACTGGAATCATGTCCACATTAACAAAAAAAATCACAAGTTTTTACCTTTCATCTAAGTCATGTTCACTTTAGCCACTAATTTTCATAAAGTAGGCTTCTTAATAGAATTTTCATTCATTCATAATGATTTCAACCCTTACAATAACTTTATTTTATGGTTGAGGAAGTAAGTGTTGACTTAATTTTTATGAATCTTGGTTAATCTTATTGAACATTCATGTTGAATATTTTTTGTTCAATAATATAATTTTGCTGCCAAGAGTTTTACATTTTATTCATCCTTTAACAAATGTTTACCAAGCACCTCCCATGAGCCAAGTACTGTACTGGTACCTAGAAATACAAGCGTGAAGCAGATGAAGGTGGATGCGGTGTCTGGGAGGCTTCAGGCTGGTTGGGGCAGGCTGTTTATTAGAGAGGATTTGGAGGTGGAATATGCCAGTGTGTTGCAGCACTAGCAGAGGCACTGGTTCGGATTTGAAGAGTTAGGATCTCCTTTGCAGAAGAATAATATCTAAATAGGGAAATGAAGAATGACTATGAGCTAGGTGCAAAAGGAACGTTCATTGTGCATAAAAGACTGGCTCCAAGCAGATCTGAAACTTGGATAAAAGGCAGAGCACAGCCTGTTTCAGGAACTGAAAGAAGGTAAAAGAAGGACCTTGCACTTGCAAGGCAGGCTGCAGCACTGAGCTAAATCCTCAAGATAACATTTTTAGACTGTTGAGTCTGGAACCAGATGAGCCAAGGTGGCTCAATATGGCAATATTTTAATTTTATATCTTTGACATAATTTTATATCATGACATTTTGGTGTCATGATTTCTAGTAAGGGGAGCTAATTGGCTGTGGTGCAAGTCACTGAAGTAGGTTTCTGTGTAGGTATCACACCTCCAAGCGGGCAAGCTGCAGGCTCAGAAGTAATTACCTCTCACAATTCTTGCTTCCATAGCAATCTTACTTTAGGACCTAAATGTTATGTTTCAATTCCACCTTATCACTTACCATTCAGGATGAAACAGATTTTTGATCTTTAAGAATTATGGTTTTTGAATATGATCTTCTACACAGAAAGATCATTGCAGTCCTTATCCTACCCCACTTTCCCTTCCAATTCCTGACAACAACAACAACACACACACAGACACACACACACACACACACACGTATACACACACCACTGGCCTGATGTTTCTATCAAATCACTGGAAGTTTCCCTTCCAATTCCTGACAACAACAACAACACACACACAGACACACACACACACACACACGTATACACACACCACTGGCCTGATGTTTCTATCAAATCACTGGAGAATCTCCTGTCTTGAGAATTCTTCCCTCATGTAGTGAATGTTACTGCCTTCTCTTATTTCTCAGAATACATAGTTCTATATTAGTTACAAGAGTAAATTCTCAGTGTTTGCCTACACATTTCTCTCCTCTACTGGCCCAGAGAAGAAGACCATCTATCTCTGAGGCATTAGGATTTAGCATAATTTCTAACAAGTTTGTTGGATCACTCAGATTAGCTGTAAGACAGCAACATAATGTATGTGTAAGAGGGAGACAAGATAAGAACAATGAGTTCGTTTGAGATTATCTAATAGAAAGAAATTAGAGAAATCTAATTAGATTATTTGCAGTACTAAAGAAACAGTGATTTGGGATACTAATCTTTAAAGGTATATTTAGAAAGAATTTATGTTAAAAAATTATATTCTATTACATCCAACCCACTGTACCAAAATGATGAAATTCTGGACTGTTTGCCATATAATCATCTGGAGTAACTCAATCAAAATTATTCTTATTTATGCTGAAATTCTGATTTATAAAATGCAAGAATATATTTTTCCATAAGATTTACATTATTATTTTTCCATGAGGACCAGACACTTCACAATAAGTCATTCTTTATAGTTTGTTTTACCCATACTTTCTATATTCATATTTATATTTCTTTATTTTTAGGAAATAGATTCAATGTAATTCACCATTCCCCTCAAAATTATGTTGTTGAATTTTAAGGACTTTTCTATGACAGCATTATCACTATTTCTGAATAGAGAAAATAGAAACTGTCATTTTATATCTGAAGAGGAGTTTCCAAGCACTAAGGCATTTAAAGTAATCTCCAACCTATAGCAACTGCCCTGGAAAAAGTTGTTTCATAGTCCTTTTGTCTGGCTTCTTGCTATTTTAACAATATGCCACTCCTGAACAGTTTGACTATAGACACTGAGACCTGGGCACTGGGTACTGGGTACCCAGGATTCCCTTCCAGGCTCTTGTTGTCCTGTTCAAAGAATTGGACAAGTGAAAAATGCAGAGGCTTTACATTTATTAAAGGTGTGAAAGGCAGTCAAGGTAAAAAAGTATAAGGAAGAAATGTTCTACAGAGTGAGTGTGTGTCAGTTAAAGTAAGAAAATAAATCCTGCCGAGTACAGGGCAGGCCAGTGAAAGGCTCACAGTATCCACAAGGTTACTGGCCACTGTTTTCTATACCCTTTTTCTGATGTCAGATCTGGGCCATTATCAAAACTCTGCTTGACCTGTGGCCAGAATAACTGAAGATAGCATTCTCTGGTTTTAGGTGCAGGGCTCTGGAGCTGCTCTGCGCATGTGTACAGGTCATGCCCGCTTGCACAGCCAATATGTCATGCCCTAATTTCCTCCCTTGGCAACACCTTCTTTGTTTTGAAATTATATTACTCATAGAGACTTAGGATGAATGCCAAATGACTGGTCATGTATACAGGATCACTTGTTGTCTATATAACCCATGTGTCTTGGTTAAGAGATGTTCCCAGATAGAATGACAATTGAATAACTTCTAGGAATGGCCAATGGTTTTCATCTTTTGCTCAAGATATAAATATCTGGTAGTGGTTGCCTGTCCTGCTGATTCAGTATGCACAGAAACCAAAGGAGAAATGATGGTTGAAGATTTGTGCCATAACCATGGAAGAGAGGAATAGTGGCACTTTTGCCATGTCTAAGCTAACTGCCCATTGCAACAATGTGGGAGGCAAAGTGCTATGCATGCCAGTGAAATGGCGGAAATATTCTCCCTGAAATTCCTTTGCAACCTGTCTCTTGATCATGCACTCACTCATTCATTCGTTCAGTTAATCAACCAAGCAAACATTTACTCAACATTTGCTGCATGGAGACCCAGAACTTCAATGTATTTAAGAGTATCCATCAATGAAACATTGGTTCCTAGTGTTTCATAAGTTTGAAAACTGACGTAAAAAATTACCATTCACACATGTATTTCTTTATAGCTTGCATAACATTTCAAGTCAATATATTCAAGATTTTATAGTATGAGTTTAGCATTATCTTTATAAATTATGTGATGAATGGCATAAATACAAGAAAAGCCAAAAGCTCTTTCCCTGTCCAACACTTGTAGTTTTCTGTGACCTATGTCTTCTTTTTTTTCTCTTCCTTAAGAAACCACTAAACTACTACTTCTGAGAATTTTGTTCTAAATATTTCATATAAATGAAATGAAATAATATCTCTTTTTTTGACTGGCTTCTTTTAGTCAGAATGATATTTACAAAATTCATCCATTTTGTAGCATGAATCAACATCTTATTACTTCTTATATTGAATAAAATTCCATTTTATGTACATTTATTACCATATTTTATGTTTCTAGTCATGTGACACTGATTAGTTTTCACTTTAGATGAGTTTGATGTAGATATTTGTTTCCATGTTATATGAATCTTGGCATAGAATTGATCGTTATACAGTGACTATTTGACCTATAGGAAGACTGCTTTCTATAGAAAGTCCACCATTTTGCATTTCTAACCACAATAGATAAGTGTTCTAATTGTTCCACAATTTTCACAAACACTAGTTATTATCTACATTTTTTATTTTAGCTGTCTTAGTGGGTGAGAAGTAGTATGTCACTGTGGCTTTAGTTTGCATTTCTCTGATAATTACCAATACCAAATCTCAAGGACAAATGCAACTGTACTGTATAATTAAAAAGTACCAATAAATTCAATGAAAAAAAATTACCAAGCATCACTTCCTGTTCTTATTCTTTATCTGTGTATCTTTTTCGAAGCAATTTCTATTTACATTCTTACCAATTTTCCAACTGGATTGTTTGTCTTTTTATTATTGAGTTGCATAAGTTCTTTGTATATTCTAGAACAAGTCCCTCACTGGATATATGACTTACAATTCTTTTCCACTATATAGGTAGTCTTTGGTATAATTTTGATGAAGCTCAGATTTTTTTTCTATTCATGCTTTCTCTGTCACGTCTAAGAATCCATTGATAAATTCATGATCATGAAATTCATAATCATTTTTCTTCATTTTGCTTTTCTTAGTTGTATCGCCACAATTTGTCAAAAAGAATTCATTTCCTATTGAGTTGACTCTCATCTCTTGCTGAAAATCAGTTGATAAGATTGGATTCTTAATTCTGTTCTATTGGCATAGATGTTATTACTGCATTGTCTTGATTGCCATGGCTGTTGTGAATTGTTAAAATTCCATATATATATTAAAACAAGCTTGATGTTTTTTTCCAAAAATTCAGCTGAAATTCTGATGAGAATTTCCTTGAATCTGGAGATAACTTGAGGTATCATTGCCATCTTTGCCCACTCTTTTCTAATTCTACGTAAAATTAGCTTTGCAGATTTCAGAATAGGAGCTTTTAACTTTTTGTTAAATATACTTCTAAGCTGGGTTTATATCTGCTGTTTTACATTTTGTTTTTCTATGACATTTTTTTCCTTCTGCTCCTTCCTTGATCCTTTCTTTTTTCTGTGATTATCTTTTAATGTAGCATTTTAATTTCTTTAAATAATTTTCCACCTCTTAAAATTATTTTCTGTGTGGCTGCTATGTCTTATCATGCATTTTTAATTCATCAGAATAAGATGCATGTTTATACTAAATTTCAATAAGATGAAGTATTACTCATATTAACCCTACTTCTTTTGCCCTTTTGTGATATTAGTGTAACATGGATTAAATCTATAAATATTATAAAATACTGTTACAATTACTACATCATATAATTTTATTACTTTTAACAAATATGAGAAAAAGGCAAATATATGCACATACATTTATTTAACTTTAGTATTTCTAATTCTCTTATTTTCTTCCACTGTGTTCACATTGCTGCCTTCATTATTATCTCACATTTCCCAACAGAGCTCTGTTCCCATCCATCTTTGTTGTGCTCTTATTGGCAAACATTACTTTTGTATATGTTATAGTGTGAAAAATATATTTTATATTGTTTCATCTAATTGCTTTTTGTTAATTAAAATAAGAAAGGAAAACAAATTTTCATTTGCTGTCTTTAGAATTACATAATTACCTTTACCAGTACTTTGGTTCTTCTATGTGTAAGGATTTACATCAATATCTGATATTACTGATTTTCACCCTAACCTTTTTCCTCTAGTACTTTTTTGGAAAGTGATTTTGTTAGCAGTAACATCTCCTAGTTTTTATATCTGGTAATATCTTTAACTCACACTCCCAAAAGAAAGTAGTGCTAAGTATAGGAGTTTTAGTTGACCATTATTTTCTTTGCTTATCTTGAAAACATTAATATGCTCCCCCCCTTGTTTCTGATGAGATGTCAGAATGTTAAGTTTTTTGAAATTGTCTTTCAAATGATGAGTCATTTTTCTCTTGTTTTCCAGATTTTCTTCTTATCTTTGTCTTTCAGTATTTACACTGCGATGGTTTAATTGTTGAGTCTCTATATTTATCCTATTTAGACTTGGAGATTATGCAAATATATTTTTGTTTCTATCCCTCTCTTCTCTCTTGTTCTATTATACTTATATTGGCAAACTTAATAGTGTGTCTCTGAGACTTTGTTCATGTTTTTATTCTGATTTGTATTTTCAGATTGCAAAATTCATATCAGTCTCTTTTTTAATTCGGTAATCCTTTCTTCTAGTAGGTCAACTGTTGTGCCTATGTAATAAAATTTTCATTTCAGTTGTACTTTTGAGTGTTAGAACTTCCATTTACAGTATTACTTTTTAAAACTTTGACTTTCTGATATTCTTGTATGTACTTGATACATATATCATATTTGCTTTTTATACCTTAATCATGTTTTCATTTCATTTTCAACCTGTTTATCATGGTGACTTTTTGAAGCCTATCTGTTAAATACACTATCCGACTACTCACACAGGCAATTTTGTGTTGATTCATTATTTCTAGTGTATGGAATATATTTTCCTATTTTTGGTATAGCTCTATTTTTGTTGTTATTGAAAACTTCCCATTTTAGATGTGTGTTATAGGAACTCTGAGTAGTCTATACCTCCCAACCCTGCAACCAGAGGACTCATTATTTCTGTTTGCTTATTTATTTGAATTTTGTATTCTCTCTACTATACACATTAAGCTTCTGATCTTGTCTCAAGGAGGTAGACCTTGGATATGCCCATACTTGCTTTGGATGGCAGTGGTTTTGTTAGAATTGTCTTTCACTGTCTCTTTCCCTAAATACATCCAGCTACTTTTTTTTAGCTAAGTTAGCTAATTGCTAAAATTATTTTCAACAATGCACAGAGCATAATTTGCTATACACACTGATGAAATACAATTCAGGTTTCTTTAAAAGAACAGTTTCCAGTGTCACTATTTAAAGTTTGGACCCAAAAGGTCTTTTCCTCACTGTCTCTGTCCTTCATTCTGTCCTGCAAAGTAGTCAGTCTACAGTGGTGGTGGCGAACCTTCTAGAGCTTTCAATGGCACAAGCAGCCTGCTGTTACACATTTGCCATAGGTTCGCCACCACTGGCTCTATAGTTTACTATTAGTTAGTTAATTACCAATTAATCTACCAGTCTCATTCTAATTGCCCTTCAGGGAAACTTATTTGTTATAAAGGATGTCACTGAAACTTTTGTTGCTTTGTTTACAAATGAAGTTAGTTATTTTAGAGAGACTAGAACTCATCTACTTTGTGGTCTGTTTCCTCCAAGGCAACATTTCTGGATTTCAAAACGATGAGGTGGTACACTTCTTTAGGGTCCCCTTATCTCAGCATCTAATTACTACTTGTGAGCAGCAGCCTCAAATCCATTTGCTTTCCTCTTCAAGAATGAACCCACTGCCTTATGGTCTGCAGCTAGGGTCATCAGAGTTGTCCTGTTCAGCGTGGAGTTTTTATTCTGTAAGTGGGGCTGGATTAGAAAAAGCAAGCCCCCATCACCACACCTTGCTTGCACTTGCCCAGAATTTAGCTGTGGAGAAGGCAGCTCTGGGCAGGATGCAAAATCCTGACATTATGCTCAATAGTTGAACCTCTTCCCTGTATTTCTTTTTGTAGTTTTCTTTTTTGTCCATTTTAAACTAAATTGTTTTGCACTCAGATGAGCTTTCCTGCTACCACTTAGGTTAAATCTGTATAAGACGAAGCACAGATGGGTGGAAGAGCTAGATCAAAACTGAACTTCAGAAAAAGGCAGCATTTCTGCTTGTTGCTTTTGTGGAAGCAATTATGTGAAAAAAAAAAGAGCTTTGTGTTCTGCTGGGAATATTTCTTATAGCTAATCATAGTCATTTGTAAAAAATGAAATAAGATAACTAATGAAATGAGATCTTACATGGAATTATTGAAGTGCTAAGTATGTTTTAGGGAATGGCTCAATTTCTGTTATAGCACCCCAAGTTTAGACTACAAAAGAAAAATAGATCTGGAGTTAAAATATTAAAAGCAATTTCATGTAATTTTTTAAATTCAGAACTTAAGTCATGCAAATGCTGAGCACAATATCAGGTTAAATAGTTCAGAATGCAGAGAAAATAGATTTCCACAGTACAGATACTATTTTCTCATGTTGATCATAGAGTATCTGTCATTAGCATTCTCCTATTAACATTTAAAGAAGATTTATGCATATGCTGATGGGAGAATTAACCTCTGAATCTATAATGTCAAGTATTTTCCATAAAAAGCTTGCACTACATGCTTGAAAAATTTGACTGTTTACAGTTAAAATTGACACTACTAATTTTACAAAATGATTTTATTAATTTTACTTGCAGATATATTAAAAGTGTTAAAAAACACAGCACTTAATTTTATCGCATTTTATGTCTCCATAGATACCTATGCATGTTTAGTACAGAATTCAGTTTAGTTAGAGCAATACTTCCAAGCAGAAATGTCTGCAAATGGCAGAAATATTCTGCAATGTCCTGGGTGAAAATCATAGTACATATAGCTATAAAGTATGAGCATTGTAGCTAGGATGACTTTAATTTTACTGCATCTAAATTTAAATAGACACACTGGCTAGCTGTTGCTGTGTAGCATGTCCCAGAGTTAGAGTAGTTAACGGCAATTCTCTTGTATTGATTCATTATCCTGTCCCCACCAATACTACTCCCCATACACACACACACACAGACACACACATACACACGCACACACACACACACACAACTAGCATCTACCACCACCCAGAATTATATATAAAAAAATGCTTCAATGTGGATTCCTTTTACAAATAATATAGTAAGATTAATTGTTATATCCCAGAGAAATTAAGTACATAGATAATATTAATGTCTAACAAGAATGGTTGTTATGGAGTGGAAATAAAGCAGTTTAGTTAATACATGTTATTTCTACTACCATTGTTTGGAGCATTTTGAAGGGCAGGTGTACATTGGTTTGGAAGTTAAGTTTCACTCTGATGGATTTTCCCATGACAAATCCAAAAAAATGTTGAACAATATAAAAATAATAAGTAACTTTCCATAGACTCAATGTGGGCTGGGGATTTAGCTCAGAGATGCTGCCTCCTGCCTTGCAAATTCAAGGACCAGAGTTCAATCTCCGGAATAAAACAAAAAACAGACTCAATGAATGGCAAAATTAACTGAGGAAGGGAATGTGTTTCCTAGGTTGGGTTCAACTAAAGGTCAGTGGGTAGGTTGTAGATTCTGATAGAATTCATAAGGTTATGATTAAATTTTTAGGTTTTATGGAAAGAAAATGAAAGTGGTTAGGGACTGGTAGATTGGGAGAAGTTTGAGTGAAAGAGTTGGAAGCCTTCATGAAAACAGGTAACAGGCATAACAGACACAAAAATATTTAAAGGTAGTAAACTGCAATTAAGAAACTGAAAACTAGAGGCTTGTACCTTGAAAAAAGAGTTCCTCTTGATAATAGAATCTAGCCTATGATTTTCAGTGTGTGTGTCCAAAGTAGTATGAAAATGAATGTCACTTAGATTGAGTAATACAAGGAATTACAAGGCTGGATGAATGGAGGAATATTATTACCTTGAAGGACGTTGAAGTCACTCAGGGCAATGGCCTCATCTGGATGGGAAGATAGGTTGTTGGCTAGGTGATGAAAACTTCCTTAAGTACCGAGAAACAAATGAAAGGTAAAAGGTAAAAACTACAAAGGGAGGACTGAGATGCTGTATAAGTGGATAACACAAATTTCGAAGGAAGAGTTGTGTTTTTGTTTTGTTTTGTTTGTACTAAACAGTGCAAGAATAAACATTTGGAAAAGTCGGTGTGATCCAAGAGTGTAACAGCCTGACGTTTAAGCCTTGGTGATATGTAGGACTTGAACAAATGTGTGCACTAAATAAACAGATTCCACAAACCAGCTAGATCCTCAGAGAGGGCCAGGTTTAAAAGGAAGTTTGTTCTGTTCTGCAAAGGTTATGGGAACAAGGAAGTTTTTGCCATGAAATGAATGAATTTGGGAGGCACAACTGAGTGATCTGTGAGGGAGGGAAGGGTCAACTATGTGAAAGATGCACAGCATAGTAGGCTGTTTAGGAGAATGAGTATAATATTTACATTTGGGTAGTGACAGAGTGTGATCAAAAGGGAGGTATGAAAATTACCTGACTGTGATTTTCTAAAAGGAATTATTTTACAAAGTTTTCCGGTGTTACTAAAACTGATAAGTTCTTAAAATTACCATCTCTATTACACCTATCTTATTTTTCTCACGATACATTCTAAAGTCTAAAATTATCCTGACTAGTTTCCCTAGAAGTTAATCTCACTTGAAAGTATGATTTGTGTTTTATTTTACCCTATGTCCTGTTCCTAGCCAGTCCCTGGTATATAATAAATGCTTAATAAATATTTGGTCATCAAAATAATTAACTCACTTGTATTATGGTATATTATCCTGAGTGGGAGAGCAAAGAAAATAAGGTGGTGACAGCTAGTTTATCATTGTATGTGATATATTGCATATCGTAATTATGCCACTGTTACAGTATCAATAAAGAAGTACTCCCAGTATAGCTATAGTAATTATTTTTATTTTATTTATCAAGCAGTCATGTAGTGCTTCTATATGACAGGAATAATTCTAGTAGCTTTATCAATATTAACTTATTAATTATTAATGATTAATTACTATACTGCCTTCGCAGTTCCCTAGAAACTTGCTTTGGGTTTTATAAACATCAGCCTCCAGCCATTGAAATACCCTGAGCATAAGAATGTCATCTACCATCTGTGTCTCTGCAGAAAGTAAATGTTATAATAAAGTTAATTGAATATCCTCAGTAGCTCTTTGATGGGCCCATCGCTATTTATAAAAACACATTCTTTATCTCTGCTGTGATACAATTACCACTTAAGTTGCTATTAATAAATCTGTATTAAAAGTTATCGTTTGGCTGGTTTTCTAGCAAACCATCTTCATTGTCTTGTTTAAAGACATGTGTGCTATGAATTTCTAATATTTTTCCTATCCAGATGGTTCATAATTATTAACAAACAGTACCATTCATCACACTAAGATGCAATGGTGAATTGCAACACATTCCTTTAATATCAGTCTATGTTTTATGTCTCGATTCATGATAAATTTTGCCATTAGTTTTAAACATCTCTTTAAAATATTTGTGATAAAATTTTCCAGATTGCAATTAGTGCCATTATACAGTGTAGGAATCTTCGAGATATTGTTTTCCCTTTTTAGCCTGTGTGAGAATGCCTTTGCATAAAGCACATGCACTGTGTGGTTGTCTTCTTTTCCTTTCCCTTAGAGCACACATCTAGCCCTGTGGTTGCCAGCAGGTGTGGGACTCCAGATAATCAATCTTACCTCCTCTCCAACTGGCTTATCATCTTTTTCATCCATAGGGGGTGCTTCTTCATTGCCCAACGTCTGTAGTTCTCACATCGTGTATGCTTCTTGCATTTCATTAGTTCATAACCAGTCTGATGCCCACAATTGCAATGACAGTGAAAGGAAAGCTATCCCACCCGCCCTGCGTTTTCTGCAGTGAGCAAGGCTTCATTGTGGGAACCATTTTCAGGGATAAACTCTTTTCCCTAAGGAAATTCTTAAGTCTCAAGTACTGTATTACTTGTGAATATGTCATACCTCTGGCATCCTCTGACAGTGAGACTCTCAACCGCTGTGTCATTTCCTAAGAGCACCCAAGGAAAGGAGCATAGAGGGGAGCTTGGAGCCAGCCTACGTGAAACGAGGAAGAGGGGAAGAGTAATATTGACATCCTCCATTCTGCTTTGCTAGCTCTGACATTAGTTCTTTTTTTCTTTTCTTTTCTTTTCTTCTCAAAAGTCATTTTATGGTTTATTTGATAATTTCCAATTTAACAACAACATTTGGACTTTATTTTCTGTTCTAGAATTCCAGGTCCTTGCATGTCAAGTGAGTAACGGTGTTACCTTGTCTACCTGACTACCTCTAGAAAGTGGCAGGAAATGAAGAGCTCTTGGCTCTTGGGGTTTGTCTCTACTTAAATTGGAGTGGAAGAAGGGGAAGGGCGCTGCAACTTCCTGGATCCACTGATAAAACCAAAAATCTGGCCTTTTCCATGATGGGGCTCCGGGGTGGCTCCAGTTCTCCTCAACTCAACCTGCCTATTGATGCCCACTGTCTTAGTTACTTTCTCTTGTTGTTGAGACAAAATACCTGACACCCGAAGTTAAAGGAGAAAAGGCTTATTTAGCTCACATTTTATAGAGGTTGTAGTCCATGACTGGCTGGCTTCAAGGCAGGGTGAGATGGCAGAGAGGCATCACAGAGGAGAAAGTTTGTGGTGGGCAGAAAGTAGCAAGCAAACAAGGGACTGTAACAGCATCTTTCTGCGCTTTTATCTGATCCAGGCTATTCAGGGTGGATAGTACTCACACCCTTAATCCTAGGGCCCTGGAGCCTAGCACTGCACCATGAATTAAATCAAGTGTCATACACTCTCAATCCTGCCACCTCTGCAAAAGCCCCACCTATGACTGCATGAAGCTTGAGAGGACCTCTAAATACAAGTTGTAACAAGCACCCGCCACAGTACTCTTCTCTCTAATTGGCCCCTGACCCACAATTGACGGGGTGGAGATCACTGGTGTGTGGGGGAAGGGCAGTGTTTGGATCTTGGAGACCTGGAGATAAGTCTTGGCTGCTCTACTTGGATCACTTTTTTTTTTTAACTTCATATACCTCACCATATACTGGTTTTTCCCCTCCAATTATTTTTAATGAAGATCATCACAGATTCTGAGCCCAAACATACTTTGTATGTGGCAGAAAATTAAAAGTTAATGTTTCTAGCTATAGACAGCAAATCAGTTTATGCTTTCTTATTGCTCAAAACCTAACAGCACAAGCCCCTGCTTGGCCACATTTTCAGGAGTTCGAATTTTTTTTTCTTCTGAGGTTCCTCCCCCTGGATAGTTCCTAGGAACTTAGAGGAATGCTTTGGAGTCACCCTGGTCACCATGCATCCTTTGTCCATGGTTTACTGTCCAAAGCTTTCATACTACTTTCCAACTATACTATTTAGTTTTCTAAACTGTAGTCAAGATGCCATTTCAACTCCCCTAAAGCTAAGACAAGGCCGTGGCTTTATCTTTCAACCCATTTTATATACAGCAAATTCACCTTGATTAGTGTAAGTTTTATGCTAAATATGCCCATATAGTTCCATAATTAAAACAATCAAGATATTGAAAAGACACATGGAGGGTCGGGGATTTGGATCAGTGCTTCCAATGCCTGCCTCGCAAGCACAAGGTCCTGAGTTTGATTCCCAGCACAAAAAAAAAAAAAAAAAAAAAAAAAAAAAAAA
>NW_022900942.1:49221574-49290840 GCF_012274545.1 Fukomys damarensis
AAAAAAAAAAAAAAAAAAAGAAAGAAAAGAAAAGACACATGGGCCCAAATTTTCTTTCCAGATACCCTCTGTATTATATGCCAAATCCCATCCTTAGCCATTTGCAACTGCTACTCTTTTTGTCTTCAGACCTCTGTCTTTTTAAAAATGTTGTATCAATTAAGTCACAGAGTAAACAGCCTTTTAAGGCTGGCTTCTTTCACTTAGCAAAATGAATTTGAAATTCACCCAAAGTGATTCTGTATTTCAGTGGTTGGTTCCTTTTTTTATTGATTAATTTTCTGTTGTGTGGATGTTCCCCATTTGTTTATTTACCAGTTGAAGTAGTATTTGCATTTCTTCCAGCTTTGGGCAATTATGAATAAAGTCACTGTAAACACTGATGAACATATTTTTATATAAACACAAATTTTCCTTTCTTTTGAGTAAATAAAAGTATGGGATTTTTCTTGATTTTGTAAGCATATGTTGCACTGAAAAGAAACAACCAAACTGACTATTGAAATTACTGTATCATTTTCCATTCTTGCCAGAAATTTGTGAGCATTCCAGTGGTTCTAATTCCTCTCCTCATCTGTTTTTTGTTATAGCCATGCTAGTAGTATCTGATAGCTTTAATTTGTTTTTTCTTAATGGCTCATGATAGTAATATATTTTCATTGCTTATTTGCTATTCTTATATCTTTAGCAAAGAGACTGTTCTAATGTATGCTTATTTTTTTATTGATTGTTATTATAGTGTTTTGATTGTTCTCTATGTATCCTAGATACCAGTCCTTATATGCTTTGTAAATATTTTTCTTTGATCTGTACCTTCTGTTTACATCATATTAACAGTATCTTCAAAAAGCAGTTTTACACTTTAATGAAATCTAATCTATCAATACTTTTTCCTTTATAAATCACACTGGTGGTTATAGTTAAGAAATTTATGTAGCTTAAAATCATAAAGAGTAAAGTTTTTTATGTTTTATTCCTTTAAATTTTACATTAGGTTCTATAACCTATTTAAAGATAATTTTTGTATAATACAGGCACAGTGTTGCTAAGTATATAGAGAAATTACATTAGTGAGCTTCCCACTATGTAGTATCTGGATTTACAGTTAATTTAGATTTTTTCTTCCTCAAAAAGCAAGTATATACTTGCTTACCTATATCTGTTAATGTAAATTATGCACATACATAAGTTTGTATACTTACAAAAATCTGTCATGATTTCCCAACATAAAGTATATTTATTTACTTCCCCAAATAAATTGTTATGCAATCCTATTTCATTTTCTTTCTTCATCAAAAGCAAAATATACTTACAAAAATCTGTCATGATTTCCCAACATAAAGTATATTTACTTCCCCAAATAAATTGTTATGCAATCCTATTTCATTTTCTTTCTTCATCAAAAGCAAGACAACAAAAAAGAAAAATCAGGTGACTATCACTTTTTAAAGTCATATAAATAATCAGATGTTAAAAACCTTTAAGTAAGTCCAAAAGTATCTCTAATATAACCAAGACTGGGGAATGATTTAAAGAGTTAGAAGACTAAGTTTATATGAATCGATGATAAACTGTCCTGTAGAATGTTAAATCACGGCCAACAATTTATAAATATTTTAACCTTTATTAAGCAAGTTGTGAAGCTCAATACCCTTTTGTTGAACATTACAAAAACCACTTTAGCTGCAATCTGAATGCAGCCAGTCTGTATCAGGAGGGCTGAAGAGTCTAGGCCAGAATGTGGCAGGATCTGCGCCGCAAACTGGAGTCTGTGCTAGAAGTCAGGAGATGACGGCCAAGGGGAAGGTGAAGACTGAGGCTCCTGCAAAGAAACAGAAGCTGACCTCTCCTTCCTCATTTCCCCTTTATGCCATGCAGGCAACTCGCTGCCTTAGGGTTGATGCCCTACAGGGTAGAATTGCTGAATCAATTGAGTTGAGGTTCTCTTACTCAAGGGGACGCAGTCAACCAAACATCACATGGCTTACTTTGTTTTGGCTTCAAAATAAATCCAAGTGATTTCATTCTTATAACTGCCTTATTTTATACAGCTAAGTATTTTTAAATCAAAAGCTTATAACTAATTCTAGTGATTTTTTTCTTTCAGTTCGCCACACAAGGGTGTTTGCTTGTTTTGGTATGTGCTCTTTGGTTTTTGTTATAGTTTTTTTGTTTGTTTGTTTGTCTGTGCTCTGTGTTTCCTTTCTCTTTTACTTTCCATTCATTCATTCAACTACACATATATACTGTATCTCAATTTCTTCATTTGTAAAATGAAAGTAGGTAATAACCATTGTCTATTAGGTGATCATCTGTTTATCTGAGTTGATGTACATGGATTTAGAGAGATTAAGGAAATCAGAACTTTGTCTTCATTTCCCCTTTGTATATTTCATGTATTCAAAAAAGATAGTAGAATTTTACCTAAAATATGTACATCAATTATTTGTTGCAAAACTAGAATGTTTATTTGTATTTTATTTCACCCAACACTCTGTCATTTATGTTTTATTATAATAAAATGCATGAAGAGTAAGAAATTATAGGTTTTAACATTAGCCTAGAAGAAAAACAAAATTGAGAGTCCAAAAGGAGATTTTTGAGAAAGCATAACTCATAACTATAAGCAATAAACTACTCTAGTGAAGGCTGTGAAAGCTTCATCCTCTCAATCTATGGTGTAAAATAAATTTTATAGCACTTTGAAATATGCATAAACAAAATGCAAATATGTGACTACATTTCATGCAATGAGAATGTTGGAAATTGCAGTCACAATTGTGTGCCTCTGAGGGTTGTGTTTTCCCTGTGTGTCAGATAGTAAGCACAGCCTCGGTAGATGCTTAAAGATGCCTGAATTCTTCGGCTGTTTGAAATATCTCGCAAATGGCCCCATAAGGTTGTGGAACTAGTGTAACCAGAGGACTGGTTCTTTACATGTTTTAAGAAGTTTCAGAACTAATCTTTTCAATAACTAGCTATCGATATCCCTCACATTAGCCACAAATTTAAGGTACCATAGTGTTTCTCTCTTTGGAATACAATCTTCACTTGGTTTTTCTTCTTAAATATCATCTCACTTGTATTTCATTACGGTGCTGTGTGGTAGGTACTGTTATTATCCTCCATTTAAAAATGACATAACATCATATGTATTCATGTACAACATCGTGTTTTGATTACGCTCATTTTTTACAAAAGAACCTGAGATTTACAGGAATTAAATAAATTGTCCAGGGTAAAACCAATAACAAATAGGGGCTAGAGAATTGAATTTTTTGTTTGTTTGTTTTTTTGAGACAGGGTCTCACTATGTAGTTGACACTGACCTGGAACTCACTATGCAACCCAGGCTGGTCTCGAACTCACAGTGATCCTCCTCTGAGTGCTGGGATTATGAAAATTAAATTTTTGAGGCTAGAAAAACACTCTTGGACAAGCGAGGACAGTTTATAAAGTTTTGAAGCCATATCATCATCGGTAATAATAATAATTACAGTAACCATAATTTACTCTTATTGTGCTTATTATTTTCCAGCAATGTCCTTAATACTTTACACACACAGCTTCACTGTCACAAAGACCCCACAAGTAGATTCTGTCACGCTCCTTTGAGCAGTGAGAATAATGCAAACAAATGGCCACACTGTTATCCTGGATTCACTGTCCAACCACCCATGCTTATCTGAGGACTAGATTTACCATTTATTGTTTTAATTGGAGAAAACAAACTGAGATAATAGAAGATGAATTTTGCCATTTTGAAATCTACTTCAGGTTATTGGCCGATAATGTTAATAAGTGTGTTTGAACCTTTGAATGAAGACTTAAATCAGGGATGGGTTTACTTATGAGGCACAAAACCTATCTCAATGTAGTAAATCCTAAAATTGTAATAAAACATAAAATCAGTATTATGGACAAATTCTCTCTCCAGAAACTTCAAAAACATATTATTTATTAATTATTCCTCTTACAAGTGTTATAATAGTAGAAGTTCAGGGTAGAAAAAAAAAGCTCTAAATGTTATTCTTAGCATATATTTCTGTTATAATCTGTATAATAAGAAAAGCCTTCACAAATTGGCTAAAAATATATCAGATTCTCCCAGTAGTTGAAGATAACTGACAAATTGAAGCAGAAAGAAAATATTTATATCAAGTAATATCTAGAGAGGTGAAGAATCAGGCTTGAAATTTTCAGAGCCAGGAAAAATGCCCTCTCTGCAGTACAGATGTTACCTGATGGAAATTCTTCAATTCTGAGCTCCAGCATTTGCCCCTAGAATTGTATGTTTTCTCTCAGATCACCCAACATCACTTAATTGCTCTTCCAAAAATAGAAATGCTTCCTAATTTCACGGCCGAACTGAAAATATACCTTCTATAAAATTCAACACCAATAAAAAACTTCCCCATTACTTCTGTGTCTATTTGAATTATCACTCGGCATGCCAGCATAAGCTATAAATAATCTCACCACTGAACGCATCTAGCGATATACCCCAAAGGTAACCACAACAACAGCTCCTAATATGAACGTGTGCTGTTTTTCCTGGCACCAGAGCATGTGGGAAATGGAGACAGAAGACACAAAGATTAAACTGTTCGAATCCACCGTTTAAAAAATAGAACATTTTCCCACTCAAGAAATGAGTGAAATAGAAAGGCTTGCCTTCCACTGTGTTAGTCAGCTTTCTGTTATGGTGACAAATACCTGAGAGAATCTACTTAGAAAGAAAAACATGCTTATTTTGGCACACGATTTCAGAGGTTTCAATCCCACTGCTTTTCGGCCTATGACAAGGCGGTATATCACTGGAGGGAGCAAATGGTGGAACTAAATTGTGTATCTCATGGTGGCTAGGAATCAAAGAAAGCAATGGAAGGAGCTGAGATCCCAATATGACCTTCAGGGTCATACCCACAATGCTCTTAATTTTTTCCCAGGAGGCCATGCAGCTTTGCCACCTCCCAGCAACACTGCGGCCTGGGGATTAAGCCTTCATCATTTTAGACTTTGGGAGACATTCAGAATTCAGACTCTAGCACTAGCACTTCACCAACATAAACTCAAAGTTTAAATCAAAGCTTGAAGAAATACACTCAATAAGCTCACCATATATTTTCTTTTATGGACCACTCACAAATGACACTATGTGAATTTGTATTTTTGCTTTGCCCAAACCTATGGCAGAACTGAAAGTGGCTATTACATGTACATGTGGAATCATGTGTTTCATACAACTCACCTATCGTTTTTCTCTCTGTGCGCTGTATCAAACATATAATCTGGGGCTGGGGATTTAGCTCAGTGGTTCCACAGCCTGCCTCGCAAACGCAAGGACCCAAGTTCGATCCCTGGTACCAAAAAAAACTCAACATATCATCTGATCATATGATGCCTGGCAGTTTCAGAAGAAATGCCATAAAAAACTGCCATGCACACATCATTTTCTTGATGTTCTTTATTTAATAAAAGGCTAAGTGAACATTAAAATAAAATATGAGTGGTACATATAAAATCAGTAAAAATAGAAAAAGTAAATCAAAGTATATTATTCTGACACTAAGAAGTCATTCACAACAAAAAGCTATAGATCATACCAGAGACAGTATTTTTTTAGGAAAAAGAAATAAATAAAAAAAGGGAAATGAATTAATATATTGGGAGAAGATTCAAGCTGTATGTTGAATCTGAAAGAAAATTCAGGTGTTCATGAAAATACATAAAACTCATAAGTGTCAATTTAATGAAGACATTAGTTCATTGCTCAGGAAAACTTGAAATATTCAAAAATATCACAGAACAAACATGGGAGGAACTTGATTATGGATTTCTCCATTCTGAGAACAGTTTAATAGTTTGTATGATTTAGCAATAATGAATTTGATGATCAATGAACATTCCTAAACTGTCAACAGTAAAAGATACATTTTCGTCAGACAGGATAAAGGATCATTTTTCTCTCCCTCTATGGGGTATATTATAAAATCATTGTCACATAAAGAAACAGAGAGTACATAACCAAGAAAGATGGAAAGAGATCATCAGTATAGTTTTGAACTTTTAAAGTATTATGATTTTCTTTGCATTTTATGATTTTTTTTAGCATTCATAAGCTGTTTAAATTTTGGTTGTGATCTTTCTCATTTGAAATGTCTTCATTTTTATATCTAGTGTTTTAAAAGAACTCTTTCTCCAAATTTTATAACTTCAGGCCTCATTAAACAAGGAGCCATCCAATCCTGTGAACCTAGAAGAGCACTCTCAGTGTGAAATAGTGCTTCCTAAATGTTGAATAAATGAATCTAATCATTTAAATAGTCAGAAGAGAGGAAACCAAAATCATGCTTAAAAAATTCAGTAGTTGAGTGTGGTGGCAGCAGCCTGATCCTAGCACTGTGGGGGCTGAGGCAGGAGAATCACAAGTTTAAACCCAGCCTGCACAATTTAACAATTTAGCAAGATACTGTCTCAAAATAAAAGATAAAAAGGGGCTGAGGACATGGTTCACTGTGAATTGCATCCCTAGTGCTGAAAAAAGAAAATAAAATACTCAAAATTAATTTTAAAAATGTAAAATTTATTTTAAAACAAAAAGAAAATAAAGAACCTCCAATACCCAAAGCACAATAAACACTTTCCTTATTTATTTATATTTTCACCTTTTTTTTCTGTAGAATTTTAACACAAATCCTAGACACCTGTGTCATTTCATCTCTGTATACCTCAACTTGTATGCACATTTTCATATATAAATATTTACTTAACCAAATTATAAATTACTATAGGTCACAGATTCGTAATAATTCTGTGTTATCATGTAGTGCGTTCATTCATACTATTTTCATGTTTCTCAAGTAATGTCTTGTAGTTTATTTGGATAATGATACAAACAGGTTCTACACACTTAATTGTCTCACTCTATCTGTTAAATTTCCTAACATGTGTTTATCGTGCTGTATCATTAACCTTTTGTAAAACTCAGGTTGGTCATCCTGTTCAATATTTCCTATGTTGAAGTTGCCTGTGTACTTCCCCTGGTGTTGTGTAACTTATTTCCTGTGTCTGCCATATTTCCTACTTATGGACTTTAACTCCAAAAGAATTGTTCTCAAACTTGAAGCATCAGGATCCCAAGTAGGGAACAGATGGTCGGACTTGTCAACACAATGTCTGATTCAATTGTTTTCTGAGTTGGAGGTTGAACCACTGCATTTTTAAGAAGTTCCCCAGAGATGCTGACACCACTAGTCCAATAGGCACTATTTGAGAGCCATTCTTTCCTGATTGAGTTTTTTTTTTTTTGCTTTGGTTTTAGTTAGCTAATTTCTTGAGTGGTGGTATGTACTTGATTTTGTGTTATATTAGAAGGCACAGTCATCTAGATGATGCTAAGGTTGCAAATAGATTAAATGCTTGGTTTTTAAAATGTAATTGTAATATATTTTTAAAACTCATTTTAAAATTAACTCACATCATCAGGTGTGGTGGAGCACATGTGTAATCCGGCACTTGGGAAGCCGAGGCAAGAGGATCTCTACAAATTCCAGGCCAGCCTGGGCTACATAGTAAGTTTAAGGCCAGTCTGAGCTACAAAGTGAGACCCTGCCTCAAAAAATGAACTTACATTATCTTCTGTACAACTCCAAAATGTAAGCACTCACTCAGAAAACATTTGCTTTATTTGTACTTTGTGCTTGACATTGTGAAAAACTATAAAGATCTAAATTACCCACCCTCAAGTAACTCAGTCTACTTGGAAGATGCACATAGATGCTAACTTGCATAATATCTTCTGTCTTTCTCACTATCATTTTCTATTTGTCACATATTTTTTAAATAAAGGAATCTAGTTCATTTATAAAAACCACAGAAATACCAAAGTTATAAAGACAAGTAACAACTTACCTGCAATCCCATCACCCAGAGAACATTATTGATAACAAGTGGATATGCTTTTTTGCATATATTTTTTCTGTAAAATTAATTATTATTACACTCACCGTTGCTTATTAATACTCTTGCATTTATCTTTCATGAGCATTTCCAGCTGTCCGTTGGGCACAAGAATGATCATTTTGAATATCAACATACTATTTGCCATTTTGATGTGGCTCCATTTACTTAACCTCCAATATTCTAGACACTTTCTTGTCAGTGATCACAACATCTCACACCCACAACTTAAAGGAGAGATTTATTTCGGCCCACATTTTCAATCTGTCTCAGAAACAGCACAGCGGACAGGCCTGCGTTGGGGAAGAGCTGCTCACACCATGGTGGGCAGAAAGCAGAGAGTGAAGCAAGGAGCTGCGAGCGCAGACACAGTGGACCCCTGAAATGTGTGGTGGCTACGTTCCTAGAGCACCATGAATTGTGAAAAACTGTGAATTTTAGATACAGTCGAAAATGCCTATAAATGCCCATTTTTATAGTTTAAACCCAAAAATGCTATGACTTCTGCAGTTAAGTAATTTAATTTAATTCAATACTACAGTAAAAAAGCCTTAGAAGGTGCAGGGCTTTTGGCGGCATCTTAGAGATCTTAGGGCTTAAAAAGAACAAAACCGAGAATATTTGCATTAGGTACACACCTTACAGCAACCTGTAACGTTGCAGAAATGCTGGTCCATCTGTGGAGATGGGTTATAGGGCAGCGGCCAATCAGCAGCAAGGAGAACTGAATAACACTCTCTGAATAACTGAAATTGGCTATTTGCTAACTTTCTGCAACAAACAAACAAAACTAAAAAACAATTGCAGAGGATAATTGTGGTGTCTGCAAAATTGCAGGGTTTCCACAATCATTATTAGTTAGGTTCTAAGGGAAAACCCAGGAACAACTGCGACCACAAACTGAAGAGTGACTTGGCAAGAGTTTACTGTATACACTTCCAGTTCCCACCCACAGTGACTGCTTCTTCCAACCAGGGCTCATCTTGCGAAGGTACAAACAGCTGCGGATCTCACCAGGCAACTGAACTGATGAACGCAGTGGCCCTGCGATCCATTCATCGCCCATAAGCCGCACTCTGAGCACTTGAAGATCTGGTGGAACAGTCTTAGTCTAAACCATAGTATCTTCCATCAGTGAGGTGACAGAGATATGGAATATCTATGGATACTGTAGAATCATGGATGCCTGGAATTAGATTTATGTGGTTTTTCCTTCTGTGGGGCGTAAGGAAATAAATCATGTCCGTTATTTCATTGACTGCACATATTCGAAATGGCTCCCAGCCTCCATGGTGTCTTGCACCAAGCACTGTGCTGTGGTCTGAGCTGTCCTCGCTCCTAACTCCTGAGAAAACAAACAGGTTAGGAATATTTTATTTATCTTATTGAGTCTATTGGTACTTTTTAAGTATACAGTACAGTTATATTCATCATTGGGATCTTGTACCTTCCATGACAGATCTTGGTTCTCTTTTTTTCCCCTTACCTCTGCCCTCCCTTCACCTCCTCCACCCTCCCCTATTTACAAAGACTTTGTTTCCATTTTTTCCTTTTCTCGTATTTTTTCTTGTCCCTTATTTCCTTTCCCCTACCCTTCCCACTTCCCCCACACTTTTAGCCTTTTTTCCTATTTCACCTTATCAGTTATACAATTTGGATCTCATTTACATTTTTAGTTTTTCATGCCAGAGCAGCTATTTGGGATTTACAAGTGTGTCTTACTTATTTCACTTAAAACTATGACTTCAATATGCATCCATTTTTCTATGAATGGCTAGTTTCTCATTCTTTATGGATGAGTAGTACTCCATTTTATAGAAAAACCACATCTTCTTTATTCAGTCTCCAGTTCTTGCACAATTGGGCTGTTTCCAAGTATTAGCTAGTATAAATTGTGCCACTATAAACATGAGTGCTCATATATCAATATAGTATGGTTCTTTTAATTCTTTTTGGATGACACCCAGCAGAAGAATAGCTGGGTCGAATGGAACCTCCAATCCTAGTTCTTTGAGATATCTCCATATTGAATTTCATAGTGGTTGCACCAGTCTGCACTCCTACCAACTATGGAGAAGTGTTCTTTTCTCCCAACAACCCTGCCAGCATTTGCTATTGGTTGATTTCTTGATAGCAGCCATTCTTTCTGGGGTGAGGTGGAATCTCAGTGTTATTTTCATCTGCATCTGTCAAATGACCAGTGATGTGGAACATTTTTTCATATGTTTATTTGCTATTTCTACCTTGTTGTCTGAGAAATGTCTATTCATTTCAGATGACTATTTTTGAATTGGGTCTTTATATTTGGGGGGCCTAATTTTTTGAGTTCTTTATATATACTAGATAGTAGTCCTTTGTCTGAGGAGCAGCTGATAAAATTTTTTCCCACATTGTAGGTTTTCTCTTAGCTCTGTTGGTGGGTTCTTTTGCAGTGCAGAAGCTTTTAAATATAATGAGATAGCAGTTGTTGATTCTTTGCTGAGGATTTGTTCATAAAGTCTTTTCCTATGCCAATGTCTTCAAGAGTTCTGCCTAACTTATCTTCCAGGAAGTTGAATTTTGTTTTAATATTTAGATCTTTAATCCACTTGGATTTTAGTTTAATGCATGGTGAAAGGTAAGGGTCTAGTTTTAATCTTTGGCAAGTTGAGATACAGTTTTTCCAACATATTTTATTAAAGAGGCTATCTTTCCTCCAGTAAGGATAGTTGGCTTCTTTTTTAAAGACGAGGTAGCTGAGTACATCTGGAGTTGTTTCTGTATCTTCCAATCTGTTCCATTGATCATCAGGTCTTTGAGAAAACTGAAGTGTAAATGTGTCCTTAGAAAAGTCTTTGCAAAGAAGGGCCACATGTTATCACAAGAGAAACAAAGGAATTACATAACTAGTGTCGTTCTTGAACCTTCTTTCCCTAAACCAGCATCAGTGTCTAGAGGCTGATGAGGTGTGTCTTCCATTGAATTGAGATTTTGTAATATATTTTGATTTTTTAGGTCTCATTTGGATTTTTTACATTTATATCAGGAATAAGAAAGTAATTGCTTTTGAAATGAAGGTTTCCAAAGCTATGGACATCCAGCATCCTTATTAAGGCTTGTCAAGTTAATGAGGGAAGTGATTGCCTATTTTAGATGGACTATTTTTAAACATTTGGTGTTTTTCTTTAGTTTATAACATCATTCAAATACCTACATTAACTCATTGTTAAAAAATTCAGTTTTCTAAAAAAAAAGGTAAAATACAAAAATGTTTTTTGTTGGTTTTTTTTGTACCAGGAATCAAACTCAGGACCTTGAATTTGCTAGGCAGGCACGGTGCCACTGAACTACATCCCTGGCCCCTACAAGTAGTTTTGATGCTAATCTAGAGAGAATTGTATCCTCTCTAGAGAGGAAAAATTAGAGGTGTCAATCTAGCTCAGTCTAATTTTAAGGAAAATGTAAATTAATATGTATATTAAGTATAATAAGAACTCGCACTTTAAAGAAAGATCGAAGTAGACTGACAAAGAATTTGAAATCTTTGTGCACAGTGAATTTAATCTGATTAGTTTCAAAATATAATTAGATCTTCAGTTTTGAAATATGACTAGATTTTAAACAGTAATAAAGGTAAGGAATAAAATTCCAAAGTAAAAGATAATTCAGAATTATAAAAGTGTTGGTTTATATTGTAAAGAAAAAATTAATCATGGTTTAGACTTAGATCCTGAATATTCATGGAGCTATAAGATTAAACTGTCTTTACCCTGAATGACTGGTGCTATAAAGCCTTCCTGGTTCCAAGTGGTACTGCTAGATTATGTTCCCTGAATGGTGTGTAGAAATAGTGAATTAACCAACAAATTTGCATTTAGATAAGTGTATTTAACATTTTTTAAAATATTGCATGTTGCCATTTTAAATATACTTATTATATTATATTTAAAAGGCTAATTTCCAAACTTATTGGTCTGATATTATATTTTATTAGACAATTTCACCTTGTTAATGATTTAAATTGTAAAAACATGCTGATTTTTAAATATATTTAAGGTCAATGATCTATTCTAGTTTTATTGTGCTT
The DNA here is from genome assembly GCF_012274545.1 of Fukomys damarensis. Lineage (NCBI taxonomy): Eukaryota > Metazoa > Chordata > Mammalia > Rodentia > Bathyergidae > Fukomys > Fukomys damarensis. The sequence continues at coordinate 49,233,603 of NW_022900942.1, forward strand.
CCTGTGATTATAGTTATACTATTTTAGCATGATCTTTCTAGTATATTTTATGTATGTTATCATTGAAGAGCATCCATAAGAACACTGCTAATTTAAAATTTCCCACTGCAGAGGTTATTCAAAAGCATTTTACTTTGTCAGTAGATTTGAGAGTATCTGTTATTGTCAAAAGACACTATTACCCATTTAGCTGGGGCCATCTATATATTTTAAATATCATGTGTGAAATCTGTATTGTTAATGTAACCTTGTAATGATTGATTTTTGTATTTCTCTGAAGTCACGCAAAGGTTACTAAAGTCAAATGCAAGTAAAAAGTAAAAGGTGGAGGAGAGGGTGGCAATTATCACACAACTGAAAAGTTTAGGGCTTAATTTCAGGGACGGTTGGATCTGGATGCAAAAACTTAATCAGGTCTTTCTGTATTACTTGGCTCTGCTGGTTTCAGCTTGATTTCAGTCTCAAGCAAGCTCTCTCTGAGTAGAGACCAAGTTGAAACACACAGGCTTTGCAGAGGGAAGGTTGATAACCCATAGGATTGGCGGTTTCCTCCACAGAGCAGAAGCTATAGGAGGTGTGAACTGACAGAAAAGTTAGGGTTACCACAACGATGCTATCAGTGACCCTAGACATGATGAATTCCATTTCTGAAATTGTTTTGTTTGGCTTTTGTCTTCTTTCACACATTTCTCTTTCTGCATTGCAACCTATGACCCTTACTTCAAAACCCAGCATTCTCATTTATTATTTTTATTATTATTTTGTTAACTCTGATGGCTGTAGACTGTAGACCCTGAAACTTCATGTAATCCTACCTTAGCAGTAATGAATAAACTCCTTTAGTCAACTTCTTCATACTCTTCTCAGTGTCTGACTTTAGCTTAGTAAATTAAATTTTCTGAGCCTTAATTAAGCCATTTACAATGTGGATCATGTGCAATATTAGTCAAGGTTCTCCAGATCTGCAAAATGCAAGCTAAATACACAGGAAAGCACATTGAATAGTTTTGTGTGCGTCTGAAGTCCTGAGAACTAGGCAGGCAGATGGCATAAGGCTCAATATGGCCTATCTCAAGCTGTCAGGCAGAATGGGTGCCTTTTCCTTTCCTCCTCTACCTTCTGTTCAATTCTTGCCCTCAAGTCAATGAGTCTTGCCCACTCCACACTTCAAAGACTGTTTTGCTGTTTACAAATTCATATGTTTATCTCAACCAGAAGCCTCACAAACACACCTGCCTCATCAAATAACCATCCACTCTGTGGTCTAATAAAACTGACACATAAAATTAACCACCAGGCATATTAATATCATTTATTACCAGTAAAATTATTACCATTCATATTTTAAATCATTTATACTGTCAATGTATTAATGAGTCAAAATTACTTCTGCTATGAAGTTTCAGTTTAGCAGATATTAAAGCTTCATGTAAATTTTATCACACTACACGAATATAAAACATTATTAGATAGCCTCCAATCCATATAAAATGTCTCCTATGAGATTTACTTAGTTTATGTTGACAAACATAAAAAAAAAAACAAATTCATAGAGATTAAATGATGAAATGGGTTTTATGTGTCTCATGTCAGAGGGTCTTCTATTTTTAAATTTGGTGTTATTTGGGCATAATGATACACACCTATAACCCCAGTGTTCTGGGAAGCTGAGTCAGGAAGAGAGTGAGTTCAAGCTCAGCCTCAGCAATTTAGTGAATTAGAAAGATCTCGTCTCAAAATAAACAATATAAAGGGCTCAGTGTGAAAGTTATGGTTTCCATCCCTAGTACAGCAAAACAAAAACAAACAAACTTTTGGTGTCAAGAAATGCAATGTCTTACTAATAATTTCTTACTGATATTGTAACAATATCCTCATAAGTACTCATTCTATAGAAAGAGGAGATAAATTCGAAGCCAAATATCCTCTGTTTATTGCTAGCTTTGACATTGGGAAAGTTATTTAACCAGTTTATTGTACAGTATATGTGATGAAGGCTTAGAATAGTGCCTGACATATAATATTTACATAGTAAGTAATTGTAGAATGGATATTACTCTGTGGCACAGTGCCAAATGTATAATGATGTGTGATAAAGACTTATATGCATATTTGCGTGTTACCTCTGCTCTCGAATGTGTGAATATACATGACAACCAGAACTCTAAGAAGGCCATCAATTTTCTGTGTGTGAAAATGAACTGTTAAATACTTTAAACCTCAAACATTTAATGATTTTTACATTGAATTTACATTTTTCCATTTAATTGTCCTTGCTTTAAATTTCTCATGCCTGGATAAAATATTGAGACAGAAAAAATACTAAAATTAATGTATCATTAGGAAGGACCAGATTTTCTTTCTCTAAACCAAAATCAAATGCCATCTGAAGATTTGTACATAATCTATAAGCTTACTTAATTCATCTTATAATATTTGTAACATTTTGAACATTTGTAACATTTTGAACAGTCCTTGTTGCAAAACTTAATTAAATCTATCTATCCTTCTCTTTCTGTGTCTGCCCAAAGAGTACTAACACAGTTAGACTGACTCAGGTCTGGGGTTATATCTCTCTCTAATAATATGTGATTCCATGATTCTCTTGTTAAATGAATTACAAATTATTTCTTCTTTGAAGATATAAATATTGAGCAGAAACAGTAATTGCTCTTGCACAGCTAAGTTCAATAAAACCTTCTGCAGAGACAGAAATATTCCACATGGCTCTTGAGCCCTCGAAGTGTAACTAGTGTGACTGAGGAAATGAATTTTTAATTTTATTAGAATTAATTTTGATTTAAATTAAAATAGCCACAGCTCTAGAGTTATCAATTCATAAATAAGATTTGTGAGGGTTGGTTGGAACTAAAGTACAACATAAAATTTATCAGCTTGGGCAATGCCTTTAAAAGTAGCAATGTCGCCCTCTCTTTTCAGTCTCCTGCACACAGTTACTCAAGCTATGACTCTGGCAAAAATGAGAGTGTAGACAGAGGCGCTGAGGACCTGTCACTCAACAGGGGGGACGAGGATGAAGATGACCACGATGACCATGACGATTCTGAAAAAGTTAACGAGACAGATGGCGTTGAAGCAGAAAGGCTGAAAGCTTTTAATGTGAGTCCTGCCACACTCCCTGTATGGTTCAGTTTTTACCACTTGACTTCATGTTGTTGCTTGATGGTCAATGTGTATATTTTAGAGACATGTTTGTTTGATTTACAGAAGGATTTAAAAAGTACATGAAACTCTCTTTGCCAACTAGACACCAGAATTGCTGTGCTTTGTTTAGAATTTTAAAGCTAAATGTGAGCTGAAAACTGGAATGGTGTTGTGTGAGTATGCATGTCTACATAGCAGATAAAGGGGCTCAGCTTATTTCTCGGATGAGTACGCCTGTCCCTCACCAGTTACTCAGTTATTTCTTTTGCTTTCCTAGCTTATCTAATTATGCATGACACAGTCAATTGTTTGTTTTCAGAGATTAGTCCACTGTGCAGTGTAGCAATATATCAGTCGTATTTATCATTAACAGAGAATTTAATGGGAGGCTCAATTGTCACAATGTACTGTTATCTCCTGATTTTTTTCTACATGGTAGTCTATTCTTTCTGTCTGTGTGTCTGTCTGCTTTTTCTCTCTCTTCTTCTCTCTCTATTTTTTAATCCAACCATTTAGAAAATCTTAAAAGAGTATTTGCTTAAAATTTCTGGCTTCCCATTTCAAAGTTCTCCAGTGCGTAAACCAGGAAAGAATATTTTTCCAATCGGTAATCAAGACAGGAAGCTAGGAACAGAAGACAGCAGCCCTCCAAACCCTTCTCCTCTGTCTCCCTCTTGCCAACAGATGTTTGTCAGGCTGTTTGTAGATGAAAACTTGGACCGAATGGTCCCAATCTCTAAGCAGCCCAAAGAAAAGATCCAGGCTATCATTGACTCATGCAGGAGACAATTCCCTGAGTATCAAGAGCGTGCCAGAAAACGCATACGTACTTACCTCAAGTCCTGCAGGCGGATGAAAAGAAGTGGTTTTGAGATGGTGAGTTTTGAATCAAAACACAGCCCTAGATTCCATCCAAATCCCACATGTAAACCATGACACTATTTTTTTTTCATCTTAGTGTCTTTTTTTTGTTTTTTGTTTTTTGTTTTTTCTTCCATAATGTCAGGTCAAAGGGTTTTTTTGTTCACTTGTTTGTTTTTTCCCCTTCTCCTTTTCATCTCCCTGAAGTATTTCTTGCCTTTGTTTATTTAATAAAGAATATCTTGGGAGATCAGTGCTCACAGAACCACGTGGTACCATGTCACAGAAAATGAGGATGTTCCGAGTAAAACCTAGGGAGAACCAGCATCTTGTTCATGTTTTTGTTTTTTTTTTTCCCCTTCACTACTAAAGTGGATCTGAGGTTGACCAAGGCTTGAGCTGAAGCATCAATTGTTGCTTTGGATGATATGAGAATGGCTTTCTCTGAAATGAGAGGGAATGAATGGATGGATCAATCTGAAAAATACCATTTTCAAACCAACAATTAACAAATAACAGTTCAGAGTGTGAAAATGCTCAGACGAAAAGAAGGCTTTGTTGGGCTGGGAAATTTATTTGTGGGCTTCTTGATGGTACCATGAGATTTAGTATTCACTGGGGCTTGGTAGATGGATGAGATTATGTTGTTAGAGGTTACTTGTGGGGTGGAAATTAGGAATCCATGGTTTTTGAACTTCATTCTATTTTACCTTGCTCCAAATTTACAATGAATGTTTTACTTTTACTTTTAATTTTTCTGTGTGTGTGAATGGAAATGTAGTAGGGATTTTTCTGAACCCCCCCTTTTTTGCTACTCTTATCTGAGAAGACTGCATAAAAGCCTGAACTGTGTTTAAAATATGTACCTCTAGTTTATTAGTGTCATGGGATAGGAGTTGCCACAGATAAGCAAGGTTTTAGAGTATCTTATCTATAAGAATTTTAGAGATGTAGTCCAGAGAAATTAATGACAGGCATAACATTTCCTCTCTGTATGATAAATTCCCCACATTGGCTTATAAAAATATCTTAATTTTTAAAGAAAAATGACTGTAATTTAAAGAACAGACAGTCTTTGCACATGGTCAGAGTATGTGCGCTGTTCTCTGGGAACTTGGCAGCCAGGTCTGGGTCCACCACCTTCCTGCCAGCCTATCTGGGTGAGTTACTTCCGGTGTGCTCAGCCTCCTCCACTGGAGAGGACCCCAATTTTTAACATTTGCAGCTATGAGAATTACAGAAGTTGCTTCACCTCTGCATGCCATTTCTGGAAAACACTAAGCATTCAATAAACCTTGGCCCTAAAAATATTATCAAATATAATTTAATTCATCATCTGAAAAAAGTTTCTAAAGTGTGGTTTTATTTGGGCCACTCCAATTAATGGTTTGCTTACTTCTTAGGACACCTACGTTGGAATTGGAGTTTATGGTCTATATGGATCATTTTACAGCAAAAATGGTATAACTTGGTAATAAATACAACAATAGAAGTGGTATAAGGTAAGAGAGAATGAGGGATTACTTGAAGAAATTGAAGCTATTACCCCTATTATAAAATTGTTGAAATATCACCATGCTCTGTAAAATACTAGTCAGGTGATAGATGAAAAGACACCTAGCCAAAAGCTAAAACCCAGAAACTAACAGTGGCATCAGGTTCAGGGTCACTTAACAGTGACATAAAATCCCAATGGAAACTAAGTACATCTCTGAAAACAGTGCACTATAAATACTCATTCTCTCCCAGTGACAATAAAGGTAAGGACATCATTCCTCATATTTTTACCTGTATCAGCCTCTAGCATTACTATTTTTCTAACATTTTAATGATATTTAGAGATTCTTTGTTAATACTTTCCTTATTTTTATATGTAAAATTTTTATATTAATAGTTCTTTTTAAAACTTCACTATGCAGAATTCTTAACTTCTTTTAAATATATTCAGACATTTAGTAATTTTTAAAAATTAATTGACATTTGAATAGTTGTATTTATTCATTTTAATATGGCATCTATTTGGTATAAACTGTGCTATATATGGAAAACAAAAAGTCAAGAAGTTTTACAACTTGATCTTGAAGTAACTCTTCTGTAGAGCAATTATATAGGATTTAACTTTCAATAATTTTTATTCATTTGTTTATTTCATACATATATGGTACACATTACATTATACAAAAATAAGGGCAAATTCATGTCCAGTTTGTTAATTAGGAGTAAAACATTTTCTACATCATTGTGATATGTTGAGGGGACAAGTTATATGAAGTAAAATGCTTAAGTAGTGACAGAAGACCCTATGTAAAAATTTTAAATGAATTTCTTGGTTATAAATGGTATTACATTTAGTGCATTTTTGTTTCATATGTTACTCACTAATGTACCATTGGAAAAAAATTGAATCCACTATGTAGTAGACATGTAATAGCTTTCTATCACAATGACAAAACACCTGAAGTTATCAGCAGGAAAAGTTTGGTTGGCTCAAAGTTTTGGAGATTTCAGTCCATGGGCAGTTGGCCCTGTTGCTGTTGGGCCTGTGGTGAGGCATCACATTATGGTAGAAAGCATATGACAGAACAAAGCAGCTCATCTCATGACAGCTGGGAGGCAATGGGAGAAAGAGGAGGGCCCACATCCCAAGATCCTCCAGAAGTCCACACCCCTCTAACACAACGTCCTCTGACTAGCCACTCCCTTTAAAGGTCCTACCACCTCGACTGCACTATAGGCTGAGGACCGAGCCTTCAACACATGGGCTTTTAAGATCACTTAAAAAGCACAGAAACACAGTTGAAATTTTAAATGTTTTTGTATATTGTTTTATTGACAGGGAACATATATAGGATTTGTGTCATTTTGACATCCATCTTTACCCAGAATAGCTAGAAAGAGGCATGAAAGTAGTAATCACAACTAAACTTTTTACATGAATAATTATGTCCCCTATTTTATTTTATTTTTTTGGTATAGGGAACCGAATTCTGGACGTTGCCCTTGTGAGGCAGGCGGCAGAACTACTGAGCCAAATCCCCAGCCAGCTTGTCCCCATCATTTTTAAGTTTAATATGAGATAATGTACACAGGACAATTTTTCAAGTTGAAACATTAAACAAAAATCTTCTATTGTGTTTTGTATAGGTAAATGTGAAGAAAATGTATAATTTAAAATGCATGATTACTTTTGCATGTAATTATTCAACAATGTATAACAAGTCAACGAAGACCTTTATGAAATTTGTATAATACATAACTGTAAAAATGCAGTCTTAAGAGGCAATTCTCTATTGTAAAGTGGATCTAGCATTCTTTCACAAGCTCAGCTCTTCGTTACTTAGTTACTATAGTCAGAAGATCCCACAAGTAGAATGAAATATAAAAATATAAAATTATATGCTTCTGACTTTAAGAAATGCAAAGGATTATTCCCCTAGATGTAGTTTAACACAATATATAGCTGTAATAAACTTGAGAATCTTAGCATTTACTTTGACTACATTTCTTCCATTGTTAATACAAAATCTGTTTGTGTTTAATTATTTTACACTATCCCTGAATGAATTTCCATGCCAGTGCAAATATTTCTAATTGGCTTCACTGGATGCATACAAATCTTAGGTTATATATTTATACATATTTATTTCATTGAAATTGTCAAGTCCTTCGCAGGTCTTCATTGCTTAAGCAGCAAAAGTTTCTGTCATGCTCCAGTCTTTATATACATGAAGTAGAATAACTAGAATGATTCTTTTCTAAACATTTTCACCAATTCTCTATTACCAATCATCTCAAATTTAAAACAAGTCTTCACTGTTGTTAGTAAAAGGGCAAGTTTAAAGAAAAATAAATCTAGTAACTTAGATTCAGAATGCCGTCAGAGTTTTCACTGAATTGTGAACTTATGAATTGTGAAGCCATTAAATTAAACCTTGAGTAAATATGGTATATTAAGTTTTTATTGATTCTGTTGTATAGCTTTGACTCTCAAGTTACTTCAGGTACTTCTCTGAAGAATAGTTGTTCATTGTTCAAAAAATACATTTCTCCAAGGTGCCCTTATCTTTAATTCAATAAAAAATATAACAGAAGCAATGATTTATGAATAAGGTAGAGTTGGTCCCTACTGAGTATCATTTCTTTTATGTAATGAGGTTTCTTGCTTTTATTTCCTCAAATTGCATAGAGACTCTTTCATGACTTTGCATTTGTTTCCATATATTTCTGTAAAACTTAAATCAAGATATTTAGGGGTGATATAGACTAAGAGGTTTCTAGTCCATTATTTCTTTCATGTCCCAAATTTTGCCATGTACCTAGTTAGGTCAAGTAGCCTAGGTATTTGAATTCAATAACTTCAACTTCTTGAAAATTTCCTAGTTGGTTGTTTTAAATAGTATGTGGTTGACTAATTTGGTTTATATAAAGCCTCATGCAGTTTTTATAAGTTGGCCAAGGACACTGTCCCTTAGGCTATGAAATATCCAGTGGAGAAGACTTTGTTTTAGAGACTTCTTTCAAAATTTAATGCAAGAAAAAATTTATTTCTCATGAGAAAATAGTGTTTTTTTTATCAGTTCTCCCCACTAGGAGCGCACAACTCTGCCTTTCTATGCAAGTTTAGAGCCAAACTTTTTCCAAGGTCACTATTGTCTTTCTAATCATCTTGGTGTACTTATTTTCACGGTGGATCTGACATTTATTTTAAAGAAGAAAGTAAAACATAACTTTTAAATAAGGAAATATTCTAGTTCCAGAAACACCAGAAAAAAATGTCTTTCATTTTAAAGAAATCATATATCTTTCAGAGGATTTGACTTCTCACAGTATTTATCTTTACTTGTCTAATGCTGCTCACAGTAGAGTTCAGAACTCATTTTTAATTCACAGCTTCCCTGATATTACAAGCACTTCAACAACTAAATATGCAGTGACACGAAATATGCATTAACAATTAGAGATATAAAAATGAAGAAATTAAAGTGCTTTTGTAAGCTGAAAATTCTATCAGAAGTATACTTAGTCCCTCATACAAGATCATGCATAGAGATATTAAACATATATGTTACATGTGTGGCTATTACAATATTATTCCCATTCTTCACACATGAACGCAACTGTGCACATTTCCTGTTTATGACCAATTAACTTAATTGGTACTAATTAGGAAACATCTTCTTTGACTTCCCTACTTCCATCCTATAATACTTCCCTCATTTTGGCGGGGAGTACCAGGGATCGAACTTGGGACCTTGCACTTGCAAAGCAGGCAGCAGAAGCACTAAGCTAAATCCTTGGCCCTTCCCTGAATAATTTTGATATTTCACCTTCTGATCTCTCACTTCACCATTTTCAGTTTCAGTGATCTGAATCTCCACTTCAGCCATTATTAACACAGATAAACCTTTGTCCTTAGTCATCACTCAAAGAGCCTGCACAAGCATTTTTATAACTATCTAAGCATTCCCAAATTTTCTCCATTATATTTATAGAAAATGAGCACTGAACTTATTTGTCCTAGACAAATAACCTGGCCACCCCTGCTGCCATATTATTCTACCTTCTTTAGGACATTGTTCCCCAACCACACTTACTTTCCTACACATCCAGGTTTTCTGTTTCACTAACAGTGAGGGTAATTTCATTTTTTTGCTTAACAAAATGTCCTCTGATGGCAGGAAAGCATTTAATATTTTACATCTTTCTTTGCCAGTTTTCTGAAAAGAGTATTTTTTTTTACTTGCTTATTTTCTTGAAACTATTGCTTTTCGGCCTCCTTACTTACCTTTCTTTGCTTTGAGGTAGTTCCTATAATTCTCTGGTTGGCCCAGAACTGCATTTTACTCTACCCACAGTTGCAAATATCTGCCTTTTATATGCATTACCCTACTGTCAAAGTAGAATAGGAGTCACCAGCAAAGCTTTGGAATTTCATGGCGAATGTCAAGCAGAACAGTTTTTGTTACATCGCCCCACACTATATTCTCTCTCACTTACTCCCTCTACAGATGTCCACTTACTTCCGTAACCAAACCACCAGTAATCCCTCTTGACTTGCCTATTTCTCTGAACAGTCCTTCTATTATAATTTACATCACTCTTTACAAACTTAGGTTAAGATTCTACTGATCACCAAATTTTGTTTGTTCTTCCTTAGCTGTATTTTCCAGATAAATCCTGTAATTTCCAATTTTGCTTACTATCGCCTTTATTTTGGCTTTTCATCCCAGGTACCTATAGTCTTGCATAATCTTTCTAACTCAGCTCTCTGCTTCTACCAAACACACTCCTCTGTACACACTGTGCCTAAGCAGAGGCAAAACTAGGGTTTATGAATCCTGAGCATTATAATACTTGGGGCATCTTTAAAAAAATACAAAATCATAAGCAGAAAAATAAATATTCACAGTTTATAAGCATAGCACATGAAATACTGTATTCTTAAACCACTGAAATCTTAAAGATTCAAACCCTTCTCTCCAAAGATCTCTTTAGACAGCGAAGCTTCTTGGTTTTCTTTGGCTTCTCCCATAGAATGTGTACAACATCCACGAACTCCAGTGCTGAGAAAACCTGTTCAATAGAGGAACCCTGGTGTCTCAGCTTCATTGGCTTTATGGTAAACCCACTTTTATTCCTGGACTCATCCTTCCCAATTCTGGCTGCAGTAGTATGAAACTCTAACATGTCAGGGAAAAAAATAAATTTTATACAATAATATTTTAGAGTATGACCTTTTTGAGTGGATCTGAGTTCATGTGATGTTTCTGAGTCTCCATTTTTCTAAAGGAGAGGATTGTTGGAATACTACCTGTGATGTTGTATGCAAAATGTTTAAGGTATGATCTGCTACTTGCATCTATCTACTTTTGCTTTTAACCTGTTGCATTATTTCCTCTCACATCTTAGTCAATCCCACAGCACTGCTGCTGCTTCTCTTAATATGTTTCCTCTTGGTCACAAATTTTTCTGGACTTGGGGATTATGAGTACCTTTTCTTCATTTTTTGCTAAATGTATGAAAAATAGAGAATAACCACACTGTAAAGAATGTAGCCACCACATTTGGCAGAGTTACTCATCACTGAACCTTATCATTTGAACAAGATGTTGAGCTGAGCCTCCTGGAGCACTTCACTGCCTCTACTCCATTGCAGACACATACAAGTCCTGCCTAAAATATAACAAGTTTTAAATACCTGGCTATGCTCAAAAAAAAAAAAAAAAAAAAAAAAAGGAAGAAAAGAAAAGTAAGCTCTTAAGTTGCATAACAAGTTAGGAACGTAGGAAAAGTGAATGGAAACACAAAAAGATGAGGGCTGAGGATTGGATGACCACCCATTCAGGACTCACAAATTTCATTTTGTGACCAAGAAAGAACATAAAATGAAAACTAGCAAAGCTCAGTCTTCCATGAAATGCAAGTTAAGAAACCTCAATTTTCAATTTCTAGAAATAAAAACATGAGGCTTTATAAGCAATGACATTAAAACCTTACTATGTGGATGAAATAGAATATAATATTTAATCAATAAGAAAAAAATTAATAAACTGGGCAATTAAAGTATGGAAATTACCCACATAATGAAAAGTGAGAAGGGAAATATGAAAAAGAATTTAAGAAGTACAATGTTCTGACAGGCATTCCAGAGAAGAAATTAAGGAAGAGCCACCATTCAAAGAGATAATGAAGAATTTTCAGGATCACTTGGACCATGAACCTTCAAAACAGAGAATAAAACCAGCACTCAGAAGTATAAATAAAATAAACCTATTTGTAGAAATATCACATTAAAACCACAGCAGAGGAAAGAGACTCTAAAATTTACTCCTAGAAAGAAACAACAGATTGTCTGAAAGAGAAAAGCAAATAGACTGAACAACTTCTTGTCCTTATAATTGATGTCAGAAGGCGGTCTTTAAAATTCTACGGAAAAACTCTTCAAAGTTTTAAAAGCAACTACTTTAACTTACAAAGCAATGATGACCTAAACTCTCATGTTCAGAGTGAGGAAGAAAAGCAATATTTCAGGCAGCTACCGAGGTTAAGACAAGCTGGATCTGGATTCAAAGGAGGCAACTGAACCCAGAAGCAAACGATGGGAAATGAAAAGGATGGTTGGGCAAATCTACAGAAATCACCCTGATTTCATACTCAGTGGATCTCAGTTCTTGTTTATGCTCTTCCAACCTGTGAACCTCATATCCTGGAGCTTCAGCGCCCTCATGGGAAAAAAAAAATGGAAACAAATGAACTTATCTCATGGTGAAAACCATCAGTACTTGAAATAACAAATGTAAACATCCCTACCTACTGCACTTGAGAAACGTGATAAAATGCTAATTGGAAGTTGATTCCCACACTCCCCTTTTTCTGGGAAACCTTCTTGGTCTCTCAGTCTGCTTAACTACTTAGAGGATTGAACTAAATATACTTTTATCGATCCAAATCTCACTTCTAGCTATGAGCAGCCTCAAATCTTTCTTTCTTCTGTGTGCAAATTGTACTTTGTGGTACATCTTTTGTAGTTCATTTTATCCTGTCTTATATCACTGTTATCTATATATAGACCTTAGCTCCTTAATATGAAGTTATGTTCCTTGAATGCTATGCTTTTGAACTTGTTTGTCTCTGTATCACCCACGGTGTCTTACGTAGTGTAAGAATTGCTCATGAAAACTATTCAATTCATGTTCAATTCAGCTGAATTAAAATTGTTGGATGAAAGATTGAGTGAATGAATAGATATTTAATAATGTGGTAGCTGGTGGTAGGAATTAGTTGAGATAAGCTGATCTTTATTGTTCATTGTATGTTGCATACAGTATCTTGCAATTGGTATTTTAAAAACAATCACTAACAAAAAAAATGTAGCCTAATGTATTTTAAATCTTTTTTGTTTGTTTTTGTTTTTATTTTTGTGCAGTACTCGTGATTCAACCCAGAATTTGAGTATGACAGACAAGGGCTTTACCACTGAGTTACAACCCTAGCCCTTAAAAAAATATTTTGAGAAAGGATCTTACTAAATTTTCCAGGCTGGTGTTGAACTTGCGATCCTCCTGCCTTATTCTCCCAAGTAGTGGGTATTATATGATGATTTCTTTTCTTCTTAATGAAGATGGGTATATACCATTTAATTTTAATTTTTCTTTTAACCATTGAAATGCTGATATGTAAATATTTTTATCTATTTGACAATTACTGTGAATAGTGATAGTATTATGTTAATAGAATTGGTTTAAGTTTTGATTTCACAAAATATAGGTAAAAGTACCATGATCTAATAATTTGTAACCATATGTTTTCAGGATTAAATGATATTTCCTTGTGGAAATTAAAATTACAGATTACTTTGTTAAAAATGAAAGCATGATGATGAGGCCTGTGTGTGCTCAATGGTAAAACATGTAATTCACATGCACAAACCTTGGGATTGCTAGGGAGCACTGTAAAAGAAAAAAGAAAGAAAGAAAGAAAGAAAGGAAGAAAGAAAGAAAAATTAAAGGTGAAAACATGCTTAGTTATCTTGTCTCTTGATTAGAGGTGTTTTTTAACATGACATTAACCAAACCATGCTTCTAAATAATTTTCTGTGTGTTTGCAAAAGATCATTATTAGTGGCCAATAATATTGAATAATTAATGCTAAGGTATAGATCAGTAATTCATATGTGTTATAGTCAAAGGCTAAATGTACATTGATGAGTATATATCATACTTTTGTTAAAGACACACTTTCAAACTACATTTAAATTAGTCACAGCAATTTTCCCAAGAAACAGGGAAATGCAGCAATTCACTTATAGTTGGATCCAGAGGCTCAAAGGCCCGGTTAACTGTTTTCTCTTTTCCTGACTGTGCTTCTCTCCTGTATTGACTGACCTCTCAGACAGATTCCTGCTGCCTGCTGGGACACAGTGCCATCAGCAGTTGTAAGCCTTTAAAAGCCACCCTCCACCTTTGCATCTTGGCTCCTTTGAAAGGCTTTTTATCCTACCTGTATCAGATGTCAATTCTGGGATCTGTAATTGATAACAAAGCTCTTCGTTCCCTTGACTGCTCAGGAAGCCAGGTCCGGTCTTTGCAGAATGCTGCTTAACATCTCTATCGAAACCATTCAGATTGGATTAAGGGCAGTTTACTGTTTTGTCTGTTTCAGCAATTCTTATCTGAAATCTTGAATTGGCTATGGTTCAGAGCCCCAAACTTTTCAGATTTTGTTTTGTTTTTGGTAATAGGGATCGAACTCTGGACCTTCCATTTGCCAGGCAGGCAGCAGCAGCACTGAACTAAATCCCCAGCAACTTTTCAGATTTTAGGACCTGTTTGAGTACATGGTCTTCATATTGTACAACATTCATGGTGGGGTCTGGAAAAATATCATAGATAAAAATATATCTTCATTTCTGCAGTACCATGGTGAATAAATTAAGAAAAAGAAAAGCTATTAAGTATCCTCATGTCACTTTTTTGCCAACTGAGTTTAACCTGTTTTTGAAAAAAAAAATTGCAATTTATATTAATATTTAAGAATTCCTGACCAAAAAGTTGTAGATCCATTATAAATACACTTTAGTTCATGCGTATTAAATCCTACATGCCAAGCATTATTCTAGCTTGAAAAGCAAACTGCTATGATGCCAGAGGTAGCACTGATATTTGTTTATGTTCATATCTCTAAACTTGGCAAAATTCCTGACATACAGGTGGTGCTTATGAAATCTATTCGTTGAATAAACAAGTGAAGAAGTAGTGAATTTATTTTCATTACTTCATAACATTATCTATGATATGAGCATTAGTTTTCCTATTCATTATTGGCTGGCTGCATCTGCTTTGCCATTTATAAAAGGAGAAATGAGGATACCGGGGAACTCAGACATTAAATCACAAAAATAGTCATATTGATACCAACTAGATGATTATGAAATAATACCAGGTCATTCTGACCTGGTTGCTGAATTGCCTCTATACTGATGTCTGTGAATGGAGCTACTAGTCAACAGTAAGAAGGAGCTGAAACTTTCTTCTACACAGAATATGAAATTATACCTTCAGGCATAAATATACCATTTTGGAGAGCAAGTATGTACATATCATGAAGTTTCAGAATTCTTGATTATACATTTTATCAGTAGCAAGATTAGGAGAAATAATCTTAGCACAGAACTCTACCTACCTTCTGACTGTTACATCATTTATTTTAATTGTCTCTAAAGGGAGTGTCTTTTTTACAACCTTAATAGATGTCACAGTTGTTCTCAATCTGGTCTTGGCTAATAATTGATTAAATTTTACTTAAATACTAAAATACATTAAATGAACCCATAAGCATAACCTTACAGTCTTCATTTAAAAAAAAAAACCTTTTTATAATTGTAACAGTTGTACAGCTTCTTAATTGTACAACCAAAGTTCAGAAGACTGTAAAGTTGTTTAATTTTTATGGTTTTAAGACCAAAAGATGGAATAGTTTGTTGGTGTGGTGACAAGTTTCACTTGCATCTGTAAGGAAAGACAGATTTACACTTTGCCAATAGCAATCACATCTTAAGTTCCAATTAAAATGTGACTTTTTCAACTCAAAACGCTCCATGTGATAGTTTAGCCATCTGTTGGACTAAATAGCCGCCACTGATTTGAGCCTAGATAATTATTTCAATAAGAGTAGTGCTGGGAAAAGTTCAACTCACATTCCAGTTGAGAATGATGATTAATTATGAAGAGATAATTAGTAGTTGCAGTACTTATATTCAGGAGATAAATAGGGGTAGATCTCCCCAGTGTTGGTATGGATCATGGACAGTGTATAATTATATACATATTATTATTAGTCTTCTTTTAAGATATGTACCACAGGATATATTTACTAAGATGTCTTCCACTTTAAAGAGAAGGCTGTGTTTCATACGTTACCTTGCTTAATGCTTTGTATTTGATGTTTCTGTGAAAATACTGGTACCTCCAGTTGTTACGTGAATGTTTTTGTGTTTCATGGCCACTCTTAAGGAATCTGTAGGCTTTGTCTCTGGTGACATCTGACTGTCTTTAGCACGCCCTGCTATTATGTGCCAGGAAGAACTTAAAGCAGTGGTCAACAGCTGACAGAAAGATTTCAGATGGCAATGATTCTCAGAATTTATACTAAATAATCACTTTAGATTGCTTTGTGATAAAGTTGATTTATAAGAAGCACAACTGATTAATTTCTTCTTCACTTTCTTGATATGAGCGCATTTGAGTTGGGAAATGAATAGAAGCCAAGTATGGCAGGGAAAAAATAAGACTCTGACTTTTAACTTTAACACCTTATAACCAGGCACAGCATTATCGAGCTCTGTGTGGATTGGGAGTGCTGTCATTTATTGCTGGTTCTTTAGTGTTAGGGGTGAAAGGATTTTTAACATGATTCTTTCTCTCAAAGGAGAGAAAGAATTTCTGTGACTGGCTCCTGCATTCTCATTTTGGGTGTAAAACCAAGTTTAATTATGTTTCATATACAATACGTTATTTCTTGGCCCTCAGATCCTCCGGTTCAAAAATCTTATGAAGTTAGATTGCATCAGTTTAGAACTTGTGGCTTAATATGACAAGTTACATTTTTATCTTTATGCTGTTAATGAAGAAGGGTTTTAAATGATTAATGAGAAAAATATAGGAAGAAGAATTTCAATTATCTTAGTATGGCATTAGAACATTTAGGCTGAATCACAGAATGAGGTTAGCTTTGAAAGGATTCCTCTTCAGTGTTTAAGATCTCCAGGTTTGTGAAAGCTTGTTGTGGCCTTAAATGTAAAATGAGAATAATTCCTTGTTATAGATTATTATTTCCAATATATCATGAGGCTTACATTTGAATCCAGCATTTCTATATACATAGCTTATGGTCTTGGGAAAGTTATAATTTTCTATAAAATATTTTCCAATAAAATATTTTTAGGGAGCATTTTGAGGCTCAGATAATGAATCTAAGCCTTTTTGTATTTATGTCTGATCATCTTAAGCACTCAGTAGGAGTTAACTGTTATTAATATTAATCTAAAATTAAATTAAAACACTATAGGTTTCCTTGAAAGATAAACATTTTGACACATATTTGAGATATAGAAATTTCCTTGAAAAACATATATTAGACTGTAAAAGTTTTTATTTATTTTGTTATTCTTTCCAAGGAGTATGAATCAAGTATGATTTTAATAGACATATGTAGGCTATTTTTAGTCAGCTTAGTTTTTCATTGAGCTCAACAATTTTTATATAAGAATTTTTATAACATTTTATTAATGATAAACTGTGTAAAAGTATGGAGTAAACAACAGAATGCCAAGGAGAAGAGAGCTGAAAACTAGAAAACATGAAACCTATCTTCTAGCTTTGGCAAATTGCTTCATCTATTTGGGTTTGAATTTCTTCAAACATCAGAGAAAAATAATGCCAAATAATTTATATGGCCATTTACAATGATCATTTATAATTGATCATTTATAATGATCAAATTATAATTGTACAGTAAATGCAGAATTCTTTTTAAAAATTATATCACATATATACATGGGCAATATTGAATCCTGTCTTTGCCTCTACTCATTTTTTCACTCTGTAGGAAAGAGCCTATGATTGCCTTATTTCAAAGTTAAGTTTTTTCTCAACACTTGATAGAGTAAGTTGTCAGGTGAACATAAACAATCTCTTGTTTTACTGCTGCAGGACCTTTTTCTAGTTTCAGATGAATCAGTCTAACATATCAGGCAAAGAGCCTATAATCCTTGTGAAATTACATAAATTATAAGTAAGAAATAATTGCATAAATTATTATGATAAATAACTGTTACTGTTATAGTAAAAGGTATCTCTGCTTTTTTATTAAAATGAAAAATAATTTGAAAAGAAATACTACTGTAAGCTTTTAATTTAAAAAGATAATTTGCCTTCTGCTTTCCCTACTCAACAAACTTATATGTTTAAGAAACTTGTATGCTTATTAATACAATTCAATCAGTTTAATAAAATGACTTAGCTTCCTAAATTCCTAATTTGGAAGAGAAATGTCTGATATAAAAATAGGCATAATAAAAAATAGAAGTATGTATTTTTGAATATTATGTGGTTATCAAAAATTGAAATTAGAGAAGCAAAATTGCTGATATTTCATTAAACATCATTATTTCCATCCCTGAAACCAGATGAAGGGTCTAATAATATAGGCTATAAAAGTGTGAACTCTCACTCCTGTTTGCATGATACTAATTATACTCAAATAGTTTGTTTTCTGTTTTGACAGTGGAGTATCTTTATTCTCACATTTTCTGTAATACTTTTGCCTTAAAAATCATTTATGGAAGTAGAACATTAATAGACACTGAATTCCTATGTAGTTTATCGTCCTGGGCTAGGCAGGGGTCATCTTTTAATGAGACACAGATTTATAGCCTAATATTTATTTGATTCTGGACTAGACAGCTTTATCCACATAGTTGGTGAAGTAGGAAATACAATGAAAAGGCAATATGAGTTTTAAGGTTATACTTCTGTCATTGTATGACACTTTTTAAAGGTTTATTTCATCTGACCATTTTCTCCATTATCAAAGCACAGGTATGCCCTTCTGATTGCCCTTCTGATTGCCCTTCATCTTGTCTGGAGGATGCTTCTGCTGCAAGTTCACTCCCATTTCAGGGGCTTCTCTCTTTTGCAGAAATCACATTCCAGTAAGCCGCTGCTTTGTTGTCAGAGGTATTTAGCCATCATTCCAGACATCTCGCAGGTTAGGACCCTGAGCTGTGCCTGCCTTTTCCCTCCAGAGGCTCCTTCAGAAGGAGAAGCAGTGAGGAAGTCTGCAGAGGTAGCTGCAGAAATTGCTTCCTAGTTTCTCTGAGGTCAGAGTCTGACTTCTTTCCACACTACACAAATTATTCTGAAGACCGTCTGAACTGTTGTCTGAATTTAGTTGTTTAAGAATGTTATTTGAGACATAAACTTACTCATTTGGTTAAAGTAAATGCTACATGTCAAAGGTAATAAATAGAACGTATGAAAAAGTCTCATTTAGGTTCCATTACAAAAAAAAATTTAAAGGATCTCAATTAGTTCAGAGACTTCTTATTAATGATATCTGTACATATTTTGGACTAAGGCTTAGAAAACTCTAAGGTTGCATACAATCATTATATATGCTAGAGTCTTATGATACTTTTATTTTGTACTCTTACGTTATTTTGCTATTCATGTGGTTTAATCTTCATGTTACTTTTTCTCTATCTTAATTAAAAATGTTCTGTGTCATTAAGTATCTTCATCTTTCAGCTAGGCTATTTTACATGTAATTATGGGAAAAAAGAATGGAAAACTGTGATTATCAAAAATGATACAAAGAGTTGCAAATAATTTGTAGTTAATTAGGAGTTTAGCTGGGGAACTAATTAATTTTTATGTGATTTATATGGATTTCCAACAGTACCTATTAAATTATTAATATAAACTCTAATTTACAAATAAAGAAAAGCATGGCTTTACACACATAGGCAAGTAATTTCACATCTAAAACATCAAACTTCTGATATTTGGAAATCATATCACTCTACAACTGACTTTGAAGTTTGTATTTAATCTTAAGTATTTTTAAAGCATTTTAATCCCATCATTTGCCACAATTTAGGCTGTAAACATCCATAATATTTGTATAAAGATTATTTGACATGGTGTGAGTGTTAGTTTTTCAGCTCTCTTTTAGCCTTGTCATTTGTTTTGTTTTGTTTTTTGTTTGTGCTTTGTCCTATATTGCAAAAAGACCAAAGGACTTATTTTATTTGCAAAATCCAGTCAGCAATTTTGCCACTGCTGGTTCCTCCTCTAATTTAATGGCCTTGACTAAATACTTGTGACAATGGAGCTGTAGGAATAATGATGGATCTGTGTAGCAACTAAAGCTGTAATCTCTAACTAGCTTTCATTTTTCATCTTTACAATTTCCATTTCCTCTCTCTACTGAAATAAAGTCATTTGAAATAAATGGATACTCCTGCATGTATTGATGGTCCTCCAAGCTCTTTGGAGAATGACACTGGCCTGGTGATGATACTGTTAATAATTTTTTTCATATTTTCTCTCTTTTTTTTTTTAGTCTCGACCCATTCCTTCCCACCTTACTTCAGCAGTTGCTGAGAGTATATTGGCTTCAGCCTGTGAGAGCGAGAGCAGAAACGCAGCCAAGAGGATGCGACTGGACAAACAGCAGGTACTGAGGACTCGTGGGGTCTGGGTTCACCAGCGACAGCAAATACAGTTTATTGATGTAGATGAGCAAAACTGAATGGATCTAAAGTAGACAGAGATCGTTTGTGTGCCTTTAGTTATGAATTTGAGTTTGAGCAATGCTGTGCTTAGGTGATCAGTAGAGATCAAACACACATTTTCTGTGATGAAAAATGGACAGTGATAAAACTGTTATAATTCTGCTGATTTAAAGACAAATTGCTTATTAAGATGCCCTGACCAATCATTTATAATAGCTTTGTAAATTTAGCTTATCATTTATCATTGTTTGAATAAAATAAACCTTTAATTTCCTCTGACCTACTGCCAGTTGCCAGTAGAGTAATGCTGTAGGTGGTGAAAGCATAAAACGACGTTCTTGGTACTGGTGATCGAACACAGGGCTCTTGCACTGCCAGCTACAAAAGCAATAAAATGGGGACAGCATCTAATAAAAATCCATGCCCTGGGATTATCCCTTCATCAATTAATCAGTTATTGTATACTCACAACAAATCATCTCTCTCTCTTAGCTGGGGCCTTAGGCCTTGGTGGTGAGGGTGCATGCACGGTGGGCGTGCCTTGATCATTAGGGTTCCAGTCAGTTCCTCTGGTTTAGCTGTGCCTCTCTGTCCCCCCTCATGTTCTCTTGAATCCCTTTCTCTTCTTTTCCTAATTCTCTTTCTTAGTTTTCCGTAAGAAAGAACTAATCTATAAAATATGAAATTCATTATATTGATCCACTGCATTCAATAATAAATACTACATTAAATATTATAACTAATATATTGAATAATACATTTATACTATTAGTCTATTGAATATTATATGCTTAAATTTTACTGTATTCTGGTTTTTTAATTATTTTACAAAGAACAAACTCGATGCTTCATATTTCTCATTGAGGTTGAGATGAGAAGAGAGACTAACTTAAAGTAGCTCAGTTTTGTTTTCCCTGTGCACTAGTGAATTTTTTTTTTTTTTTTTTTTTTTTTTTTTTTTTTTTTTTTTTTTTTTTTTTTTTTTTTGGTACCGGGGATTGCACGGCAGGCCACCAAACCGCTGAGCTAAATCCCCGGCCCTGTACTAGTGAATTTTAAAGCAAAACATTTTCCCATGCCATGCTTAGAATACTTTAAAATGTCTCAGAAAAGCATCAAATCTGATGATGATTATTATGAAAATGTCATAGATTCATAATTCTGAACACGGCTAAAGATGAAGCCACCAGCTAAATAAAAATACAATATTGGTCTTGGAAATGGGTATGTAAAAATGAAAATTATGAATTTATTAATCATACTGCCAGTATTTATTCATGTGTGTAGCCTCAGTTGAGACTTTTATTATTAAACCTGTGGAATTTATCTTTTCTAAAAATGAGTTGCAGTACTATATCCACAATACCATCTAGCATCATGATTCTGATGGCATATTCTGGAGTGAAATATACCCCATTTTGATTCCCGTCTCTGTCATTACTATGTAGCCCTCAGCAAGTTATGCCAGTTTTGTGTGCTTCATTTCATAGAAAGGTAACAGTAGCAATGCTTGTTCTATTGTGTCGCTATGAGAACAGTCAGTGACAGACACATGTTACATATTTGGCACTTTGGCACATCGTGGGCATCAATAAATGCAGCTTAGAAATCATAGGTTGCATTAATATTAATAAAACTAGAAAGAGGCATTAATAGTATTATTGATGGTACAGGAGTTGTGAAGTCACATTAAGTCCATTTGCAAAAAAAGTTTACTTGTGAAATAGAATTTTGAAATAGAGTTATCTTGCTTGTCATTTAGCCATATATCTTACCTAGCCTACGTTCTGGAGTATCTTTACATATTGTCAATCACACAAACAACTGTTATGAAAAGGAAATGGCAGACACACATTATATTTTACCTACAGTATCTCTCTATAATATTCCGCATGCTGGTACCCACTGATACTTGGTCCACACAATTAACTATTTCTGTCTAAGATATGAACTAAGATATAAACTAAGATATCAACCTCATAAAGTTGCCATGAAGATTTAGTCAATGTATGTGAAAGCATGAATGTTTAATATGTTTACATGTTGTTAAAGATATATTTGCTTGAGTACCTCATAGCAGGAAAATCTCACTCCAGCACCAAAATGTCTACTGTTTACTTGAATAAGAGAGCTACCTAACCTGTCAGAGAGCTACCACTGTTTTGACGATCATTATACTGAACTTACTTTGCTTCCCAGAGCTTTCATCACTTAAAGGAAATTTCCACTGAAAGTGAGAATTTCTACCACTGTCCCTTGGACTGTGGAATTAATGGTCCTTTGCCTAACAACTCATGTTTGCCATTTCTCAGTCATGGTCATAGCACTTGTTTACTGCAAAGGTCATGACTATTGCATGAGGGATGCCCGTGATGCCTGATGCAGAGGAATATTCTTTCTGGGCCCTAAAAGAATTCAGAGGATTTGAGATTTATAGGGGATAAGGAAGAAATGACTTTCTAAATCACATTCTGTGATTTATTGGAAATCCACTAGGCACTGTACAGATTGTTTTTCTTCATCTACTCTTGTCAACCACTGCATGAGTGTTCTTCTCATTGACATCTGAGAGCGCCGAGGCTCAGAGATGTGGGATTATTTGCACAAAGTTGCCAGCTACGAGGACAAGTCAGGTTAAGTGTATGTTCCTGAGGTAGACACTAGATCTTTCTGTGACCTCGGAGTGCTTTCTTATTGATTATGCTTTCCAAAATAAAGCCTATGGCTTAGAACAAACTCAAAGGACTCCTGTCCTCTCCCCTTTGATTGCTATGTTTCAATCGTACAGTTTTCTACTAGAAAATTATATAGTTCATTCACAAAGGCTTTGTACTATACTAGAAGCAGCAAACCAGATTTTGCCTCTATACCAGGCTCTTCAAAAATACAGATTTCCCAAAGCATTTAAGTTTATCTGAAATATGTACACTGTGTACACTGGCTTAGCATTTATAATTGTTATTGCAGGAATATCTAAACTATTTCTTCTTATTACCAGTTTCACAGATCTCCTTTGGGATGCCACACAGACCTCTAACATGTGATCTTCTTCCTACAAAAGCAGACAGTCAAGGGAGCCCTCTTGTAATTGGATCCAACCCTCTGCCTGAGCAGAGAGGGCCAGAGTTCACTGGGGTATTGGCACTGAGATTGTGCTTTCCATGTGCACGCTTAAACCAACTCATAGTTCTTAGAATTTGTTGTTGATTTAAAGATTCTTCCTCGAATCCCTGATTTTCTGTAGGTTCTGTAGGTTCAGAAAAGTCCAAAGCTAGATGCTTGAAATCTGTTTCTGTTAAGCTGCTCCTCTAACCCTTTGCCACTAGTGTGAGCCACGTGGAGAGCTGTAATTGTGTGTGTCCTTCAGATTTTATGAAGCTTGATGAATTAATTGGATTTTATAAAGCTCTTTGAGCTATGAACATGAAAGGTGTTACAGACGTGTTAAATACTTTATTTCAAATGTCCATTGCACACTAAACTCCAGAGGAAGCTTGTTATTATGCAGCCCCAGCCCTGAAGCAAGCCAGTGGCAGAGAGGAGCCTCCCCTTCAGGAGAAGTCACATCTCGCCAAACTCAGCCAATCTCTCATGTATTTAAAAATATATCCAGCATTTCCTTCCTTTCAATAAGAAAATCTGGAATTTTTGTATTATCTAAGAAATCTTTCCTTACTTTGGCAACTCAAAGAAAAAGCATAAGCAAAGTTCGACTCCACTTCTGTAGTTCTATGACATAACTCCAACGGATGGGTGGGATGTCCTTTTTATGTGTCTGTTATTTGGGTATTAATTCGTTTTTAACCTTAAAAGCAAAGGTTTCTCATTGTTCTCAGTCCTCTTGAAAAGACAGAGGCAGAAAATGAGAGAGATTAGAGCTATTTGCTGGTGGGTTATCTCTTAGTGATGTATACTGTTTGCTGTTTTCACCTTTTATTCATAGGATTGATGATGGGTCGATACAGGGCACTTTCCTTGATTTCTCTCCTATCTTGAAGTTAATTTAGTTTGCAGTTCTGTATAAGGGATCACATAGAATAACAGTCAAGGCTTTCCTGGCAGGAGCTGAGCAAATACAGCCCTTGAAGGATGAAGCATCAAGTGCCAGGTGACAGTTTATGCAGTGACTAGGAAAGGTGGGGAATCAATGACTGACTGAGATCTAACAACTTTGACTCCAGAGAAAAGAGCCCAGTGGGACGTGTGGCATGTTTGTAACCTGTGATATAGTGGAAGGTGAGGAAACAGAAAAATCCTGTACTAAAAATCAGTGCATCCCTAAGTCAAAACAACCAAACAAAAATTACATGCATACTTACATCGTCCAATACTTAAAAATATTTAATAAGTACATAGTTTCCTGCTACCGTTCTTCACTAGTGTTGAATTCACTGAGTTTTGTTTTGTTCTGTTAGGGCACAACTAAGCAGGTGCATTATTGAAAAATGTAACTGTAGGTTGAAACGTAACCTGTGAACGTGGTGACAATTTCAGTAGGGTTTTGATTTTGCCATGTGCACATTTGAAAACTATCCATAATACTATAGTCAAGGCAGTTTTGATTTAGGTGGTTTTTCTGTCACAGTGCTTCTTCCACAACATCAACTTTAACTAAGACCTAACACAAAGTGACATTTTTTCCATAGGATTTTATTCTTAAATTTAAACATTGTCATAGTAGCTAACTGTTCTCTGTGACCTATTAGCCCACACTTCGCTAATCCTATTCACAGTCATCCTCAGCTTTTTATTCTACTCCTGGCATCTCCTTTTCTATGTACAACATTTTGTAGAAAAATCTGTGTCTTTGAGTCTTTCAACATGTTTCAACCCAGTCCTTTCATGCACAGGAGAAAATATTCCATGTAAAGCAAAATAATGTTCTGCTGAAGGAAATTCTTGGACCATGTCCTACTTCCTGTGTCACACATAGAATTTTAAACTATTTGGGAAGAATGTGCTTTGCAAATCATTTCATTCAAACAGGTCTTGATGCCCTCATCTGTAAGAACATCAGCAGCAACAACACCAAGAAGCATTTATGGATACAGCATTGTAGGAGAGATTTTATAAGCCTTTTTAATGTAGCTGTCATGAGTTTATATAGCAATTGAGAGTGTAAGGTTTAGAGCAAGTAAATACATTTCCCAAGGCCACAGGGCTGCTCAGGATAGCACTCCACTCTGTTCCAGACCTTTTGCTTCTTAAAATCCTATGTACTGTTATAATTTTAAAAACATTTTTGATCATATAGTTTTAATAATTTAAGAAACAATACAGAAAGAAGAAATAAATTTTAAGGGCTTTTCTACCAACGAGTTTCGTAGTGTAATTATGGCTAATATATTTTTCTGGGCAAAACTTTGCTTCTTAAAAAGCAAAACATTATATTGTAGCCTTCCATTTCACTTAATTTATGAATACTTATTCTATCACGATGGATCTTACAAAGTTTATTTTTAAAAGCCTCTTAAGACTCCATCATGACCTTTCTATAAATTGTTAAGTGCTAAGTCTCCTCTTTTGAGCATCATTTGCATGCGAAAGGAAAGCCTTGTCTATTATTTTTCAGACACATTGTAAGAGATGGACTTACTGGGTCAAAGAACAGGGAGGTTTTAATTCTTAATAACATATAAGTAGCCTATGCCTTTAATCCCTATCGTTTTCCTCCAAAACAGTTATTTTAGCTCATTTATAGGCATATGACTGTTTCAAGCTTATCTTAGCTTCTAGGAAGCTCTGACCCTAAACCAATGGTTTCTAACCCTATCAAACATAGCACCTCTTTTTACAAAAATTACCCTGAATGTCCCTCTCTGAAACCTGAAATACAATATATATTTAATATAAAGTATCTGTGCTCACAATTATATAGATATATAATGCCCTAATATTAATATAAATCATACAGTAAAGAATAATACATAATAAAATATAACATTTTATATGGTAATGTAAGAATACTATGGCACTGGAAGATAGAATGAAGTCATCAGATACTTAAAGTTATACAGCAAGTCTAGGAGAAGGAAGCAGCTAAGCTGTTTTCTGCTAAATGTATGTTACCCCTGTTCACAGTGGTTAATGATGCAAACTTTCCAAATGGTGAGGAAATTTCCAAAGTAAGCCAAGGCATAGATGTGATATTTCAGATGTATGTAAATCAATATATATATGTGAAGTTAGGCTCAGAAATTTCTTTATATTTCAAATAAGTTTACACTTTTTAAGATCAGTTGATTCAAAAAAGGCTTGTGACTAAAAATATATCTAGCTGAATTCTTAAAAATTCATCTGAGAGCAGGCACACATTCTTAGTCACATAAGAGTGCCTGGCATAAGTAAGTTTATCCCTTGCTGACTTAATGTCAGTAGCATCTGCTATTCAGCCTTTGGTAACACTGACTTTGAGGTGCTCTGATATGGACAGAGCCCTCTAGGATTTTAACACAGGATTGAGGATCAAAAGTCTTCATCTATTTCCCAAACAGAATCTGTCCATCTTAGTCATTCCAGTTTGAAGAGACTGAACTTCATACTCAAAACCCTCAAATTTTCATGCCAAATGAATTTCTTTCCACCATTTCTTTCTTCCTTCATTTGGCTTTTGTTTTTGTTATTTTAATTTACCAGAGCCTAAAAGAAAAAAAAGATTTGTATGGTATAAGTTAAACCCAATTTAATGAGGTCCTTGGGTTAATTATGTAAGTGGGGCAACGTTTAGGCAACTAGATGTTAATGGCCACATCAATCACTATCCCAGTGAAAAAAACTAATGGCACCTAATTCCATTTGAATTCTTGTAGCACAATTGCATTTTGTGTTCCTCTTTCAACTGTTTTAAATATCTCCTAATGTACATTTATATTCTTTTCTCCTTTGGCAGTCACGTGATATTAAATTTACAATCAGAATATTGCAACAGCCAACATTTTGCTACAAATACAAAAACAAAAACAGATCAAAGCAAAAGGATATTAAAATGAGTTTCCATCTTTCATAAGTACGCTGTTTGTACACACATCATAGGAGGGTGTGAGCTTGCCTGTGTTTCATTTTCACTGAGGGATTTATACTGAACCGTCATTGAACTCCCATGATCTCTAAAATGACTGGCTACTTTTCTTTTGTCTTTACTTTTGTTTGTTTGTTTTTTTTTTTCCTTAACACTGGAGATTGTACAAAGGACATTCTCACTGAGCTACCTCCCAGACCTTTCATTTTGAATTTGAGAGAGGGTTTCACTAAGTCACTACATTGCACAGCCTGGGCTCAAACTTATGATCCTCCTTCCTCAGCCTCCCAGAGTGTTGGTATTACAGGCCTGGCATTGTTTAGTAAAGAATCTTCTTCCAAAGGAACATAGGTTTTTGTTTTTTATTTTTTGTTTTTTGTTTTTTTTTTTTTCACTTCTACGGGAAATGTATAGTGAATATCAAAATATGACCTAAATTCATGGCTAAATTAGACCAGAATGCTCTTTGGTTTTTTTTTTTTTTTTGGTGTTTGTTTGTTTGTTTGTTTGTTTTTTGGTACTAGGGAATTGAACTCAGGTCCTTGCGCTTGCAAGGCAGGCCACCAAATTGCTGAGCTAAATCCCTGGCCCCTCTTTGGAAATGACTATAATCATATTCTTAAATATGAACACTATGGAAATAGCATCTGTTCTATTTGTGTAAACATATAAAAATTTTATAAACATGAAAGCTAAGAAAAAGTGAGCATACGTATCAAATTAAAATACTCTACAACCAGAATTTCGGTCATATATTAATTTATACTTCACAATTTGTTTAAAAAACTTGAATTCCCACACTACACAATATTTAAGAAACATGGTTAAAATAGCTTTTCTTGAACTTTGTATCGGAGAACACTTATCCAGATTTCTGTTGTTATTTTGTGAAGAAAATACAGTAATTACCTTACAAATTTTATTCCTTCAACATTAGCTCAATAACATGGGAAGGCTTCCAATGGGTATTAATTCTAATTTTATTCTTAAAACATTTTAATTTTTAAACTTTCATTTTTTCTGTGGTTTTTTGAACTGCTCTGTTTCCTTATCAATAAGAAAATTAGTTCTAAATAGGCCTTAACATGCTTTATTTGTCAACTACATATTATGTGGTCATTATGTGGCTGAAATTTTACTTAGCACAGCACTATAAAAAAAGTGAGTGGGTGTTCTTTTCTGTGAGGGAAACTTGGGATTCTGGTAAAAAATGAAAGATAGGGGAGTTGGATGTTAAAGGTTGACCTAGATTGTGCGGGAGTCTTCAGTAGCCTGTGGAGTTATGTGGGCTTTAATACCTGCCAGAGGGAGTGACATGACAGGTTTCTAGGAAGCTTCAAAACGCAGTGGATAAGAAGGTGTGCATGAAACCACAGTAGGAGAGGTGAGGTCCTGACACAGTGACCAGGAATCACTTCGTGCTACCTAATCAGTTTCCCTTTTAAGTGCAGGGCTATTTAAAGTCGAGCATAAGCCTAAAAGTAATGATGAAAACTGACTTCTACAAAGCAATCACATAATTCCAGGTGTTTCTGGGTTAAACATGAATGATTTGGAGGTGTCTATTCTTCCATGCCAAAACATTAGCTAAGCTAACTGAAAATCAGTTACACAGATTCCAAAAATTTTAGCACATATAACTGCATGCATTACCAATTTTTCTGTTTTAAGATAGTTTTATATCTCAAAAAATAGACATTATAGTTTGTTAGTAACAGTAGAATATCTTTTTTTCAAAAAAGTCAGCATAATATTACTTCTTACAATTTTTCTTTAGTGCACATACTTCTCTTACATAATAACCTGTCCATATGTATATGATGAGTTGTGACAGAGCTTCTTTAATTGTTCCTGGTGAATATTTGTGTAAGGCACATGGAGATCAACTGACTTCCCTTTTTCATAGATGATGAATCTGAAAGTTTCTTTCTTTTGGATGACTTCTCTGGCTTCTTTGGGAGCTGGAAGCCACAATATCTGATTTCTTTGCCTTTCCCTTACTTGTTCTACTTTACTGTTTGATTTTCTGACTTTATTGAGAATTTCCCCCATATTAATAAAAGAAAGTATATTTTTGAATTTCAGGTACATATTTGGTTCATTATATTGTTAATTTCAAGAGGATGAATGATAAGATGTGAGTAGGTGGTTTGAATTTAGAAAAATTCAACATAGTATGTTGATACACTCTCAGAGCCAAAGTCAGGAAAACATATGGTTTGCTGAGTTCTCTACGAAGACAGCATCTTTGTTAATATTATTTTAAAACCAATTATTTTTAGGCTGAGCAGATAAATGAAGAATCTGACATATTTGGCTTATGACACATATATTCATTTTTATGATTTATTTCTCTTAATTTATTCATTCCTTGGCCT
Organism: Fukomys damarensis; assembly: GCF_012274545.1. Taxonomy (NCBI): domain Eukaryota; kingdom Metazoa; phylum Chordata; class Mammalia; order Rodentia; family Bathyergidae; genus Fukomys; species Fukomys damarensis. The sequence continues at coordinate 49,263,319 of NW_022900942.1, forward strand.
GTCCCTTCTCTCTAATCTATCCACTTTCAAAACCATTAGTTTCTATGAGGCCTCATTACCATGTGCATTGGGGAAATTGAACCAGAGTCACACATTTATGATGAAGTTAGATCATATAATAGCTTGACAAATTGAGTGGTGCTTGCTAAAGAAAGAGATTTATATTTGGCATAACTCGTGTGGTAAACACAGTAAGATTGACTAGTGGTCTTAGGAAATACACAGTTGTTACCTCAGAGACTCCTCTGAACTTTGGGAAATAAGTGTTTCTGCATAGGTGGATATTTCTTGGGAGCTAAATATTATCTTCAACTGACTCATTGTTTTTACTTTGTAGAAATTTTTCTAAAATACAATCAGTGTATCTTCATCACATGATGAAAGTAATTGTACCTTAGACTTTAAAGGCGGATTTGGTAACTAATTCTATTAGTCAGAGTGCAGCGCTGACATAGAGCCTTAGCTACTAGCTCAGGCGATCCTTCAAAGACTGTTTTAGAGAAAATTGCTATTCAGGCTGACCTGTTTTCTTGATAGATCACCTCTTCTTCATAAAGTGAACAGAGTTCACTTAAAGATCAACTGATCTTTGTTGAGCAATTTTGCTTAAAGGATACATGCATTCTAAGTTTCTGAAATTTCCACCCTCAGGAAGATCTCTCTTGGCTGTGCTTTCAATGTCCTCTGTTTTGTCAACAATACTTTTGAAAAAAAAAATGGCTTCTACACTATAGTGAATCCTTTCATGTCTACAGGACAGTCTGTTTTTGTTCCTATTCATGATTCAAGGAGAAATACCATTCCTCTTGAGGAATTAATCCAGTTCTTTTTTCTAAGAGCTATTTACTGTATCTTCATCATGAAATAAATGATTTTTGTTCCATGTTTTCTCTCCACGTTCCTTGAATTGTTTTCTCTTGGACACAGGGAACACCAAAATAGCGTTATAGATGAAACAGTTAAGTTGTAAGTCCACTGAGATTCTTACATTATGATCCAAATCACTTCTCCAGTAACATTTCATGTAGTATTGTAGATTTTCTTGGTTCTCTAATTTGAGAAAAGAGTAGCGCATTCTGGCAGCAGGGAGCTCTCAGCTCATGGCAAGACTAGACTCTTTTTTCTTCTCTGAATTTTGTTGTTAGCCTTCTGTTTCCAGTTTCTCTATGAAAATATAAGTGACATTTAATAGAAATAAATGGTTGTGATTTCTGGAAGGATGCCAGGAAACCAAAACACAAAATGAAGTTATAGCTGTGAATATAAGCTTAAGTAGTAGAATAGCTCAGTGTGAGTGAAAAGTTTATCTGATTCCTAAAAGTATTATGATTTCAGAAAACAACAGTATTAAAAACTGAAGAGGCAAATATACTTTATTAAAGTAAGTAAAGGTTTGGATTTTTCACTTGTTTGTTTTACTGATGTCTTTCTATTGGTCCTTTATCTTTGGTACGTGATGTAGCAGAGAGGTAGTAATTACTATCAGCTGGGGGAATCTGAGAAGTTAGAGGAAAGATGCAGCTTTAGCTTAGGCTTTTAGAAAATGTAGTGGAGAATCAGAAATAGTGCAATGTTTAAATACACGAGTAGGCGTGAACACAATGCCATCATATGCAAGGATGGCTAGTACATATTTTTAAAAAATGAAACCCTCTTTTTCAGATTTCTCAAAGTATAAAAGTATTTATGAAAAATATATTAGATTCACAAAAAAACAGTTAAAGTGAGTGGAAATCTTACAAATCTCTTAATTCAATAAATTTATACTTAGCATGCATGAGGCTCAGGGGTTGATCCTCAGCAAAACACACACACACACACACACACACACACGCATGCACACATGCATGCACACACAAATACACAAATAGAAATAAAAATAAATGAATACTGAAAAATAAATTTATTTTATAAAATAAAAGTCTGGGAGAAGTTCATTTTCAGCTGAGGCTTTTTACCTTCCTTCCTTCCTTCCTTCCTTCCTTCCTCAGTGATTTTTCCATATTTTACTGGGAATTGAATTTCCCTTTAAAAAAGAAGAAAAAGAATCAATACAGTGCAAAAAATTCAGCTCCCTTTTGATTTCAGGGTAATGTTCTGAATAATGAAAATCAGAATGCTTCATAAATTCCAACCCTTAATGTCATCATACATTCATAGCATGCAAGAATTTGAATAGTACTTTGAATGCAGAACTCAGAAGGTCATATTAGTTTAATTCGATTGCATTTCTCTATCATTAATTATTGCCTATGAAGCAAGTTTGAGAAGTCCAATGAAGCTGTCAAGCTTTGTATGAATCTCTGCATGTGTAAAGAAAATTTTCTTTCTCAGGAACTTCCCAAGACTCCATGGATTTTCATATAAGATCCTGCATTTGAGTTAGTTTTCTATAATCCTTACATTAAATTCATTTCTGAAACTACCGTTTATTGATAATTCATATTCTGATAACAACATACCCACATGTAGGTTAAATTCCAACTTCTTCACTATTCAGTTATCAAAGTATCATTCTGAATCCATTTGAGAAATAAATCTGGACATGTATAGGCAGAGCACCATACATGATTATGTTTGCGTGTTATGTTTGAATTTCCATTCACACATATTTTCTCATTTAGTTTTTTACAAAAACACAGTCTGCTTCATATGATTTGTACACTATTATTCACAACTAAAAGTTGCGTAGACCGGGGAAGCAGCTCCTCCTTCCTGGTCCTGCTCATTTCCTCATGAGAGGGGTCTGAGGGTCGAGCGTGTCCTCACACACTTGTTCTCAGCTGCTGCTCCACTGCTTGCTTCTCACAGATCCGTCACAAGATGAATCCGTTTAAAATGTACCTTCCTAGAGGATACGTGGTTCACAAAGCTGAGTCCCTTCCCTATTTTTCTATGTAGCCTCAGTTCTCAGCACAACGTACGTTAGTGCTTGATTATATATCCAGCTATTATAATATTATATTATATTGGTCTCCAGGGGTCTTTGGAATAGTATTTGACTCTACAACTCCATATCACTCGGTGGGATTATAATAGTCTGGGCTGTTTATCACTCTGAGTCCCCCAAATATCCAATTACATACTTGATAGAAATAAATTTCCAATGTGGGCCTGACGTGGTATACCAAAAAGTTCAGGGGCAGGTCGGGGGCGAGAAGAGCCTTCTAATGAGATTCCCACCAACACAAAAAGATCGCCCAAGGCAGAGAATGGTAACATATGACCAGATAAAGAAGAGATTCGTCGGGATTAATGCTGCAATCTAAAATGCAGTGTGACAGCCTGGTAAACATAGTTTTAGCACCAAATAGAAAAAAATCCCAAATTCGATATGATAGGAACCAAAGGTATAGGCTGTGTAGCAGACAAAGAATGTCTCAACATTTAGTTCTTTGGCCACTGTTGCTTTTCACTGTGCATTGAGAAAAAAGAAGACAGCTATTAAGTTTCTGACAAAGCAATTATACCAAGGCACAGACGCAGGAAGCTGACCTGACATTTGCCCCTAGGTAGTTGTCATAGCAGCAGGCTGAATAGAACAGCTTGATACAAGTGCCCCTGCAGGCTCTGGAGGAAGTGCCACACTAATGCAACACATTAAGATATTAATATATAAGTATGCACATAATTTCTTAGTGGTGGACATCTGTCTTTATTCAGTCCTCATCTTCATTTCTAAATACTCACTCCAAGAGATCCGTGTTTAAAAGCAGTGATAATTATGGGCTTTGAATGAATAGCAGCACTATCCACCACTGTAAGTAGACACTGTGTATCTAGGTCTAGGATGCAGTTCCTTGGGAGAAGATGTTTTACAGAGTGTTGCTAATAAAAGAAAAATGTAGACATTGTAAACTGGATGTACTTTTTAAAAAATTATAACCATTGCATCTGCACTTCAAAACATTTTTTCAAGTTTACTTTGTTTATTCACAAATATATGCTTGCACCTCTATACCTGGGTACTATGTACAACAGATAGCTATTTAAGATTATGTATAAAATATTTAGGCATATGCAAATAATTTTGTACACATTAAGGAAAAGATATTGTTAATATCTTAAAGAAAGCTTTGGGAGCAGTGCTGAGATACGTATTTGAATTTTTAAAATAGTATTCCTATTTTGGTAGTCTAAATTTAATATTATGTGAAACTATTTTGCAAAAACTGTTTTGTTGTTGTTGTTGTTGTTGTTGCTGTGGTTGTGGTGTGTTGTGCTTTTTGTTTTGTTTTGTGACAGTCTTGCTATATAGTTCACACTGCCCTTAAACTCACTATGTAACCCAGGTTGGCCTTGAATTCGTGGTGATCCTCCTGCTTTAGCCTCCCACATGCTGGGATTACAGGCATCACCACACCTGGCTCAAAACTGAATCCTCGGAGGAGTTTCCATCTTCATCTGACCATTTTCCTTCTGTCTGTGATTGTTTTCTTATGAGATCAGCCGTAGTGGAAACCACCTAATTTAAGATACATTTTAATCTACTAAAACTGGATTGCATCTAATGAAGATTAACTAAATTCCATCTACAAAGACCCTGTTTCCAAGCAATATTAATTTACAGTTATGGTGTATTAGACCTCAGTCTACCTGTTTGAGGGGACACAACTCAACCCATAATAGAAAACAATCTGTACTTCACTCAAATTCATCTTTTCCCACTTAAAAAAATATATTCACTTATCCCAGCAGCCCTGGGTGTCGTAAACCATCTCAACATTGTCTTATCTTTTTTTCATTTTTATTGCTATAATATTTGTGCATATTTAGGGGATACAGTAATAATAACTCAGAACATGTACATAATGTGTAATGGTTATATCGGGGTAAGAAACACTTCTATCTCTTCAAATACTAAGAGCCTTCATATTCTTCTAGTTGTTCTGAAATATGCCATAGATTATTATAGACTATTTAATTACCCTTCATGGCTATAGAAGGCAAATCTTATCTTTAAATCATTGCCAGGGTGGGTGAAACTCTGAGCATAGTTCATCCCGGGGAGAAATTCTTCTCTTTCTGTAGACATATGAAACCTAAACACAAGTTATATACTTCCTAAAGACATGGGTGTGAAAGGTATGGAGTAGATGGCCCCATTCCAAAAGGGAAAAACAGTAAAGACAAAGGGTACATGATCCCAAAGCAACTCCAAAGCCAAGCAGGGTAATTCCATTAGGTTCTGCGGCTAGGAATAATCTCTGTAGATCAGGGCTGTGTATCCTGTCCCACCTGAGCAGCAGCCCCACACTTTTCATTCACTTGGGCAGTGGCTTTGCCCTCCCAACCCAAGCAGATCCTTCAGCTGTCTTCAACTCTGGGCCTTTGGGTCTGCCCTCGGAGTTCTCCTCCTCTCGGTGCTATCGCTACTCCCTTGCAGTCCAAGGCAGAACTTTTTTTGCTGGCATGAACTTCTCAAAAATTTTAATCAGTCTCTTGGGGATGTCAAAATGATCCACACCATTAGGTGTGAATGCTTTTTCACCTTTCCTCCCTGGATAACTTCATCTCTATTCCTGGCATCTCCTCAGCTGGTAGATCAAACACATATTCTGTTTCTAGAACACACCCTGGAAAATTTACCTGATCAAATGTTTTTTCCTTTGTGTCATCTAATTCAACCCATAACACAGATGACATCCAGTTCTTCGATTCCACTCTGTGAGGAGTGTATGTATGGTTTAATTCCCTTGAATTGTACCAAATAAGAATTCACCATCAGAAGCACTGAATGCACAATTTAAAGTGTAAATATAAGTGCAAAATATATAACTCTGTTCAGGAATGGAAAATGTTTATAAATTATTTTAGAATTTCATTTATTTGAAGATTAGAGGTAGAAACAGTCTCCATTTATTATTTAAAGTGAATGAGTTTTATTATCACCACAGTGGTACAGATCTCACACACAATATAGATAAACTCATACAAAAGAAAATTTTCTATCAAAACATGAAGATATATTAGTCATATAAAAATCAGTAAGAGATGTAGAGAGTAAAGACATTGAAAGCAGAATTTTTAAAAAATAGTGAATATTAGCCTTGTTGCCTATGGATATAGGCTTTGTGCTTTCACAAATACAGTGTGGATCGTATATATCCCATTATGTTGTTATTGTGTAGTGTAGCTAAATATTTTTTTCACATATACTCATACAAAATATTATTTTTAAATGATCTTAATTATTTTTTCCTACATATTCCTAATACAACTTAGCTATAATAATACTTAGTGTAAAATGGAAATACTATATGGATTTAAAATGGGTTTTCTTTTTTCTATTTTAGAGACAAAGCTGTTATAAAACCCAGTGATTTGATTCATTCATGCATACATGCCCTAGCCAAATCTCCAAACTGGAGCCAACTGTAATTAGACTACTGATAAATGCTTCTTAGTGATGAGGAGGAAACCAGTCACTAATGAGCAGCTTCTTGAAAAGTATTGTCCATCCATTAGTTGCAAAGTGCTGAGTGAATTTTAAATGTATAGCTTCTGTTCTAAAACTAGCCAGTATGTCTTTTGTTTAGGTACCTTATTACTCTTCTTTGAATAGAAAGTACTGTAGAAAATTAGGCAGTGATTTATTCATTATGGAGGTAACCACTCAAGACAAGGTTTCTGAAACTGTTTTATGCTTTAGCATGAAGGCAAGGCTCTTAGCAGCCTAGATTCAGCCCTGTTCAAAGGTGTAGGAGATAAACATCAGGGCGACCAGGCTTACAAATGAGTGGAAGAAAGAGCTTGCTTCTTTGCCTTTGTTCTTAGAACCACCAATGTGAAATATACGTTTGAATGCTTTTGTGTCAAGTAACCAGAAAATGCCTGTTCATGAAGCACAGATAAGAAATCTGAGGCTGTGTTGTAGGGCCAAACCTACAGGTGAATGACACTCCTCAAATCTTCCAAATATTCCCAGGAATAGTTCACTGTACCCTTGCACTATAACAACTGAGTCACTTCACCAAGTCCTGTAAAACACTGCTCCACTGTTCTAGGAAAAAAAAAATACATAAAAATTAAAATGAATCATTTACTTCTCAGTACATTAAGCACACACACACACACACACACACGCACGCACGCACACACACACACACACACACATATATAGTGACAAGTGGGTGGCAAACTACAGAAGTGTTTCTGACCATTGGTGTAAAATGTTTGCATTTGAGTGCTTTCAAGGCCTCCAGGACTTGAGTGTTGTCCCATGACTTCCTGCTGTCCTGCAGCCAGTCCACACTAGCCTGGACTCTAGGTGCAGTTGAGTTTGCCAGGCCTTTTGAGTCACCTAGTTGTGGCTGAGTCTTTTGTCACCAAAATGTATTTGCCACCATTTTTGCATTAAAGCTTAAAGCCTGGCTAGTCCTTTGAAATACATGACGATAAGAAATAAGAAGGATGCTCAAAGTATTTTCCTTTCAGCTTACACAAATATACAGACACTGATTCCATTGTGCGTATCTGTTGTAGAATAGAAAATATTGTTTAAAGAATAGGAATAAAAAACTATTTAAATTTGACATTTCTGGATTTTGGCATGGAATAATATGATACTTTTCCCTTGAAGATGCCTACTATATTACATATAATACATATATTAGTAAGGATATATGAATATATAGCTGTAAAAATATACAAATATAAGTCCAACTGCTGCTGAAGTCCTTGACCAACCACTGAATTAATTATTTCCTTTTTAGAATTCCAACTTTGTGTGAGATTTCTGTAAGCTATTTAAAATCATCCGTCCGGCTGGGTACAGAACTTGACAGGAAAACAAGTGAGCAGAACATTCTCCTCACAAGGCGTGAGTCTATCCATGTTCATGTTCGGTGGAGCCGCCTTTCATTCCTGATGAGCCCAAAGGGCCTTCAACCTCTGGATATCTATATCTGGTCATCGCAAGGAGAGGTTCAGTTGAAAAATGAGGCCAGACTGCCTAAGCTGCAATTATAAAAACATTTAGAAAGCCACAAGCAAACGATAAAATAAAATCACTTAAAGAATGTTTGGGATTAAGCATGCTAAAAGCTCATAGCTTACAGCACGCACTTAAAGCAGTTCAGAGAACATAGTAAAGAAAAAGCAGGATTTAGTAAGTGATCCTCCCAAAATGCTACATACCGGAGAATGACAGCCTTATTTTTCCTTATTTTTACCTTAGTAGTCTTTAGCATTTCAGATAATCGTATTTGTCTTTGTCATTGTTATTTTTGTATGCACTATCTTTTTGGCATTTTATTCTACAGTACTCAAATAATTTCATGGAGACTAATATAACCCTACTTACATAGATTTTTCAGGGCAAAAAGAACTGTGCCCTTCATCCACCGAAACTCTCCAAGAAAAGAAGAGGGCAGAGGGCTCGGACCAGCATTTTACTGTAACTTGGAATGAGCTCCAGTCCAAAAATGGAGCAGTCTTGACCTACTGTCCAAGGTGTTACCCAGAATAGCCAGCCACTAGTCCCTTTGCAAGAGTTCACAAAAGGCTGAGGAGGGGAAAAAACATGTAGTTAATTTGCATAATTGAGTCTTCTGGAAGTAAGAAAATAGCACTCACTTTTATCATTCATGGAAAAGTGTTTATCAGCAAATTCAGCCTCCTGCATAATGTCTGAATTAAAACAAACAGAACAAATCCCATCAAAGAGAAGTTTTAAAGCAAAGATAATACTAATTCGTGGAGATATATCTTGTGCAGTTCCACTATTGTTCAGTTAATTTAAATTTATAAGTTACTTTAGAATAAAAATACCCCGTTTTGAAGAGGATTTTCATACATAGATATAGTTTAGGACAGTGAGGATATTTTTAAAAATTTAAAAAAGAATCTGTGGTACACTAGTGCTGCAACTTGTGGTACCAAATGGGTAAGACCTACATTGGAAAATAATTGTCTTTAGCCTATTTTGGTACCTAGAAAAATTTCCCACAATCTTTGGCAGAAGAATCCTGATGAAGATACTTCCTAGTGCGCTGCTGGTTCCTGTTGGAGAAAGGCCAGAAGTACAGCCCTGAAGGCTGAAAAAAAAAATTACCTGATTCCCCTCTTCAGTTTGATTTAACAAAGATTAGGTGCATGCTGTGCTCTGGGACAGGGATGAAGTCACCACTGGAGCTGACTCTCCTCCAACAAGTGCTTCATCTTTGTGGGGAGAAGAAAAGTGGCTGGAAAGGAATGGATGGTGAAAAAAGGATGGAGAGCTTTTGTAGAGCTCTCTCATGCCAGGGCTCGGAATGGTGCATGGGACCTATGCTTTCACCAGTCAGAAAAGAGAAGCATTAAATTTTGAGAAATTGGAAAGCTTTTATTCTGCCACCTGATAGTCTCTCCAAAAATAGCTAAACGTCCCTGCTGTATCCTGACCACTCAAGGAGTAGCCACATCAGGTTGTAAAACTGGTACAGAGAAAAGATCAGTACTTTGGGGGACAATTAGATCCCCCTCCTATATCACTGCGTTTTTCTATGCAACTAACACTGGAAAATGTAACTCAGTTTACAATTTGGGAAAACTTTTTGTCTTACAGAGGTGCCGCATGAGACATGTCCATAGCGTCTAAACCAGTGCATGGAGAAATAAGTGAATGGCAGAGATCACCTGTCTTCACTGGTGACCAGAAAGAGAAAGTATCACTCTTTCCTGAGAGCCTTGCTAGGGCTCTTTAGGAAATGTCTTTATTTCATTGAGCCTTGGACTTATTCTATAACATCCATCCTTTTGCCATATTCTGCCCTATTGTGTGGCACAAAACAAGTGTATCTTCCTTTGTAAAATAATCCCCCTTCAAAAACCAGTCCCTTGTATATTTAAATGCATTCTTCTAAGCCATTTGTCTCCTCTTTTCTCTTATTAAGGATGAACTCTTCATGGTTCTAGAAAAGCAACCACTCTCTATAATCTACATCCCGTTCGCCCTGATCTCTCTCCTCTACCACTTTTCACCTTGCACAGGACTCTTCCCTTCAGTATACTTAAACGCTGCTCCTCCTCACCCCAACCTAAAGGAAACAAATGAAAACTAAAGAAGAAAACTCTATACTGTTTCGCTTAGTTTCCACAGTTCCTCCTTGTCCTCTGCTGGCCAGTTCTCCCATTGCTGGCCCCAAAATTCTGCCACCCACAAGCTAAAGTAGGGAGGATTTTGTTTTGTTTTGTTTTGTTTATAGTTTCAAAGAATTTGATCCAGGGTCAGCTGAAGTCAGGAACATCGTGACAGAGGGCATGGTACAGGAAAGCTGCTTAGTTCATGGTGGCAGAGAAGCAGAGCAGAGAAATTGGGCTGGAAGAGGGCGGGGACCAGGTAAAGTACCTAAGGTCATGCCTCAGACTCATCCACTGGGAGCCCCCCAAACCAGTAATGTTCGCAAGCCTAGAGGTCATATCCCCTAATCCTAAAATCTAGAGGGTTCCAGTCCTTGATGATGAGCTGGAACCTCTTCTCTTTTCTCCTACAGCCCCACAGTTCTAAATACCATCTGTAATGTGTGACTCATCTATTTACATCTCTGCTCTGGGTTTCTCTTGAACTGCAACTCCATACAGTGTATCTATGCAACAGTTTCTTGCTATGTTCTCTTGGATGAATAGTAAGTATTATAAATTTAACATATTCAAAGCATAGCTCAAGATATCAACCCCCTTAAAGTCAATCTCACAGTTGGCCAGACCATAAGAATTATGGTTGCAATTCCCTTGATCCCATCTTTCTTCATGTCATGCGTAACCATCAGTCACAGTATTCTTAGGCACTACCTTCAAAATGTCAAGGATTCAGTCAACTTACACTGCTCCCACCCTTTACCTTTTCCAATTCACAATAATCTCTCACCTAACTAGTCTGCCAACTCTTCTGGTTCTTTTCACTTATTGCTTGATCTCTGTACTCAGCCAGAATACTCCTGCTAAATAAAATGTGTCAGTTTGTGTCACTCCTTGGGTGAAACTGTCCAATGGCTTCCCATTCTTCTTCAGGTAAAAGCTAGATGCTCTAAAAGGTATTAAAAGGTTCGATTTAGACTGGCTCCATGTCACCTGTCATATACCCTGCCACACAAATGGCGGCCATGATCCGGTTTTAGGGCCTTTGCACATGATGTCCCTTCTGCTTTGACTACTACCCCAGCATCCACAGGGCTAGCTATTTACTTCCTTCAGATATTTATTAAAAATCCCATCTTTTCAAAGAGGTCTTTCCTGGATATTCCATTTTAAATATGTAAGGCTTAGTCTTGCACATCTTCATTTTTTAATGCTATTTTTCCCTTTTTTTTCCCTTATGGCACTATCCAAGGACCTATAAAGTGCATATTTTAGTTACTCCTTCCCCCAAAAGCTTGCTTTTATTGTCTCCACAATATATGCCCTGAAAAGCAGAGCTTTCAACAATGTTTGTTCACTATTCTGGAACAATACAAAGCACATTGAAACTCAATAAATACATGTAAAATGAATGAATGAATCATACTTGTTGTCTTTTCTTCTCAGGTTAAATATCTCCCAATATTTTAACTTCATTATAAAGTTTTGACATGTCCCAGGATCTGTTTTATTTTGTTTTTGGTTGTTGTTGTTGTTATTTTGTTTTTCTTACCTAGACAGGTTCAGGAGTGTCTCCCCCCGCTCTCTCTCTCCTAGCCTCTGTCTCTCTCCTTCCATCCCTACCTCATTTCTCTGTCTCAGTAGGTCTGAACTCTGAGTTTAACTACATTGTCAACCCCAAGATCTGGCTGCTGGAGTCAAACGTCCGATCCACCTGCCTCAACCACTTAGAGTGCTGGGATTATAAGCATGGGTCACCATGCCCAGCAACTGTCTCTCTTGCAAATCAGCTTCAAGAAGAAGGCTTTGACTTGCTCAGTACAGTCCAGTGTTAAGCATTCAGCATCGACAGTGAGAGTTTCTAACTTTAAGTCTCAGTACCTGTACTTAAAGCTGTGTGACTGGCTGAATCCATCAACAGCCTTTGCGACCTGTTTTTTTTTTTTTTTTTTTTTAATCTAAGATGTAAAGTTTAATACTATTCAATTCATTGAGATAATCTGTCAATCAGTATAGTTTTCTGACATGTAGCAAATGTTCAAGAAATGTCACCTAATATCATTTCTTTTCTTCTAGCTACTAAGTATTTTTGTCAACGTAACCTAAGTTGCGTTGAAAACACCTAAGTTAGGTATTTTCTGGCTAATTTCTCCATATAGTAGGTCCTGTATTTTATGTATTCACAACATTGGTCGTTCCTTAAATTAATTGTAGTTAATTAATTGCAAATGTACTATCGCTGAACCCTCCTAACACATGAACTCACTGGAAGAAGGTGTTTGATCTGTATTATTCATGACAACTGTAACTGCAATGTCTTGCACATTGTATGTGCTCAATACATACTTTGATAAGGACTTTAATTCTATCTGTACTTTTTCAGGAGTCCTAAAGTTCCAACATTTCTCCTTTGTGGGTATGGCTAATATTTTAGACTAAAATTCTGAAGAAAATTCTACTTATCCAGACAAATTAGATCGTAAGAGAGGAATAATAAATGGAAAGGAAGTGAATAGATAAAGGTGGAGCAGACACACAGAAGTATATCTGTGTCAGAAACATACTCAAAATACATATTCAAAATAAAGAACTGAGGAGTATTTAATAAAGGGACACAGGTGTGGGGTGGGTTCAGGAAATCAAGAGGACATGGGGAAGTGTGCAGGACTAGCAAGTGAGAGGGGTTGTTACAGCCTTTATCCAGTTTAATTTCATTAGTGATTATCACTATCTGAAGTTAATTTTGTAGCTCACATGTTTTCTCTGTTTCATTTGCCTAGCTTCCCCTGTAATCTCATAGATCCTATGAAGGCAGGGATCAGGTCCACTTGTTCTGCGGGTATATCCACAAAATCTAGCTGAGTGGTTAAGCCTAGTAAATAGAGAATCTTCTTTAAACTTTTCACTTATAAATACCTGTGGATTGTACAAGACTGGATCCTGACTTCATAAATCATTCTGCTATGCGATAATAAAAAAGGACTGTTGGACATGGCTCAGGTGACTGGAGAGATGAAGGCGTTAATCAAGAGCAACAGTTCAGGAGGCAGAGCAGTCATGGTAGAACTGAGAAGTGAGAAGTGAGGAAAGTGTACGATTCTGGACGCACTAACCAGGAAGCACCTGTGGGATATACTTGGTAAATAGTTGGAAATGTGGACCTGAGTATATATCTTATGTATGGATATAGATTTACAGGTCTTTGGTACAAAGGTGGTAAATGAAGTTGTAAACACAAATGAGACTTTGCAGAGAAATAATAAAGAGAAGATAGACTACTCCTAGAGAGTTAAACAGGAAGGAAAAGGGCTTATACTACTCCTACCCATACTCACTCTGACATACAGTAATATGCCCTAACATCTTAAGGAAGATAAAACTATTATTTTCCAAATTCAAGCAGTGTTCAAGAACATTGATGTATTATATATAGATATAGATATATGCATATATGTTAAGAAATTATAGTGGAGAACACCACAAAATTAGCAATTTGAATAGCAAATTGGTTTTCACTGTAAATGAAGATAAAATTATAAACTTTATATCTTATATATGAAAGATGTACCCACAGTGATATTGTCTACCAATACACCCACAGCTAGTGTGGCAAGTTAGACTTCACAGGATTGAATTATAAGTAACAGAAACAGATTCATTATAGATTGGACCATTAGCAAAGATCATAGTATTTCACTTAGCTTTCCAAACAACACCCACATATTTTCAGACTTAAGCAATGTGTTTTAAATTCATCATGAGATTATTTATTTTTAGATCATTTCATAGCATCTCATGCATGTTCTTTATAAAATTTAACTTCACATTAATATTGAAGCATTATCACTCCGATTCAGGCATCACCATATTAATAGCTTTTCTAATCACCATGGTTTGACTATTTCATAATTAATACACTTGAAGTAAAAAAATGGATGGCAATTTTTACACCCAGTTTAAATTAAATTATAATAACCCATATGTTTTTATTTCAACATGTAGGAATTAAGATCTCAACTATGTGCTTCTTTCAAGTTATATAATCCCAATGGAATGGTGTTTACTATATGAATGAACATAATGTTCATCAAAAGTGGCTAGGAAGGAATTAATTATGTCAAGTGACTTTAGGAAGGGGGACTGTTTTTCATTCAACCATGTTGGTGCACCTGTTTCTGATTTTGAAACCATCAATGATTACTTCCTAACATCACTGCTGAAACAGCACCATTAGTTAAGTTTTTCTACCTACTCAAATGTGAAAAGATGAAATTGGAGAAGGTGACAGATTTCTACCATGTCTAGGTTTTTGTAAAACTTTAATCGTATCTTTCAGTTTTCTTCTTCCCAATTGACTTCAATTTTCTTGAGTTATGGTAATAACTCCCAAGACCACACTTAGAAATTTTGGGTGTAACTGATATGTGATAAATAAATCACAACTAACGGGGAACTTTTAAAGCACTTGAGCTAAATTTTGTCGACTTATGTTCACATGTTCATGTGTGCATATGAATCAAACCATTATCTTACCTTAAATTGCAGCCTAATCTTGGAAAGCTGAAATCCAATGAAATGAGAAGAAATTCAGTTTGTTTTTGTATCTTTTAAAGTAGCATATATTGCGTTACTTTATTTGAGCTAAAATATTACAGTAAAAACAGTGTTAATATCCATGATCTCATTTTAGCATCGGCCACTTACATGTACAAATGATGATACAAAGGTAAAAGAAAATAAAATAAACATGAAGCCTTAGAGAATCATTACTAAATTAAATCCATTTACAAAGCAGCTTTATGATTCACAGATGTGATTTGATTACAGATGTAATAATGCATCTACTCACTCTTCCTAATACCATATTCTAAAGGACATGGTGTAGGTGCTAACCTTGATCTCTTGACATTGCTGAGTTACATGATTCTTACACAGTAGCTCACAGTTGAGAGTCACTGCTCTCAAAAAATTCTATTACCCTCCATTATGCTTCTCAAAGATTAACACTAACAATATTTGTTCAAAGTTGTGATTGTAGTTGTAATATTTTTATAACTAATGGAATCTCTAACAACAATATCATTCTTAGATTCTAGGCAGGAATTTATAGTTGTTAGGATATAATAGTGTGGGTATTCTTTTTAGATTTGATTTCCATCTTAAGTAGGAAACTTGGCCCAAGGTCTTTTAATTTATAAGTATCTGAGAACTAACCAGTGTATATAAAACAACTAATTTACATAAACTTGATGTGTTTATTTTCTCTTAGAATATATTTTAGTGTTTGCTTTTCTTGCATTTTTTTTAATGAACTGTATAGAGGAGGAGCAATAACAATTTCTAATAAATATTGTTTGCTTTCTGTATGAGGGCTTTTAGAGGGTAGAGATGTGGAGACTAATGTTTTCAGTTAATCTGAAACTTATGTCACCAGGGGTATCAAAAAGGAAAATCTCTTTTTTTGTCCCTTTCCTTTTGGTGAAAGCCACATCTAAGCCTACTTTATGTACATGCCACTTTCTGAATTCACACAGTTTTTTAAAATTTCTAAAAAAATAAAGAGAATTTTAATTAAACATTAGAGGCTTGTATTAAATTTTGGAAATTAGATTTAAAAATTAAACAGCGAACCACCATCAGAAGATATAACACATACAGCAATTATGAGAAATTGTCTACATATTGATGTATTTTTGTGGCCCAGAAAATGATACCAGTAGGATATTTGTTCATTTAAGGTAAGACTTGAGAATACTATATAGGTAGGGTGTGCAGGGTATGTGAGGCTGGCAAGACTGTTTTCATCCTCTGACGAAGTTTGTGTGCCAAGAACTCTGCGCTTTGTTCTCGTAGAGGAAAGAAATCTCAAAAGTCTTGAGAGAGAAATTGTCATACATAAGTTCAAAAATAATGCTGAGGAGATGTATGCAGAATGTAAAAAAGGAAGCGGTAGAATATCGAGATGCCCCAATTGAGAGCAAATGAAGCTCTGCCATAGTTCTTCATTCTCAATGAATGTTTCTCAGGCCTGTGACAATGGTGGGGCAGACAGGACTTGGGGGTTTAATCAAGGGAGGCACAATGTAATCAAGAAAAACATCTTGAGCAAACCAGCACAACAAGCAATTCTAAACAAGATCCTAGAACAAGACAATGCAGGCAACAATGCCATGAAGCCCAACAGAGCAAATCAAATAGGCAAGGAAAGAAACTGAAAGGAGAAGGTGAAAAAGTAAAAAGAGTCAACAAAAGGCCAATAACATGTCAACTAAGTCAGTACATATCAGTTATAACCAGCAATGTCAATGGCCTCAACTCACCAATCAAGAGAAATAGACTGGCAAAATGGAATAAGAAGCAAAATCCAACAATATGTTATTATACAAGAAACACACCTAGTGCAAAAATAGTCTGAAAGTGAAAGGATTGAAAACAATTCTCCATGTGACACGAGCCCAGAAAAAAGCAGGGGTTTTGCAGACAAAACAAATTTCAAACCAAAACTGATTCTAGTATTATGGATGCAGCATGGTACTGTATCATACCTCTGTGAATGTAAAATATCTTGTACCTGCTTTATGGTACATAGTAGTGATTGTGCTTTATCAGAGCTATATTTAATGATATTACTCTAGAATGCTCTCTTTCCAGATGATGATTAAGATGCTAATAAAAAAAATGGTGCCAGGTAGCACAACAGCAACAGAACTTTGCTGTTTTCTGGATATTATTTTTTTCTTTATTTTTTTGTTTTTGTTTTTTTGATGGAATGTGCTGAATGACTATAATTTTGTTCAGATGACTGCAGAACCTGGAAAAGCTGTTGCTGCTATTGATGCATAACATACTGCTATTATTGGTCTTTTTATATAAATATATAAATATATATACATATACATATATATATATAATGAGTTGGCATTGTACAGAAATGGACAGCCATATTGGTCTAGAAATGTTAATTTTTTTTTTCCATTTGTACAGGGGTTACGGACTGTATTAAACATGTAAGGTCATATCTATGTGGGTTTGATTACAGAAACTAATAAAGCATTCTATAAATAATGAAAGAAAAGAATAAGATAAGACTACAAGAGCAAGAAGCAATTTAAATATGTTCAGGGACCATTTTTATCTTCAGAATTAAGGATTATTTTAATTTTACATCATTGCCTTTTTTCTTTTACTTTCCTTTTTTAGTTTTATTTTAGGATTCCCTATTTTTAATGTTCATACAGAGATTTCTTTAACTGAAATACTGAATAGTTTCTCTGGTGTGAAAACCTATAATAGTACACAGGATCCTAATGAGATAATTAATAATGTGAAATAGAAAGCAAAGGGCTAAAGGTGTAGGGAAAGTGGGAAGGGTGGGGGAAAGGTAATAAGGGAGAGGAAAAAGTATGAGAAAATGAAAAAATGGAAATAAAGTGCTTGTAAATGGGAAGGGGAGGAGGGGGTGAAGGGAGGGCAGGGACAAGGGGAAAATATGAGAATCAAGACCTGTCATGTAAAGGTACAGGATCCCAATAATGAATGTAATTGTATTGTATACCTAGATTGTACCAATAAACTCAATAAAAAGAAAAAAAAAGAAAAGCATCTTGGCGTGATGCATTAACTAGAACAAGAAACACAGTGACAGCACAGGTGGTGTTTCGTTTCTCAATTAAAAAGTGGTTCATGGGATTTAGCTCAGTGGTGCTGCCGCCTGCCTCACAGGGGCAAGGTGCCAAGTTCGATTCCCAGTACAAAAAAAAAAAAAAAAAAAAAAAAGAAGGTGTTTCAGAAGGTATCTGGAGGAAGGAGAAAATTTATTAGGCAACAAATGAGAAATCTGATATAACTAAGTAGTAGGAGGTTCAGGTATGGGCCTCACTGGGGAGACACAGAATGGAGACAAGAACCTGGGAGTGATCGCTCTAAAGGTAATAAGTGAGGTCACACCTGTCATGCCCTTCCCAGGTACAGCAACACGGTTATCTTCCTGAAAGTACTGCTACACAAGGGTAAGGAGAAAGATAATTTAATAAAGTTTTTAAAATCAATTAAGCCCAATTGCAAATAGAAGAATGATCTCAAAGATATTTTAAGTTGTTTTCAGTTTGTTAATGAAAGAAAAAAAATCAAGAAAAAGAAAAATATTATGATTATGTGATTAAGAGCAATTACTTCTTATTAAAAATGTGTGAAGACAGTGTTAAAGATATCAATTTGATATTACTTTATTAAAATTAGGGTTCTTTTCCTGAGGTTAAAAGACACTATGATGGGGCAGGGATTTAGCTCAGTGCTTCCACCGCCTGCCTCACAGCACAAGTCCCATGTTCGATCCCCAGGATAAAAAACTAACAAACAAACAAACAAACGAAACTATGATAGACATATAAAACCAGCGATCAAAGGATTTTCAATCACATCTTTGAATCTCAAAAGACATTTTTAAAAACTTGTATAGTGATCATAATAACAAACTCCAAATTGAATGTTAACTCATAGAAAAAGATTTATTTTTCAGATACAATGCTTTTTGTCAGTAACTAAATAGCAAAGTATAACATTTAAACCTGGAATTTTAAAATGCCAAGTCCCTAGTTTTACTTTTAATAATCACACTTTGTGTTCATTAGGAAGAATCTTAATAATGGATGACTGCATTATACTTGGTTACTTCTTGCCCATACACATTGGATTGGGGATTACTGCTACTGTATTTGTTTCGTATTTTTCTTTGGCCATTGGCTGTTAAACTTTTATTTTTTCATAGTAGTATATTTAAAAAATAATATTATTTTGGATTGACAAATCCTAATTGTATCCACTTATTTGTTATGATATGATATATACTTATGCAATATAGAGTGAGTCAATCAATCAGCTAACTAAAATTCATCACCTCACTTGTCATTCCTTATGGTGAAGCATTTGAAGTTTGTTCTTAGTGATTTGAAATATACAATACATTGACCATAGGTACTCTGTTGTGAAAACCTGTAAACCTATTCCAAAAAGTGATGTTTCTTTGAACCCCCGGATCAATAACTCCTTATTGGTTTCCTTTCAGCCTTCAGCCTTGGTAACCATCCATCCTTCTACCCTCTACTTCCACTAGTTCAACTGGATTAGGTTCCACATAGAACTGAGATCAAACTCCTGTTGTATTTGTGCCTCCATGTAAAGATCCCTACCAAGATAATCTGTTAAAGGAATAACTTGTGCTTCAAAGTGTTCGATAAAATTCTAGTAACTGCTATCCTGCTGTGATTTTGGTTCCTTAAGTAAGAAACAAATTTAATCAGGATTCTCTGATACTTCAGAGCTTGTCTTTAGGTTACCTGAACTCAGTGAAACATAACTTTGCATACCATCTGTCACTGGCTTTGGGAGAATTTCTGCAATCTTGACATGTTGAACTTTTATATGGGTGGGAAACTGAAAAAGGATTTGGGAGGTCAGTAAACAGAGAATACCACTCAAGACACTTCTAACTGCATAAAAGAAATAATTTCTTGAGTACTGTTACATATATGAGTGTGTGTGGACATCGCTGTGCGTGGAGGTGTGTTTCATTGATGTTATCAAAAATCTCAAATAATAAGTACATTCATGTGCAGTGGAGATTTCTTTCTTTCTTTCTTTCTTTCTTTCTTTCTTTCTTTCTTTCTTTCTTTCTTTCTTTCTTTCTTTCTCTTTCTTTCTTAGCAGAAAAACCTTTTAAGTGGAAGCTCTGGTTTTCTAGACTCTCTTATGAATTTTCCCGGAAACACTTAGCAGTGTACTTAGTTCAGGAGCACTTGATATCAAATGGAAAATGAGAAGCTTTTAGAAGGTAGAGACTTTTTCAATAGTGTATACATAAAATACATTTCGTTCCCTCATCCCATCTGGACTAATAGAGCAAAGAAGGAATTTCAAATATTTTAAATAAAAATGCTCAGCTACATAGAATACAAAGACAATATAGCGACAGGAGAAATCCAGTAATAACCTTTAGACAACTCAGGCGAATTTAGACCTGCATTCTTCTATTTGTTTGCTATTTTGCAGTAGTAAGATTACTTGGGAGTTTACTTAGAGTTTTCAACTTAGAAAGGTAAATCAGTAGTACCCTGCCCTCGTGTACTGCATTGAAGTCATAGAAATATAGTTCCATACTAAAGTAAAAGGACCTTACAAATTCCAAAATACTTTAGCAGAAACCAGATACTGGATTACTGAATCTAACAGCAATTTAATTGGAGTTTTCTGATCATCTTCATAACTAAAATTTAATGGAAATATAAATAATGCTTAATAGATAACAGAAGTTATAAAGCCTAAAAAAATGGAACTCAGAGAGATGTAGTAAACCTAATGTAACATTTTCCATGTTATTTTTGAAGATCCATTGCCAGAGATTTAAGTGGAATCTATTATTAACTTTCACTTTGAAAACAAGTTTTTGAAACACACTTGACTTATTTCATTTCAATCTCAAGGTCTCTCCATTTTCTCATAATGCCATGGTTTCATTCTTCTTTATGCCTGAATAATATTCCGTTGACTATATATACCACATTCTCTTTAAATTCATCTGTTGATGAACATCTTGGTTGTTTTCAGAGCTCAGCTATTGTGAATTGCATAGGCAAAAACATAGACATGCATCACTACAGTATGATATCTTTGGCTCTTTTCAGAAGATATGCAGAAAGGTGTAGCTGTGCCAAGTGAAATTTTTCCCACCAAGAACGTTGAAGGGCACAGAAAGTTAAATATCACATGGTTTTTCTTACATGGGAAATTCATAATATAAATAAATTGAAAAGTAAAATAAAGGAGGCCCGGGGATGTACCACAGTGGGTCCAGAGCCTGATCCCTGGTCCAGAGAGGGAAAAAAAGTACAATAACAGAGAGTTGACAGGAAAACAGAGGAAACCTTTTGGAGATAGGTAAGGGAATTAAAGAAAAGAGAGAACAAGAAGCATAGGGAGGAAGGGAAATGAGATAAAACTCATCAATATACAATGGATACATTGCCAAGTCCCCAAATGAATGCAACTACTATGAAACACAAACCTGCCGTAGCAGTAAAAATGGCCTTTGAGTAAGGATTCCTTCAGGGTCTGCAGTGAGATAAGAGGTCATTCTACGTGGCCCATCCAGGTACCAGACATTGGCAGACCTCTGTCCAATTTCTATGGGAAGAAAAGGAGGACTATTGAGGTTTCTCTGCATCAACAGGAGGCTATGTTGACAGCTCTAAACCCTTTTCAAGCTTGTCCTTCATCTGTGTGCAAACACCCAGCACTTATATGCCTATTTTTGATATATGAAATGCATATTTATGTACATAAAGGATTCATTTATTGAAAAGGCAGAATCTTAACCATAAAAGTCACCACAACATGTCTTTAATCTGTTATATGTTTTTGAAAGAAAACCGAATCAGAAGAACTTCATGCATTATTTGGTGGACTGTTTTCCATTACTGATCTTATTTTTATAAGCATTTAAAATATTTGAACTATTTCTAATGAAAACTAGGATAGGAAGCATATTTTTTCTTATTCATGAATGAAATATGTTTCATTGCCTAGGTGTGCAGCACTGGAAAACGGTAACTGTCACTTTCGTGAAAACGTTTGTCATGGTCATCCAGGAGGCAAGAAGTGAACACTTCAGGGACTGCTGATTATTAAAAGCTGCTTACAGAGCTAAAATGTGACTCCAGGGACACTTGTTCCTTTGTTTTTTTGTGGGTTTTTTTTTGGTATCATGAAAAGCAACCCTTCTTTGAAACCAATAATCATAATTCTTCAAGGAGTAAAAAAAAACAAGAATTCACTTTAAACTAAATGTCTGCCTAAAAGACACTTACAAATCAGATTTTATTGGAAGTTGCCTATGTTGTACTACTCCACTTATAGTGGATTGCCAAAGTCATTAATAATAAAGTCTGTTTGATGATTAATGGAATTAATTATTGGCCTTCTCAGTGCAGTTACTGTAGCTTGGAGTAACGGCTAACAATGAAAGACTGAAACAAGTCATTAAAACAGTACATTTACTAATACACATTAATTCTACCATACAGAGTCAAAAGAAAAATATTGCGATGGTACTGTCTTCCCCCTTCTCCCTTTTTACACATCCATGAGAAACACTGCTACGGGTGTATTTTATTGTCATTTTCAGAGAGAAATAGGTTGGTACGTTTCAGAAGAGTTACCATTTCTCTCAAACCAGAAATTCAAGTTTTATCATGTTGCTCAAGTAATTCTCTCCTGGTGGAACTATTTGAGGCTAGCCCCTTCACAATGACCCCAAAATTGCTTTAAAGTACAGAGTATTCTGCCTTTCTCAGTTTCAATAGCTAAATGTCTTTACAGACAGTGGTTTTGCAGCCCAGTGGTTTTCATAATGTTTTGATGCAGCGATTTTATGATTGCAAAATAGAATAAAGTAGAGCTGCTAGCCTGGCTAAAAGAGAAGAATGCAGGAGAAGGCACATCTGCATGTCCTCACATGTGATCTCAGGAAGATTCTGACTCTTTCCCTGAATGCCCCTTGGAGATCAGCTTTAAAATCTTCTATTTTATAGGAAATAGTTGCATGCATGGAGAAAAAGATGCATGTGTGTTAGCTTTACATTGCTATAACAAAATACCCAAGATAGAAGGTTTATTTAGCTCATGATCAAGTAGCCGCAGTACTTTGGTGCTCTCGGGGAAGGGGTGCCAGATGGTAATGATGGGAGCTTGGGTTGGGGTAAAACCACTTATGTCATGGGCCAGGAAGCAAGAAAGAGGAAGCTGATGATACTGGGTTCCCACAATCGCCTTCCAAACCATGCCCCCCAGTGACTTAAGGTGCGTCCAGCCCACGGGTCATAAAGGCTCCCAGCACTTCCCTGGACCCTCACGCTGGGGACCAAGCCTTAACATAAGGACCTGTGGAGGACATTCAATCCCTGAACTATAGTACCATGTGCACTTCATCAGTTCATGTATTAATTTTTTTGGCAAGCCCTACCCATTTTACAATTTAAACTAAATGAATATAAGACATATCTAGTGCATGTGTGTGTGTCTGTTAAGTATCCCTTATCTGAAATTCTCACTTCTAGAAATGAGTCAGATTTTAGAGTGCTCTTGAGATTTAAAGTATTTACATATACTTGTTGAGCGCCCTACTTTTGGAAATCGAAAATATAATATCTCCAATATTAAAAAAAAAACAAATAAGCATCATGTAGGCTCTCAATAAGTGCCATATTAAAGAGCACTCTTGATTTCATGTATATATATATATATATATATATAATGTGTGTATATTCATGTATACATTTCATATATACATGATGAATGGTGTAAGAGGTGCAGTAATCGTTGATTTGCCCATTAGCCATTCACTCTGGCATCGTATCATGCCATTTTAAACCATTTGGTTTCCAGTTCTAGTAGTTACCATGTTTCTGTACCACTCATATTGCTTAATCAATAACTCTTGTTTACAGTAGCACTGTAAATGTTATAATTATTTGTCAGACCTTCTTATTATAATATACATTTTGAGCAACAGCAGATTCCTGAAAATATCTTCAATGTCTTAGAATACTTAAGTTCCTTTATTATCTATAATATACAAGTTTATCTCAAGTACAAAAAAAACCCAGTCTATTTTTTGGGTATATATTAAATAAAAATATGTCCAAAAGTTCCAATTAACAGAGATAAGATACTATCTTTTAAACAGAATACCACTAAAACCCTACCTCCTCTGAGTATTTTTTACTTGCAAAGAGTAGCATTCAGAATTAAAGATAACATCTGGAAGTTGGCACCTTCTCAATCAAAATAGTAGAGCTGGTAACCAGAAAATGTAGTTGTCTGGGTCCCTTATTTAAGTAGTTTCTCCAGGAAAATTGCTATTCTAAGGTAGCTTAATGTCCAGGACTTTCTAAAGTTTTAATGGTTAGATTTTAAATTAAAATTATATAGTCTAGCTTATATATTTATGTTAGTTCATGTTTGTATCACATAAATCTCAGATGCATTATTTTTGTTGCTAATGTTTTTGAAAAGGAAATACTTGGCAAATAATCCTATGTCAAAATTCAATGTTTATGTTGGTATTTTCCCTTTAATTTCCTCTTATTTTTATTTTAATTAACTTTGCAAATTCCACTGCTATTTCTGGTTCTTTCTTGCGGGAGAAGTCAGCAAGTTCCATTAAAATTTTGAATGCCATTCTTTGCCTTCATGGTCTTACCAGAAATGAAAAGATGACAGCTATACAACATGTGTATAGTATTCATATTTATATGTTTTTAGTATTTATGTCTGAGTTAATGTTCATCACTGAATGAATCAGAGTTGAATACATATGGAACAAGAACAAAATCATAACTGTTGATGCTGATAATCATGGTGATGTTTTCATGATATGAAAGATTAGAATATTTCTCCATATAACAATACTCCTGGGCCCATAGAGAAAACGTACTCCATGTTTCTTTTTCTCTAGCATTTAGGTTCACAAAAAGTTGAAAATTAATTGATTCATTAAAATATATTGCATTCTAAATTTAGAAACTAAAAAATACTTCTGAAATTATGACAAAAGCACTCTTAAGAATTCACTAGCAATGTGGCTATAATTCTTGTTTTAAAAAGAAGATAAAGAATGTAGCAGGCTAGTGAAGTAATATACATTGTATGTATTTTAGGCCTTACAAACTCTCAGCTGATAGGAAATTATTTCATCTGTTTTACTATTGAAAATATATACAACTTGCCACAAATTAAAATTTTTATTTTCTCACAATTTGACATGGTTCAATGGCCTGAAATTAATTTTGTGGATACTAACGCACTTTATAAAAGGAAGCAAAAATGCTAAAAAGCTTCATATTTATTAATATCTCTGAAAAGTTATTGAAATTAATGCACTAGGCCTAGCTTAGAGTTAGTACTCCATAAATTTTGCTTACTTTTTTAAAAACAATAAAATATAAAAGGGAAAGGAATGCAGGGAAAGAGAAAGGAAGGAAAAAAGGGAGGAAAGAGGGAAGAAGCAAGGGAGGGAGGGACTGGAAGGATTGGAATAAAAGATGTCAAGTGATTCAACTTTTGTTACGTTCATTGCCTTCTTTGATAATTTCTCTACCTATAATTTTTAAGCCTGGCTATTAGTCTTAAAATTTTTTTCAACACAAAATTCACTGTCTCAGCAATTTCCATGTGTACAATACAATACTACGGTCAACTCTGTGCCCACTGACGGAAAACAGAGCCTCAGGACTGGTGTCTACTGTCCACTCACCATGGACTGATTTTCTGTCTTCCCTTCTCCAGCATCTATAAGTCTCTATGAGCCTGACACTTCCGATACTGTATGCAAATGCAATCGTATCATATTTGGCTTTTTGTGACAGGTGTATTTCACTTAGCATAGTATTCCTAAGTTTCACCCATATTGTAGTCTACAACCAGGTTTTTTCTTTGAAAGCCTGAATAATATTCCTCTGCATGTATACGTACCCATTCTCTATCCATTCACCTGACAGTGCTTTAAATTGCTTCTGCCTCTCGGTTCTTGTAAATAACTCTCCAGATAATTTTAAATTCAGGTGGAAATTGTCCGTTGTTCCATCTCCAATCTGGCAACATGGTTACTTTGCTCTACTTTTAAAGTTCTTAATAAAGTTGTGAAAAATATCCACATATTATATATATATATTTTTTATTTGATCCAGGTATGTGTATGGCATTAAGACAGCACTGTTTCATGTGAAATAGCAGTGATTTGATAAATAGTGGAATGCTGTTCATCTGTCATTGCAGGACGAGTCTGCTCCAGCTGACAAACAGTGTAAACCAGAGGCAGCCCAGGCTACTTATTCAGCATCAAATGTTCCAGGCTCACAGGAGGTGCTGTACATCAATGGAAATGGGACCTACAGTTACCATAGTTACAGAGGGCTAGGAGGGGGACTGCTAAATCTCAATGATGCCTCCAGTAGCGGTGAGTCTTTATTATAGACTGTTTTCTGTGTCCATCTGGGGGGTGGTAAATTCTCTAAAACTGAGAGAAGAAAATAGATGTATTGTTATAAGCAATAGTTAGTGTTGATCTGATGTAGACAAGACACTTAAAAGGGTAACGACTGTATCCCTATATGGATATCTCCCTTGTTTGTTGCTGTTTCTAAAGGTAACAGCGCTATTATGCAGTTGAATGATTGCTGTTTCTACTAACAATTTTTTCTCCTAGAGAAATTGCAAATATTTTACCAAACAGCAACACATTCTGCCCCCTGAACTGTGTTGTATTGTTCTTCAAGAATAATAAAATATTTTCTGAATGTTCAAAGCAGCATTTGATTTGGAAAATTTGGGGCACCAGAGAAACTTCATTGGGGATGAAGTGTTCACACTTACAGCTAAGAACATATAAGTGAGAACAACCATGGCTCTCTAGCCAATAGCTTTTCAGTGACAATGGCACACTCTTTCAGCAGGGAGTGAAGGTCCGCATACATTTGATCATGCTTGATAAAGTTGTAGGAATTTCTTGATTTTTATGGTAATACGATTTCCAAATGAGTCAGAGATTTAAATGTTTAATGCAAGGCCATGCATGTTTCAAGGAAAAAAAAATGCCTAGGTGAGTTTCTTATACCTGGATTGTAAGAAAAACATTTGCAATTGTATTTGAAATCCAGGGAAAGATAATTTATACCACACACACACACACACACACACACACACACACACACTGTACTTTTGCATGACAATGAAATACTATAAAAAGTAAAAAAATAAATAAAGCGAGAAATTACTAGTTGTTAATATTACAAAATAGTATAAAGTAATAAAGCCAACACATGAAAGCCTTCAAAATTAAGAAATAATGTACCTAATACCATATTTAAAAGTCAAGAAAGGACTAGGAATGTAGCTCAGCTATAGAGTATGTGCTACATATGTACAAAGCTCCGGGTGCTATCCCTAGCATGAAAATGATAAAAAATATAAACATACAATTTTAAGAAAAGGTAATGCAAGTATCCTCTAAATATATGTAGTATTCCTCATCCTTACTCATTCCAAATTAGAGAAATACAGCTCATTCCCATCGAATTAGCAAAAACAAAACAATACAGAAGACCAGAATGTTTCACAAGTTTGTGAGGGAACAGATACTCTTGTGCAATGCTCATAGAAGTGCAATGTTGGAGAGAAATTTAAATAATATCTAACAAAATTAAACATGTGCCTATCATTTGACCCAGAAATCTTAACAAAACAAAGATACTAATTAAAATATCCATCAGTAAACCGAGCGTAGTGGCACATGCCTGTAATCCCAGCACTCGGGAGGCGGAGGCAGGAGGATCGCTGTGAGTCCGAGACCAGCCTGGGCTACATAGTGAGTTCCAGGGAAGTCACAACTACATAGTGAGACCCTGTCTCAAA
>NW_022900942.1:49290852-49356150 GCF_012274545.1 Fukomys damarensis
TCAGTAGACATCTGGTACATTACTACAGTGAATCTAGACAATAGAGTAACATGTAGCTATAAAAAGTAATGAGAACTATCTTTATACACTATTATGCATCAATATCCAGAAAATGCTGACATTTGTGAAAAAAGAATTTTATATAAATAAAAATATAAACTATAATTTAAAAAATAGAGGTGGGGCGAGAGGATTACAGTATAAGGGACATGGATAAAGGAATGTTCTGAAAACGCTTGGTTTTTATACAAGTTTTGATAATTTACCTTGAAAATGTGTATGTTTACATAATTAGGAAACATTTTTTAAGTCTTTCTTTAATGGGAAGAAAGTAATACATACACACTTTACTGTCTGAGTTACTAGCACAGTGATGAACTTTTTCAAGTAATTTCAAATGTTTCAAACTTTTCAAAACAAATTGACTCCACAAATTTTCATTGTTAAAACTCCTAACTATTTTCATTAATCGTATTACTATTTTGTGACTATTTTTGGTTTAAAGAAAATTTGCAATTACATAGCTATTAGTAAAATTTTAGATTTTCAGTAGGATACAAAGTAGATATAGCTGGGATTTAGCTCAGAGGTGTTGCCTCCTGCCTTCTTAAGCAGATATAAATGTAGAATCAATAGGATTATGCAAAACTTCATATTTTTGGATTTGAATTGGTAATGAATTTATAATGTATTGTTTTGTGTGTTGGAAAAAAAATTTCCTCTATACACTGAAAGTGCCTAGAAACAAAGACCAACTTTCATTTGAAAATTTGATTAGGCTTGGCTGGCTTTACTATATTTGAGGAGAAATTACAGTATTAGTGTGAAGTGAGTCCATAGTACAGGAATCACTTATTTTTACAATACTGGAACTGTACTGGGAGGGACTTCAGGACTAGTTTTTCTGGAATTGAAGGTTGGGGTTCTTCAATCTGTTTGAATTAAAGGTCCTCTAAAGACAGTATCACTGAGCTTTAGTCCGTATGATTTGCTTTTTTGCTCAAAAGAGTAGTGAAGAGCTTATTTTGAAAAGAAATTAATTTCAGGTGTGTATTTGGCTGTTCCAATCTAATGAGCCTTCTCAGCTGTTTTTAAATCTTCTTATTTGAGGAGCAAATGAGCATGAAAGATCAATTCTGAGACCAGAGAAGGAAATTGTAACCAAAAGCAATGGATTCTATTAGTCTAAAAATCTAGAAAACTTTTTTTTTTCTTTTTTTTAAGTAATGAAAAGATAGAAAACTTTTTAAATTAACATTTTACACAGGGACTAAGAACTTAACTATTTGTCTTAGTTACTTTTCTCATTGTTGTGGGAAAATGCCTGACATCCAAAGTCAGGGAAAGTTTTACTTGTTTCACAGTTTGTGAAGGTTTTGGTCCACAACCAGCTGGCTCCAACATAAGGTCGCATGGTAGCTGAGCATCACGGAGGACAAAACAGTTCATGACAGGCAGAAGACAGAAAAAGCAAGCAAGGGAACCACAGCTCTTTTTGTCCCGCATAATTTATCTGGTCTGCCTGTCCTTAGGGCATGTAGCACTCAGATGTTTATCCTAGTGCCTTTGATCCTAGAATAGCAACATGAACCAATCCCAGAGCTACACACTCTAGATCCAGCCACCTCTGAAAAAGCTGTACCTATTGCTGACTACATGTGGCTTTGAAGGAACATCTAGTTACCTCCATAATACTACTAAATCACAAAATTTGAGGAGTGCTTCCTATAGATTTTATTGCCATATTTTTATCTTTTAACTTCTAAATTTTAAAAACTTCTCTTATGAAATTATTAATTTGTGTAACATACTTCAGTAGCAGTAACTAGCACTTATTGAACCCCTATAGGACTTCTCAGGCCTATGGGATATGCTCTGCAATTTGATGAAAATCTTTACAACATGGATTTTACCCCCACTTTTAAAAATCTCTACATACCAATTATTTTCTTTGTAATATTATTAAATTCTAGTTTGTGAGGCTCAAAAGGGTTAAGTGATTTGCCTGAAATCCCTCCTCAAAGGACAGGCCAGCATTTGAACACAGGTATTCTGATACCAGAGGCTACATTTTAAACCACTGATGTAACAATCTCAATGTCTATGAAACGAAGCACTAATCTACTTTCATACACATAAATTCCCATTTTCTGGACAACTTATATAAATTAGTGAACCATACAGGGTGTGATCTTTTGTGTCTGGCTTCATTGACAAGCATAATGTTTTCAAAGTTTATCTGTTCCAGAATATCATTGCTTTTACTGCCAAGTGATATCCCATTCTGTGGGTATGGCACATTTTGTTAGTTATTTATTGATGATGGGCACTTGGGTTGCTGCTACTTTGGAGTACTATGAATAATACTGCCATGAACATTTATATGCAAGTTCATGTGTACATACTGTTATTGCTGTTGAATAAACCTCTACAGGTAGAATTACTGTTTCCTGGATATGTATATTTATGTTTAATATTTTAAGGAAATACCAGACAGAACATGAGATATCGTTCTGTATCTTTCAACAGTGTATAGCATATCTTGTAGTATTTACAATATAAGATTTGCATTACTTTTGCTAACTTTAGTGTTGTTTTTCAGTTTTTTGATGATATAGAAAATGGAATGTTTTCCTTAAGTTTGTTTTTAGATTGTTTAGTGCATTTTTGTAGAAGCACAATGGATTTTTTATGTTAATGTTGTATTCTAAAATTTTATTGAGCTCATTTATTAGTTCTACTGGTTTTTTTTTAGTGGATTTTTTAGGATTCCTTGCATACAAGATAACACTATATCATTTGTGGATAGAAATAAATTTATTTCATCCTTTGCAATATTTATGCCATTTATTTTTTTTCTTGTCCAGTTGCTCTGGCTAGAATCTCCAGTAAAGTATTGAGTATGTGTATTTGTGGCCAACATTCTTATCTTGTTTTTGATTTTAAGGAGAATGTGTTCAATCTTTTACCATTAAATATAATACTTTGCTTTTGATTCTTTACATTCATGCGTTTTTCAGATTTGATTCCTATATTTATTATAGGTCTATCTACTTATATTGTCTATTTTTTCTTGATACAGGGTAAGTAGTGTGGTGGTCAATCCTGACTCTTGATTTACAACTTGATTGGCTAGAGATCTACCTAGGAGACGAGTAGAGCAGATTTTTGGGTGTGTCTGTGTGGCCCATGGGGCTGTGACCTTTGAGACTATTTCTGGTCTTTGCTCTATAAGTAGCTAAATAATTTTGGAGATCCCATGCAAAGGAAAAATGTGAGGCTTCTTCTTTTCAAAAATTTCAAGACACTGACAACAGAGAAATAAACCGAGCCCAAGGCTCTTCTGAACACAGGCTACTCTGGGACTTCATGAATTTCATTCTCCTCTTTGCTTCTTTGATTTTGAGAAGTATTTTTCAAAAACATTTTTTTTTCTTTAAATAGAGAGCTCCATCTGGGCGTGGTGGCACATGCCTGTAATCCCAGCACTCAGAAGGCTGAGGCAGGAGGATCTGTGTGAGTTCGAGACCAGCCTGGGCTACATAGTGAGTTCCAGGTCAGTCTCAACTGCATAGTGAGACCCTGTCTCAATAAATACATAAATAAGTAAATAAATAAATCAGAGTTCCTCCGAAAAAGAATGATAATAAAGATAATATTTATAAAGAATGCCAATCAGATTATTTTAAAAGATTTGTGTTTTGTTTTTTGTGGGTACTGGGGCTGGAACTCTGGTCCTTGTGCTTTCGAGGTAAGTGGCAGAACCACTGAGCCAGATCCCCGGCCAAAAGGTTTGTTTTTGAGATGAGAAGAGGCCACATTCAGGCAACTGCCAATTGTGAGTAAAACCTCAGAAGGAATCTAAAAGAACTTTATTACAGATTACTGAACAGAAGTTTCCCAAAATCTTCCTTGTCTGTGCAACACAGAAGCACCAAGTCATCTTTAAGAAAAGGAGCATCTGATCAGATCATTTCACCACTGAAATTCTGTGTATGAGCTCCCACTGTTCTAAGAGAAATCACATATCTATTCCTTGCTGTCTTATGGTCCAGCCAATTCAAGTTTTCTTTGACCTCCTTTCTTTCTCCAATCTAATATCTTGTTCTTTAAATTCAAGACTCCTGGGCTAAGGTCAAGTATAGTAATAAACGTTCACAGCATCCTGAATTTGTCCTGTGAAGCTTGTGGCATAGGAAAATCCTCACACAATCACAAACCTTGTGATCACACCTAATTGTACGGTTGTGGTACTCAAAAGCCACATAGGAAATCTGGTATAGATCCCAGGTACTCAGCCATCTAAGTGGTTAGAAAACAAGTTTTACAAATTTGCAGTTTGAATATAGGCACTGCATTCCACGTTGAAATTCACCTGAGGTAGAAGTCTTTCCCCTCAAAACAAAAACCTCACCATCATTTAGATTGATAGAGCTCAGGTGGACTTGAGAAATATTTTGACAGCAACATCTTTGTTTATTTAAGGCTTCTGTGAAGGAAATAGGTCTGGAAATTTAGGTGAATTTTTCAAGATCAAAGATGCTGACTCTGGATATTTAGTTTCTATATCTTCTGGCATTTATATGATGAGGTAAAGGTATGTTAAGGATGCAGCAAGTTGTGAATGATGGCACATACTGTTACCCCGGGACTCTGGACAGCTGAGGCAGAATCTCTACATTTTAGAAGACTTAAATACTTGAGGAACAAAGATATCCTTAACATACAGAGAAATAGCAATATTCAGAAACACAGACACACAGAATCCCTTAACACCAATTTAGCTTTTACTGCTGAAGTAAAATGTAAACGTTAACAATACTGATAAAAATCAAAGGATGGCTTCTGACCCCTTGGGTACTTAAGAAATACTGTTAACAACCACGGGTGCTTTTTTGCTGTGCTGTGGAACAGACCCAAGGTCTTGAACATATTAGGCAAACACTCTGCCATTGAGCTACATCCTCAATCCTGAAATGACTTTCTGAGCAATGGTTTTGGGTTGAGTGAAACTAAGTTAAAACATGACAACAAAACAAAAATAGTGTTGGCAAATCACAGCTTCCAGCTTAAAACAAAGAAAATTTCTCTGGTCTACATTTGCAGAAAGATTCCAGCAATTGTAGTGGTGTTGAGGGAAATGATTTACTCCATTTTATAAAGGAGGTCTAGAAACCTTTTTATTCTCCAAACATTCATTTTACGTGTAGCAACAGTATTATCTAGTGCTGCTTTGGATTGCTTAGTTTTAATCACAGAAAGGCAGATAAACTAAGGAGCCTCACAATTTCTTTTGAAGACTTTGTTCATAAATTCTGGGAATTTCAGATATTGTTGTTCTTTTTAAAAAAATTGTCACCCTCATTATCATTTTTAAAAATAACATTGTGGGGTATCAAACCCAGGGCCTTGTGCATGCTAGACAAGCATTCTACCCCTGCCCTGTATCTCCAGCCTTAAAAACTGGTATTACTATTGCTGTTATTTCTTCATCTTTAAGACATTAAAATAGTCATTCCTTATAACAGATTTATAGTTATAGAGAAAGAAACTACTTACATATGCATAAAGCTTGAGAGCTAAAAAGGAGATAACAGAAGATTAACATTATATTAGATGCCAACTATATCTGATGGCTGACAACTCTGGTTAACCAAAGTTTGAGAATTCTTGATTTTAGGATTTGTGCATCTGCAAAATGTGGAAGGGAGCAGCGACTTTCAAGAGACCCAGTTGAATTAACTATGCGTCTCGCTTACTTTATAAAGGAGATGAAGACAATTAACAATTCAGATCACTAAGTGGTGAAACTGGGAATTTGATTCAAGTTGGTAGCATAAGACAGAGATTAAAGATTGAAGAGAAAAACGATGTTTCTAGGACCTTTTAAACTAATGTTGGTAAAATAACATGAGATAAAGAGACATAAAATATTCATTCTCTTTGTTTAAATGTCAAAGTGCTTTACATACTACCTCTTCTGTAAAACCTCACTCTACTTTCACACCCTTCCACTCCTGGTAAGATTAAGCACTCCTTTGCATAAGCTTTTCTTCTAGCACTTATGTTATTGAATCGTGACACATACTTTCAAACATATTTTTCCTAAATAGATGTGCAGTCCTTGAAAGCAGAAACTAACTTGTTCCCTGTTGTGTTTCCCTGAGTAAACCCACACAGGAAGTGAGTACTTGATTACATTGGCTTAGTAAATGAGTAAGGTTTTTAAGTAAAATTTTTGATGTCAAAAGTAAAAAAAAAAAAAAAAGAAGAGTGAAAAGACATCATTGTAGTTCAGGTGGTAGGGTGAAGGATTTTTCTTATAAAAAGCAAAGGATGACGCAGGCTGTGGCTCCCTGGTAGAACATAGGCTTAGCAGGCACAAAGCCTTGGACTTGACCCCCAGAACTGTAGAACAAAGAAGCAAAAGAATCGTAGGTAACAAGAAAGACTGAACTTGGTGCTTCTGTAGGTGCAAGAGGAAGAATCCAGTTTATTCATCTGTTTATGGGCCCACAGCACCCATCTGTAGGTGCAAGAGGAAGAATCCAGTTTATTCATCTGTTTATGGGCCCACAGCACCCATAGAATTTTATAAACTCCTGCTTAATTTTGAATATAATAGCAAAAGGAAAGCTGGCACGTACTGGAGACTTTATCGTAAGAAAAGATTCTATCTACGAATGATGCCAGGGTGCCCTTCAAATCTTTTATTAGCTAACTTCCATTTGTCTAGAGCTGGCAAGGGTCTGTACCCAACAATCCAAATTTTCAAGTTGGAATATTATCAAACTGACAGCAGTTACAATTTGTATAAAGAATTTATTCAAATTATCCAACTGAAATGAAAAGCAAGCAAGCAGCCAACCCTCCTGTTATTATCCCATCCATTTACATAGGACTTTGGAATGCTTTCATTCTATCAGGAAGTTCCCATTGAGCTGTCTAAAGAGGGCAATTGTGGTTCACTGCAGTTTTCCATTGGATCTGTTAAGTCTAAATTATATGCATAATGCATAATTTAACTACTAGTGTTTCCTCTCCACAAACTCCATGGGTCAGACTTTTCAATTTGTTTTTCAACTCTGATATAAACTGGGCTGATAAACAGATAAAATGTTAACAAGCCTAAATTGTAGTAATAATGACCATAATAACTAACACTTGCATGGAAATATCTAGTTTTCAGAGTCTTTATAGCCAGTATCTTCCCGATTCTTCACTAATATTTGGGATCACTGGCTTTAAAGTTTCTTTGGATCAGGGCTATGGGTTTAAGGAAGTTCCGCAGTAGGATTCACCATCACACTGGAGCAGGTCTGCGGTGGTATGACTAGCTTTCTATGTGGACAGTGCTTGGGATGCTTATAGTCACTCTCTCTCCATCTTTGCTTCCTTTCTCTGTTACTCTTCTACAAGAATAATAACTAACTTGTCCTCATCATTTTGCTCATCTGATTATATGTCAACACTTACGCCAAACTGAAGCTTTTTTGCCCATTGTAAAGGATTTCTTGGGGCATATTTGATTCCCTTAGTGATTAAAATCTGAAATGCCCGTTTTTTAGTATCCACGATAATGCACTCCAGTCACTTAGGATCCTCACATCATTCTCTGGCGGACTTTCTAGGCATTTCTTTTTCCTACTCATGCCCTGTCATGTTGGAATTTCCATAACATCCTTCCTCTGTACTTTTCCTCTTCTTATTCCTTGCAAGCTCCAAGAGAGAGCTTACTAGCTCTGATTTCAACTGAAAAATACTCCCAAACCTGCATACCTACTCTAATCTTTCCCTTGAGTTTTAGATTTCATGTCCCATTGTCTACCAGAAGACTTCATCTAGACATCTCAAGGAACCTTAGATTAAAAAGGTAAATTCTTCATCTTCACAATTCTATTGCCTATCTCATGTAGGGATACCTTCCCCTGCACCTGTTATGATTCCTGTAACAATTTTACTGGTTGCCTCTCTTAATTCCCGGTTAAGTTTTCGTCTTGTCTTTCCCATGATACCCTAAGCATTTCTTTTATACTTAGCATGTCTTGTATGGGCTCTTTTCTGTACCAGAATATGCTGTATGAGAACAGGCAAGGGAAATTTTTGAGTCACATAACCACTAACAGTAAATAACTGTCTTACATTCATACTCAATAAATAAAATTGGATACATGAACAGTGAGTGAAAAGAATTGTTTGTATAAATTATCACGCCTCTTTGGAGATCCTAACTAAATTTAATTATATGTGGGAATAATCATTTGAATTTGAAGAAAATTTATTAAAATGTTTTTGGTTTTCTTAATATTTTTTCAAGCATTTCAGATAAATATTTTGAAATATATAAATTCTGCCTTAAAATAGATTCAGGAAAGAAGTGATAACCATAGTTACCCAGGGGACCCATTTTCCTTTCCCTTTCCCTTACAACTCTTAATAAATTGTTCTGGTTTGACAGCCATGTGCAAAGGAGAAGTGCAGATTGTGAGGAAGGAAGGGAATATTTTAATTCTGCTCCGGGAATCTGCTGGATGTCTCAGCTTGGGAAAGTTACATAAGGTCTATGATATAAAGCTCTGTGGATAATCACTTTGTAGAATAGAGCCTAAAAGTGATTTATAGAAGCCAAGCAATCCCCTAAAGTGCATTCAGAGTCCCTTTGCACAATGGGAAGATCTGCAAGATGATAACGTATTATACGAAGAAAGGTGATTGTGTCATCTAGTTATGCCAATTTAATTGGGATTATGCCATTATTATATCTCAGTAGACATCCAATTAAATCTGATTGAATTGTCAAAATACATTCTGCAGCATATAGAGAAACTCTGTTTATAAACAAATTAGTGTATTGTATCCAGGATAGTTTTCCACCACAATATCCAACTTCTTGTAATTGTTTATTTTCAGTAAGCCCATCTCTCCTTTGAGTGTTCCTTTTATGTCTTAATAGAGACATTTTCCTACTTTAAAGCCTACTCGTTTGTGCATCTTTATATTAATTGTTTTCTCTTTCTTTCAAAGGTAGGTTTCTCTGTAATACTGCTATCTTAATATGATAGCCACTAGTCACATGTGGCTATTAAAAGTGAAATGAATTAAAATAATAAAATTCAGAGTTCAGGTCCTCCTTTGTGAGACCCATTTCAGGTGTTCACTTAGCAAGCAGCTGCAGTATGAACAGCACAGAGAAGCATAACCATCATGTCAGAAATTTCTATTAGAAAGTGCTGATATGTTCTATTATATAAGCCTATGAATGATGTTGCAAAAAACTTTCTACATTTATTCCACCAGGGTTTTCTTTTTGTATTTAATTATGTGTATATCATTCACTTCTTAATAAAATAAATGGGTAAAAGCAACCTTATAAAATCTAAATGATGTTTCTTAAATGTTTTTAATTCAAACTATTCGGCTTTTAAGTAACTTTCAGTTTTTTGATGATTTGGGAATAAGTCAATTCCTACATAGATTATAACGCAGGTATTGAAAAACCTCTTCGGCATTGGGTGGAATTATTTTAAATCTAGAAATGAAATCAACTTTAAAAGATTTTTATTTTGATAGAATTTCAAATTGCACGATGTTTATGTAAAGCAAGCCCAAACCTAAGATATTTGAAATGCAGCCACATTTTTGACATTGAGCTCCTGTTATGTCTCCTACCTAGAATTCAATCGAGAGTGTCAATTATTTGCACAGGATACATAGAGATTTAGAGAGGTGCAGGATACATAGAGATTTAGAGAGGTGATGCTTATTTGCAAAATTTTATGACTGAAAACTATGTCAATCATTGGCTGGAAAATTGCCTGGAGAATTACATGAATTATCTGTGAAGTCAAAGGAAGCATCTTTCAGTTTATCACTGAGCCTTCCCATCTTTCACTAGGTCAAAGAACTCCAGAGCAAGTCTTAGAAACAGGAGGTGAGTGGCTCTGTATTTTCCCCCACTCTGGCCAGAAGGTATAATTGCTTTTACAGTTCAACATTGATCAGGCTCTGCTCTCAGAAGCTCACTAAAAGCCTTCTCTTTGCTGTATGGTAAAATGGATTTTGTGTACTCTCAAGATCCTCTGGAGAGTTCTATACTGTGCCCAATCACTGAAGGGAAGGAGTAAGAAGGTGACCCTGTCAGTATGCTGGGACCTGCCTTCTTGAGCCTGCTGGTAACTGCTCAGGGGCTATTTGTAAGTGACGTGAGCTCATTATAGTCAGCATGGGCTGTTTTCCTTCCCAATCTCTTTTGAACTTTGACACATCCTCTAGGGATGTATTAGAACAAATCAGGTATGTTTCTCTGTCTCACCAGCCCAGTGCCATTCAGGAAGGAGCTCTCTGGGGAGTTCAGTATGTTCTGCTCTTCCAGGAAATCAGAAACACTGCTTTCTACGTGGAAATTGGATTAGCCATTGTCCACATTCCTCTTTTTTGGGCCTCAGGTACTGATGAATCTTTGAGAAATAGGTACCACTCCCCTATCAAGATCTTAGGTCTGTTGCTGTGAATCGCTCATAGAGGGTAGGAAGGCCAGAAGCCCCTTTTTCTTCTCTAATATTAAAATTTCAAACATGATTATAATGCTAATATTCCCTTTCGAGATTTCAAAGCACAAGATAATTTTGACATTTGGGTCTTGACTGACATACAAAGCCCTTCCCCACATCTATGCACAATTTACAGAACTAGTAGAAATATATGCATTTGAAAGTCAGTCCACACAGTACCAGTTTTGCCTCCTGAGTTGTTAAGTGGTCCACTTCAAGACAGAATCAACAAAAGATTTCAAAATTAGATGTGTGGTAACTAACATTCTCACCAGTATCTAAGTGGTCACATGGAGAGAGCCATGGGTAATTTATGCCCATTAGTGACTACAATCCTCTCGAATGATCTGATTTAATCTAAAAGTAGTGCATACAAAACATTCAATTTAGGGATTTCTTTTTTCTGATTTCTATTTCTGGTAATATATTACTAATATTACTCTCTCTTTATTGTCCTTTGGAAAATATTATAGATATAATCATGTTTCCTTTTTTTTACATGGGTAATTTACTTTTCTATGTATTTCAGTTTGGTCTTAATCTCACTACGTAGCCCAAGCTGGCCTCTAACTTGCAGCAGTCTTCCTGCCTCAGCCTCATGAGTGCTGGTATTACTAGTGTACACCACTATGCTGGGCAATTATATTTTCTTAACAGCTTTTTCCACAAAATATATTCATGAACACGGTTTGTCCATAATTGTCAGGAAGCTCATCCTCTGTTTATTTTCATTGCATTATTTCAAACCAGGCAGACATGTTTTATACTTTAATAATGCACTTGCTTTCATATTTTCATCCTCTATGAATCATTCTTCTTCACCACTCTGTCTTCTGTTTCTTGTAAAATATTAATTTGCTTTGTAAACCACTTAAGAACAAAGGTGAGACATTGGGAGAAAGTTTTAAGCTTAATGGAAATCTATTTGCTTTATCTTTTATCACATGTAGGAAAATATTTTGTCTTGGTGTGTAAAAATGATTGTGCTTAACATTTAAATCTCTTGGCATTTTATGAAGCAATGTAAATATTTGATAAGAAATCAGCAAGAGAAAGCAGCATATGTATTGTCTCAAATACAGCTTCTTAATATTTTATGTTTCCTAAATCTTTATTCTTACTTCCACCATGTATTTATTGACAAATGGAATAAAAAAAAAGAAGCTCCTCTGCATAAATACTTTGTATTTTACATGAGCCATGTTTTCCTTCACAGTTTTGGATAATTGCAAATTGAACGTGAATATTTTTTATTAAAGATGCAAAGATACATGATAACAAGAAATGAAGATACTAAATAAAAATTTCAAATATACATATGTAGGACAGCAAAAAAGGATATGAAATAAACAGGAATTTATGTAACACAGGCTAATCAAAATACATTAGTTTGATATGACCTTCAAACATTATGTTCTTTCTTATTTTCTTATAATATTTTTGAAATAATGTAATTACAAATAAAACAAAGTTACATATTATAGTTGAGAAACTGTCCTCAAAATTTTATGATTTATAGACTCCTTGGTTTTATTAATTGATAAATATCATATATTTGTTGATTGTACCACTTACATTTTCTAACAAAACTTCCCACAAAAAAAAATATACTTATATTTGAAATCCAAAAGTAACTAAAAAAGTTCACATTTTTAAGATCAGATTTTTCTGTTTCTATTTTATTATATCCCATATTTATTTTTATTATATTTTTATAAGCATAATGATAGAATTTAACACCAATACATATGTAATATTCTTTCCAAACAAATGACTATAAATTAAGTCAAGCATGTAATTTAAAGAAATCATAAGGTTGCCAGAGAAACTTATCAATATGCCAAATGTGCACAATCCTACCACATTCATGCCCATGTTTCTCATTTAATAGTGCACACATATATGTGAAAACATACCCCACACACATATACACGATGCATATTTTCTACAATACACTATATACTTAGGTATAATAAAATAGTTCAGTGATGTGTGGAATGTTGGTGATTTGTATAATTTGAGAAAAAATAAATATCATTGAAGGAGTTGGAGAATTTGTAATATGTACCAGATACTAAGTGATATTAATGACTAAGTATAGTTATAATAAAATTTACTTAAAATTAGTATTTGTCATCAGTAGAAAATAGGCACAAAGATATACTGATAACATAACAGCATTTATCTTAACAAATTTCCAACCAAACAAGCTGTAGTGACAGAAAAGGAAGTTTGTAGAAAGCAGAGTTGAAAGAGGAAAATGACAGATGGACCTTAATACTTTTCATAATACTCATATATACAGATTTCATAAATTCTCAAATAAAAAAGCAAAGAAAATGAGAACCAAAATAACTCATCAATTTGGTAGACCAACATATAGAGACAAGGATTAGTGTATTGATAAATTTTAAAAATATGAAATGTAAAGCCTGAGATTTAGCTCAATAGTGCTGCACCTGCCTAGCCAGAACAATGTGCTGAGTTTAATTCCCAGCATCAGAGGAAGAAAAAGAAAAAGGAGAAAAAAGAAGAAAAGAGGAAAAAAACGCATATATACTTTCTGACATACTCAATAAATTAAAAATAAATTATTTGTTATCTCTTCCTCTTGAATTGTTCCCTTCACAAGGATGTAGTGAACTTCTTTGTCTCTTTCAATTGGTTTAAGTTTGAAACTTGCTTTGTATGTGAATAAGATTGCTTCCCCTGCTTTTTTTGGGGGGAGAGAGCTCCTGTTACATGAAGTAGTTTTCTGTCCTTTCACTTTCAGTCTATGGGCTTCTTTTTATAGTAGACGTGTCTTGTATACAACATATTATTGGATCTTGTTTCCTAATTCATTCTGCTGGTCTATTTCTCGTGATTGGTGAACTGAGGCCGTTGATATTGATGGTTATAACTAACTTTTTATTATCATATGTACTAACTTATTATTATTATATTTGTTTGTTTTGCCTTCTCGTTTTAGTTTCTTGGCTTGCCTATTTGATTTGCTCTGTTGGGCCTCATTATGTTGTTACCTTCATTGTCTTTTTCTAGGATATTGTTTAGAATTCGTTGTAGTGCTGGTTTGGTATTCATAAAATTTCTCAGGTGTTCTTTATCATGGAAATATCTTATTTCCCCATCCATTTTAAAAGAAAGTTTTGCAGGATACATCAGTCTAGGTTGGAGGTTGTTTTCTTTTAGTACTTGAAATATCTCATTCCAGGCTCTCCTAAACCTAAGGGCTTGTATTGAAAAGTCTGCTGTGATTCCGATAGGCTTTCCTTTGCACGTAATTTTCTTGTCACTTACTGCTTGTAGTATTTTGTTCTTCTGTTAGATTTCTGGGATCTTGATTATTATATGCCTAGGTGTAGATTTTTTTTTGATCATGGCTAGTTGGAGTCCTATATGCCTCATTTATCTGTATGTCAAATTCTTCCCCTGTTTGGGAAGTTTTCTATAATTAATTCTGTGAACAGCTTTTTAAAGTCATTTACATTTTCTCCTACGACTTCTTGAATTCCTATCAATCTTATGTTATTCTTCTTAGTATCGCCTAAGAGTTGTATCAATTTCTCATGATACCCTACTGTTTTTAAGAGACCTCTCTTTTCATGGTCACTGACTGCATTTTTTTCTTCTATATCTGCGATTCTATCTTTGGACTCTTTTATTCTTTTGTGAACACTCTCAATGGAGTTTTTAATCTCCTGGATATCTGTTTGAATCTGTCCTATGGATTCCATTTCTTTCTTGTATCGGGCATTTATTGTTTCCAATTTTTTCTTATGCTGGGCATTCATGGCTTCTATCATGGTCCTGAGCTCATCTATTTTCCTCTCAGTTTCTGTTCTAGAGTCACAAATTATAACTTTCATTTTGCTTGTCATCTCTATGATTATCTGGGAAATTACTTCTGTTTTATATTTCTCTGGAGCCTGATTGATCAGTTTTGTTACTTCCTGTGCTTTGAGTTCAGGGTGTCCTGATGATTCACTCTCAGACTTTTCATCCTCATTTGCCCCACTATTTGCCATTGGTGACCTGGAAGTCTTTCCCTTTATCTTGCTCAAGCATTTTCTCATTTTTACTATTGTTGTAGGGTTATCCTTAGTTTAACCTTTAGATTATTACTTAAATTTTCCTGATATAGTTGGGCTGCAGCCCATGGGTCTCTAATAACTCATAGGCATTCTCATTTTCATAATACTGAAGAAAACAGCTCATTGAATCAATCACAATCCTTTACCCAAATTGATACAATCAGCACCACAGTATAATGAAGAACAAATTGCAAATTGACCACTTATGGTAGTCATCAATCTATCACCTTCAAACCATGTAAATTTAATTAAAATCAAGAAGCAATCCAAAATATGCTTACAGTAAATATATTTTTCAATAAGGATATTTACCATTTACAATGGGGGCTTAAAACAAAGTTAAGACAAGAGGAGTAGATAAGTATAAGAATTAGAGAAGTTTTCATATGAGGCCAAGAGACATAGAATGACCAGAAAGTTGCCAGGAAATTATTAAATTCAAAAAGAACAAACAAAATAGAAATATAGCAACCCTTGAAAAGAAAAAAGCAAGAAAAAAGCATAAAGAAAAGAGAAAAAATAATAAAAGAAGCAATCTGAATTAGGACAAGAGCTGAAAGAAAAAGGGAGTTGAGGGATACTATAGTGGAGTAAGAGACTGAGTTAGAGAAAGAAAACAAAAAGAAAAAAAAAAGAATTTGCAGAGTAGGATGAAAAAAGAAAGAAACAAAAATGAGTTAAAGGGCCTCTTTCAGACTATATCACTGCTGTCATAATATACAATATGTGCTGCCATTTGCAGAGCCGAGTCCCCTGACCTCAGCTAGCTGGTAGCAGAACCCCACAAAGCAGACTGAGCTCAGGCTGCAAGACCCAGACTGAGTTCCCCAACCTCCTAAAGGGTTGAACTCCACTCAATTCTACTATAATTCTTCCCCACCACTTCTTTAAAGATGTTCAAAGTTGAAAGTGCCAGAAAATACTATTTATGACCGCCTCTGCCTCTACAGAGTAGGTCCAAAGACTGGTACAATCAGGAAGTCTAAAAACACAAGAGGGAACGGGGGGGGGAGGTTCGGGGATGCCCACATGGCTATCTTTCTAGCTCTGAAGATGGCGAAAGCAGTGCCAGCAGGGGAGAGCCCTGCCGAGAAGACCCTCTGGCGCTGAAGAAGGTGGAATGCAGCCTGTAGGAGAGGGCCAATGTGAATATTTTTTTAACTAAACACAAAAGCTACTCTTGCTGACCTTCATTTTAGTTTAAATGACTCAATTTAAAAGTAGCCTACCATTTGCTAGACTTTTATCATTTATTCCTTGACAACGTTAATGTTTGTTTTCCTTTTTTTAACCTTAAATTATGAATCTAAGCGCAAAAATGGATGCACCAGAAGTACCAGTCTCTATCACCGTTTTTTCTCCGTTTCCAACAAAGCAGTGTTAAAATGACCTTGACTATACCCCAATTAAACTTTACTTAAAATATGACTCTGTTGAAATTTGCTGATTCACTTTTGGCAAAAAGTGAAACAAAATGATTTCTGAGAAATCTAAGAATAAATGAATCAAACTAGAGAGTTTCATACACACTTCTTTCCTATAAATATATAATTTAAGCACATATCTATGGACCCTAAAACTACAGTGTACAATGTGATTTTCATAATTATCTACTCCCTTTGATCTTTAGTAAGAGTTTTGAAACACTTGAGTAAAAATTCTACATCATAGGTAAATATACACTTGTTAGGTTAATGATAGTGATTAGAAAACTGCTGAAAGAAAATTCTCTAATTTGTGCTTTAAAAAAGCAAGTCAGACAAATGTACAATTTTGCCATACCTTAAGGAAGTTTTGCTAAAAATATTTTCCAAACATAGTCAAGCTGAGAATCAGCATTAGATTTTTATGGTATTAACATAATACTCCTGTATTATATAATTATTAATATTGTAGTTAATTATTAGTAATAGTAATCCCAATTCCAGAGGTTTAATCCTTCACTGATTAATATGTGCCCTACCTTACTAGCCCTCAGTGCTTCCATTATGGTACCTCTCGCTTAAGTTTTTAAATTATTGTGAAATACACTATTAAATCCGATTGCCTTTGGATCAGTGGGATGT
The DNA here is from genome assembly GCF_012274545.1 of Fukomys damarensis. NCBI lineage: Eukaryota > Metazoa > Chordata > Mammalia > Rodentia > Bathyergidae > Fukomys > Fukomys damarensis. The sequence goes on from NW_022900942.1 coordinate 49,307,563, forward strand.
ATGTGTATGTTTAATGTCGAGGAAATTGAAATAATATTGCCATAAATATATAGAAAACATGCAACTTATATTGCATCTTTATTTTTGAAACAGGCATTGAACATACCATGAACATGAATAATTATCTCAAAATTTTAAAAGTGACTTAGAATAGCTTTCTTTTGGGATATTAGGGGTAAATTTTCTTGAATAATATATATGAACATAATGGTCAATTTCTTATGTCAATTTGACTGGACCATAAGGTGGCCAGACATTTTGCCAGCTGTTACTCTGGATGACATCAATATTTGAATAGGCAGACAGAGGAAAGCAGATGGCCCTCCTTAATGTGAGCAGGTCTCCTCTAATCAATTTAAGACCCGAACAGAGCAAAGTTGTGGTGTAAGGAGGAACTTCTGCCTGCAGCAGCAGTCTTCTTTTGCTTTAGAACTCAAATTGGAACTTGAGCTCTTCTTTGGCTGTGAGCCTATCATCTTTGTAGCTGGAAATTACAGCATAAACTCTCTTGGTCTTTATATCTTTGGATATCGATTGAAACTATACCACTGGTTTTCCTGGGACTCAACTTGCTGATGACTGATCTTGACTTTTCTGCCTCCATATCTGCATGAACCAATACTTTATTTTATATACACAATCCACATGCTCATGCGTGTGCACACACACACACACAAACACACACACCATATATATTTGGAGACTTCTAATTAATACAGTGAGTCCTATCAACTTGAATAAATCTTTATACTTAATATAAATAATTCCGTAATTTTCTATTATTGCTTAGAAGTTCAGGCAAAGACAAAAACCCAGTTAAGACCATGACCTCACATTTTCAGGACCATTTAGCATTAATATTTCAATTTCATTTCTCCTGATTCAGGATGCTGACAACTAGATAAGGGAAATGGTAATATTCCCACTTTACTTCAGAATCCCAGCAAGGGAAAATTTCCATAATTCCCACAGGAATTTCTGCCCTAGGAGTCTAATCAGGATTTCTGCTTGCTGATATTAGGATCTGTTGCTATGTGCTGTATGGTTTTATGTGTATGGTAAATAATATTGCACTGTTCAGAGTTTAACCCTGTGTTCAAGTCCAAATCATTTGTAGGTTTTTGCTATTTACTTGAGTTATACTCTAACACAAGGACACTTTTCATTTTATTCAGATTCCTGGAGTGTTTTCAAATATTTCTATGACTAGATTGAATATATAAAGATATATTTTGAAACTGACATTTATAAATATGGTTTATAAATACGGTTTATTCTTTCTGGTTTAAATGTAATAAAATATGTAAGGAATAAAATAAATATGTAGTCTTTCCTAAGGGAATTCTGGAGGTGTTCATCTTATCGTGCCCTTACTTACTAGATTTTCTTAAAGCTAATCCTTGGAAATGTCTGGATTTCAGATTTAAACTGCAGTCAGAAAAGCACTCAGTCATCTAAACAACTGCCATGTTTTTGACAAATAATGCATGGACACTTTGTTGTTTTGTTCCTCTGGTTTTAGGCATTACTGTCACTTAAGTATACATGTAAGGAAACAAGTACATAAACACATAAATAATAAAATGAATCTTCATGCCCTTGAGGTGAGGATAATAACCTCAATTTATTGTACAGTTTATCACAATTAAGCAAGTCTCTATAAAATATTTTGAAGCTCAAGTGGAAAGGATATGTACCAAGAATACTTAAGTGGTTAATCGAGCCAAGTACTAAAACTTAGCAAATGTACTAGAGGAAAGTTAGGAAGGCAAGATGGCAAATAACTGCCCTTTCAGTTGGCTGTGTAGAAAAACTCACCAAGATAAGAATAAAAATGTGAGTTGCACAAGACCAGCCCCCCCCCAGTAGAATGTAGATAATAAGAAAGAAATAAAAAACAAATGGATAAAGACAATGGAGGAAAAAGCAAAATACAGGAAAATGTGGAGGAGAAAATTAAGTCTTTGTTTATAGAATTAATTCGTATTATTTTATAACCTTGAATTGTTAAAGTCATGTCCACATGGACACAGATGAATAAAGACAATGAAAGAAAAGGGAAGGAAAAGAAGAGAAAATGAAAACATCTGGATTGGAAAAAATAAAATTTAATGGCTATATCTAGAAACCAATGCCCAATAATCTAATAATACATATTTTTCAGATGTTGACATATGTAGCCAAATAATTATTAATGGACTGACAGCACTGTGTTCAGAAATATTTATAACTGATGAATATGAGAACACTACATATTAAATTTATGGAATGAAACTAATGTAGTATTGGCACATACATAAATTGATGAGATAATCATTTTGAGGGTTTTAAAGTTATCAATAATTTCCCATATTTGGAGAGTACCGTGTGACATTTTTATACATGTATATAATGTGTAATGATCAAATCAAGGCATTAGCATTTCCTTATTTCTTTTTTTTTTCCTCATTGAGTTTATTGGTACATTTTAGGTACACAGTATAGTTACATTCATTATTGGGATCTTGTACCTTTATATGGCAGGTCTTGGTTCTCATTTTTTCCCCTTGTTCCTGCCCTCCCTTCACCCGCGCCTCTAATTTCCTTATTTCTTTTTTTTTTCCTCATTGAGTTTATTGGTACATTTTAGGTACACAGTATAGTTACATTCATTATTGGGATCTTGTACCTTTATATGGCAGGTCTTGGTTCTCATTTTTTCCCCTTGTTCCTGCCCTCCCTTCACCCGCTCCTTCCCTCACCCTTTACAAACACTTCCTTTCCATTTTTTCATTTTCTCATATTTTTTCCTTATCATTTCTTTGTGCTTGAACTAAAAGAAAGAAAGCATAGAATTAAGAACGAAAAAGAAAAAAGTTATAATTAGACGGTATCATTATGTCAGTCTACTTAAAATATACTGTTTTACAAATGTATAACTCATCAATTAACTCACAAGAGAATAAATATACCAAATGAAGCTATAGCCATTAAATAAATTGATCAGTATTACAAAAATCTGCCCATTGAAAATATCAGACTCTGATGGTATTAAAATGAATTTTACCAAAATTGCAACTAAATAATATTAATTTTAGACAAATCTAAAGAAGGGATGAGGAATAAAAATAGAATAAACAACCCCTCATTCTATGCCATTGTAATTCTATCAAGAAGAGGGATATAAAGGCAAATTATAGTATAATCACACTTTTGAAGATAAATGCAATTCAGTCTTTTAAATCTAGTAATTTATATTTAATGTGATATCACAGATATTTTAAGCCCATTGACAAATATTTAGTTATCACATGAAAGGAATTAACATTTATGGGCTCTCAGGTAAAACCCTGGTGTTATACTGGATGATTTTTCTACATTAGCTAATTTAGCTTTAATGTTGACATTTTCATATTTTAAGATTTTTCAGAAAAATACTAAATTTTTCATCAATAAGTACCACTTTTAAATATCTGATCACAAAAAGTAAGAAATGAAAATTAGCAGGCTGGGTGTACAGCCCAAAGACCAAGCTCTTGTCTAGTATTGGTGAAGTCTTAAATTTTTTTCCTTTGAGGAGTGAAAATGTTACCCAAAGTACTCTGCTGTTTATTCAAGGGATCAATGTGTTTGGAGTGACCAAAGAATTAGCCTCTATGAGCAGACTACAAGAAATCAATTATAGCTGTGAATAGTTACAATGCTGAAAATGAACTGATTCAGTAAAATCTAAATTAAAATGTGTGATGTAACATGTTCAGTTCTTCCAGGTATCACAGAAATACCAGTGCCATCTTTACACTTTATTTTTATTAATTTAACCCTGTTTGGCTTTGTGAGATATTGTCAGAAATAAAATCCATATATCCTGACTTGTCCTACCACACAGCAGTTGGATGTGTAGTGATAAAATTTTAATGCATTTTTTTTTTCTAATCAGAGCTAAGAGCTAAACTTTCCTGCATAATAAGTGCTCTCAAGCACCATTACCGAACACTGAGTGGTTTGGAAATTGCTTTTGGCTGCAGAATTGATAATGTTTCTTGATGAATGTAATCCAAAATTATAAGGTAACATAATCTGATGCTATAGAGAATACATTTTGATGGTGACCAGTATTGTTTGAATCACAAGTTATGGCAAATTACATTATAAACTTTCTTTATTAGCAAAACTTTATACAATGAAACAATCATTCCTAAACAAGCTTACACTGGATATATTTACTGAGCACATACTACAGGTCCAATAGTGTTTTAGACATGCAAATACAAAGGGAATTATCCAATTTCAAACTTATTTTCACTCTTCACTAAGGAATGTCTAGATTTACCTGCAATTGGAAGTAATTAATCTTTAGTGCATTAACTTCCTGAAATAAATTATCAACAGAAGACTCTAACAGAATTCTAGAAATGCCTTCCAAGTAATAAACATGTTCAATTAAAATTACATGCTTGTGACCAGATACCTCTATTTGGAATTATTTTTCTGCATAAAAAGACATTTCCAAAGATGAAAGACATAAAGTCTCAATAGAGATTTGCATTAATGGATGAACATTGGCAATTGATTTTGATAAAAGGAAATGCTAAGCCCAGTTGAGCAAAATGTGAAGTCTAGCCCTTCCAAAAAAAGAAATTTATAGCTTTATTCTTCTACTTAAAAAATCTGCTTGTCCATTGAAAATTTGTGTAAATCTTATCGCTTCCTCCTAGAAATTGAACCCAGTGACTTCACACTGAAGTGCTATACATCGCCAATCTTTTTTTATTTTTTATTTTGAATCAAGATCTCTCCAAGCCATTAAATCACCTAGGCTGGGCTCAAACTTATGATCATCTTGCTTCATCCTCCCAGAGTGCTGAGATTATAGGCACGCACCACCATGACTGGCTGTATTTTCACTCTTTTTATATAAGTATCTACATAATATCTGCAGTTGCACTTCTTAGCCTAAAATGCATGAAATAATGTCTGATTTTACTACCTTTAATATTTAGTGCTTTTCTTTTGAAAGTTGGCTAACTCTTGTATTAAGGTGTGAATCTAAAAAATTTATCAGTTTAGTTTAAATTGTTCAATTTCCAGAGTCATATTTTGAGATTGGACATACCAGATGAAGAAGAACAAGTACAGAAAGGATGCATGTTGCTAGGTTTGATTTTATGTCTAAATAAAAACTCATTGTGATATTAGGTGGGGAACAAACATACTTATTTAGAAATGGTCAATAACTATTTTTTTTGCTTTTTGAGCAAAAATTAGTGTGGAAATTATTATAATCAAGAAATTCTATTTAGATTCATTTTTTCAATCTTGCAAGGTGTCTTTTATAATAATAATATTTACATATCTTAGAGATTATTTGAATTAATTATATTCAGTCCACTGTGTTCTATGTCTAACTCTTTCTTTTCAACATAATTAGGTGTTATTAATGATATCACCTATTCTTTATGTCTTCATTGTAAGCTGTAGAAAGAATATGACACTTCTCATTCATTTATTGTACAAAATTTGTTGTTGTTGTTGTTGTTTGTTTTTTGAGTGCCAGGGATCGAACTCGTGCGCTTGTGCTTACCACTGAGCCAAATCCACAGCCCTGTACAAATGTTTTTTATGTCCTTATTTTGTGCCAGACAATGAAAGATACCTAAAGCAATATGTGAAATATGGTACAAAAGAGGCTTGCCCTTATAGACCTTGAATTTTTACCTTCAGTATAAATTCTGATACATAAAAATAGTCACCAAACTCCTTAAGACTAGAATTTATCCTACAGCATGCTAGTAAAATCTTTGTCCTAAAGTGGGTATTATCTAAGAATTACAGACACTAAAATATGGCTTCAAAAATAAAGCTTTTTTTAACAGGGCCAAAAATTTACTATAAATAGAGAGAAAATATTCAATTGACAATTTAATTTGAAAAATAAAATTAAGAATTATGAATGTCTATTTTAATTTATCTAACATTTATTTAGAAGTTAAATATGCCCCACCCCTTTAAAATGAATCAAGGTTTGGTTTTGGGATGCATATCTTAATTTTTCTAACACTGTATGTTTAATATCTATTCATCTCATTCAACTTTTCAGAATGATCACAAGAATTAGTCTGTGTTACTTGGATAGAAATGTAAGTGCTCAAATAAACAAATGTCTTATCAAGAAGCTTTCTCAGTTTTTTCTCATTACTACGACAAAATACCCAACACCCAAAATTATAAAGGTTTATTTCAGCTAACAGATCATAGAGGTTTCAGTCCATAGTCAGCTGATCCAAGAAAGACAGTGAATCACAGCAGAGGAACACCAAGGAGGTGGATAGTCCTTGACAATACAGGCAGGAAGCAGCAGGAGTGGCAGCAAACAGCAAGCCCCAAGTCTTCCTTTGTCTTTTATTTCCCCCAGGCGACAAGCCTTTTGAGTGATGCCACCCACAGCAGGGTGGGCCTTTCCATTACCCACAGCCAGAACAATGCTAAACAACTCAGTGAACTAATTTAGTGATCATAACCTCAATCCACATTTACACATCCTAGCTCTAGCCACCTTCTACAAAACCCCAGCTATGAGTACATGAGGCTTTGGAGAAAAATCTAGATACAAGCAATAACATCAAGTTTTATGAGTGTGTGCCTAAACATTGATACTGAAGTCACTTTGTCTTGAAGCATCTTTTACATTGTCATCTTTGGCCACTGTGTTAATGGTCCAACCTTTCTAAACCATTCTTCTCAGTGGCCCTCTTTCTAAAAATACTTCTGTGGACTTATTAATTCTAGCAATCTTCATCAAATTTTAATTTTTACTCTACAGTCGATTTGTATTCTAATTATTTCATTTTGTTGTCTTCAGTTAGTTAAACCAAATAAATCAAGTATGATATTGACTCAGTGAGGCAGAAATGAATGCTAGTGGCAATCAGAGAGAGCTTTTAGAATGAATAGTCACAATTTAAATGATTTGTATATTTGTGAATATTTTTGATTGATGGATTCATAGATTTATTTTTGCTTCTTTTTCCAATTCCATAACACTTGAATACTTGAATAATATTTAGCAAAAGAGGATTCCTTGTAGTTTGGAATTATACACACAATTCTAGTCCCAAAGATCCAAAAGAAGACAGGATGATGAATTCACCTTTCTTCCAGAGAAGATAGAGATAGCAGAACTGCCTGAAATTTGCAAATGCTAATCAACATTTGAAAGAACTCAGGAGCCATGCCTTGGTTTGCAAGTCTGAACTCTTGAGCCAAGAGGTGGGAGTCATACTGGAACTGTAGCCTTAAAATGAAGTCAATCTCCCTCGTCTCTCTATGAACTGGAGCCTTGACTTCAATCTTTTCTCAATTCCAGTTTAAACTGCCAATCAACAAATAGGATTGGTATCAAAATCAGCACAGATGTTACACCTCCTAACAAAATTATGCTAATCATCAAACCAACACTAGACATCTACATAGCTAGGACAAAACTCTTTTCAAAAAGATTTATATTGGCACTGGCTTCTAAAATGTGAAGAATAAAACAAAATTTAACATGTGTTCATCCGGAGACCAGAATCTCTCTTCTATCACGAGGCTTTGTAAAAATTCACTCAGAACTTTTCAAATAGATTAGATATTGTTACGTACTTTACTTGCTTGAACACAGGTTCAGTGATTCCTTTTTACAAGTGTGACATCCCCACATACTCTCAGCTAGTCAAGTCAACAGCATGATTTTGTAAATAGAAGAACAAATAGAAGCTAGCTCCTGCTAGAAAATCAAAGCTTTGAAAGGTCACTACAGAAGTGGAAATAAGTTTCTCTCAGTTGTCAGGGTTCTCCTGTGCTCGTTTTTGTCTCTCTTCTAATTATATTTCAAGGGAAGCTACTTCCTTCTCATGGGATATCTGCCTCCTTCAGGGCAGAGGGTTGAGGGGATTGAGTGTTGGCCTCCTCTATAATGCCTCAAGGAGAACCAGGAGAAAAGGTAACATTTCTTATTTTAGTTCGTAGAATGAATGCCATTGTCTAAAAAAATTATACGTATTTAGGGAAAAATGTTTAAAACCACGCTTAACCTATAGAATCATTACAATTTGGGAACATATCATTAGTTATGTATTTTGTGATATTTTATCAAGAACTTTAAATTTAGTATTCAAGTGCACATTTGATAAGTATAGTAAATAATGAAAGAACTATAAAAGTGACCAACATTTAAGTGATAATCCAGTCTTTAAAATCTAAAAGTGATTGCTATGAAGTATCTTAATCTTAACACAGATGTGTAAAAGATTTCAAAGTAACTTTGTTAATTTTTTAATTTTTAAGCAAAAACTTGTGAATTGTTGTCCAAAAGTAGAAAGCCAGATTTGATTTCAATTTAGTATAAATTTTAAAAGTTTGGGTAATGTGTTTTCTGAAAATATACAGGAGATCATAGAAGTACGTAAAACAATATTCTAAGTGCTTAGTTTCTCTATGGTATTGTTTTGCAGCAACTGTTTTTGCCCTTCAAAAGCAAATTTTAATCTACATGTGCACATTTTTTATATTAATAAACCTGGTGGGGAAACAAGACCACCAGGGAGAAAAAAGGCTGAAGTCTTTATTTTGTCACTTTATTGTGTCACTAATCATGTTGTTGAAGCTTCTCAGGCCTCAATTTCCTTCTTTCTATGTTGAGTTTATACTAAAGAGTTATTAGAATCCCAATCTGGGATTTTTAAAAATGCTGAATTAGTGAGGTCTAAAATATCTGTTAATGAAAGCAACAACAAAAAAAAAAGTTTGCAATTTCTGTCATTTTATGCTTCTGCAAAGCAGAAGATAGACTTAAAATTCAATTTTCCAAAGAGCACACATTCAAAGCCCATCACTGTTTATATATAAGAGGTGATTACCAGACGCTGTGCAAGGCACCTGCAAACATTTCCCCCACCACTCAGATAGCATCATTTGCTCTTTCGTCTTCTGAGAGCAGATGTATTTGATTAAAGACATCACTAGTTTCTCATGAAAGAATTCATGAATTAATTTGACAGTAGCTACTGAGTGCTCACATCCAAGGTGTTAAAACAAATATTATTCCTATCTAATTTTATGATGTTTATTTCTAGGACCCACAGATCTCAGCATGAAGAGGCAGTTGGCGACTAGCTCGGGATCATCCAGCAGTTCAAGCTCCAGACCTCAGCTGAGTCCAACTGAAATCAATGCTGTGAGACAGCTTGTTGCAGGATATCGAGAATCAGCTGCATTTTTATTGCGTTCTGCAGATGAACTGGAAAATCTCATTTTACAACAGAACTGAGTCAAATGATGACCATATTCACTGAGTTCTAAATTTGCAGTTTCCACTAATGACATTTTGATTTCCCAGCAGAGATACTTCTGGTCTCACTGCACAATCTTTTAAGAGAAATACTTCCATTATCGCACATTGTCCCTGATCCATAAAGTGATGTGTTAAGGTGCTTCAAAGGAACTCTAACCTCTGAAGTACTTGAGATACTTAAATGGGCCCAGCCTATTGCTTTTTGTTTTAGTGTGTCAGCATAAATATCATGGGCAAACAAGGCTGCATATTCTTAACTCAAGGATAAAACAGAAGAAACTTGTGGTATTAAAAAAATGTAGTTCAAGATCCAACTGAAACATTAGTGGAATTTGCTACTGACTCATTGGACTGAAAGCTGAATTACCTGGCCCCCCCAAAAAAAGCCAAATTCTTGTTGCTACAGAATATAACAACAATGAAAAGGATCTTGTATTTTAAAGAAAATATGTAATTTTTATAAAAAGAATACTTGTTTTTCATTCAGAATTGTCATTTTTACTTTGGTAACTTTTTCATAGGTCCTAAAAGAAAACTGTTTTGAGAAACTACTGTAAGTACTTTTTCCACATCCCTTTGCCTTCTCTTTCCAAATTCTTTCTACAAAAAATAACACTTGATGCTGGAAAAACCTTTGCCTACGTTCTTTAAATCATCACATCAGGAATTACTTCCAAAAGAAGCCTGCATTTCTGCACTAATACTGGTCTCAAAAAATCCACTCCATACTGCAGCTTTACCGTAGCAGTTTTCATCAGAATTTTTTAAATGTTCATGTTGAAAAAAAAAAAAATCACTCCTTGGTTCCTTTAGAACTGCTCACTCCTGATTGCCGCTGCTGTCTTATAAGCATCCTTCTAGCAGCGATTGGATGTAGATGACTGAATGTTAAGAGGTTGCAAGTGACAATCTGAAAATTTGCACTCTTGTGTGTGGTTTTTCTTTTCGTTTTTCTCTTTCTGAAATATTTCCAAAAAGACCGTTATGTCTTCTGGTATGATTTGTATAATTTGCAGTTTTAGCTAAAAATAAAGAACTCTCAGCGGATGCAGCTGCAACTTACAATGAACTGTTCCCTCCTCTTCTCCATACTTTGCCCTTCTTTCTTCTTTTCCAGTGTTGGATACACATGAGTGGTGTTTTCTTTGTGCACTGAGGCAAGCCTGTTTTTAAAATATTTAGGAAGAAGTACTTTAGTTCATACTTCTTGTATAATTATTTATTTCTGTCTATGAGCTTTGGTTGGATTACAAATTTTTTGTGCATTCCTGAATTTGCCTTATTTCATGTAAAATTTATGTCATTCAGTTTTTGACAATGAGTTGAAGGCATCAGTGATATTTCTTATCTACTTGTTACATATAGTTTTTCAAGTAATGACTGTGATTGTGACCAAGTAATGTGCACTTTTTCTTGTAACTGTGGACATTGCTATGCTTTTTTCTTCTAGTGTTTCTAGAATTACTATTCCTTACAGTTATGTAAACAAAAAACCCACAAAAACAAAAAAGAGAACTTTTGTGATACTGTTGGTGAATATAATGTGAAAATCTTATTGAAATATGAGTATTTTGGAAATACATAGATGCACAAACATCTTTTAAAGTGTGGATTTAGAATTTGCTTATTTAAATGAAAAATCATAAATTGAGGGCTGATATAATTTTCTCTGTTTTGTTTGGTTTTAATAAACAGATTTCTGTGTTAAACAATGATTGTGAAACCTTATAAACTTTGTGAATAATACAGTGGTTAACTTTTAACTATTTAAAATTTAAAATGCTATTTTGTGCCTACATTTAGTACATTTGAAACTCCAAACTTATTTCTCAAAAATACTCCCAGTTTCCCCAGGGCCTCAACATTCAGTATAAGAACGTATTATTCTAAGAATGAGTAAAGGAAATTAGCAAGCCAGTGCTACTTCATTTGATTGTTTAAAACTAATTTAAGATGTATTTGTTATCTTTTATTCCTTACTTTTTAAGAGTAACCTAGCTCTTTTAATCCTTCCGGACTTAAAGAGACGCACACTCTGTTTATTAAAGTGCCTGTATTATTCTTGGGGTTTTGTCATAGTAGTAGTTAAAGGCTTTGACATAGTTTCCATTTCATAAATTAACACTAAAACTTGAGTTTATTGTACAGATTAAAATTTATTAATTATGTTAGAAGCAACTGGGAAACAGCAGGTAAGTTCCAGCAAAGTGCTCTTGTTTTCATTTTATTTTATCTCAACATCGTAACTCCCTCACCTACTCACCAAGGGCTAAATTTCCTAATGTGTTTTGCTTTTACTTTTATTGGAAAGAATGATGCCATCGAGACTCCATCATTTACCTAAGAAAGCACATGGGTCAAAATGAAGTACCAGTTTGTTTTTCCTTTCCTTTGTGACCTGTGCCTGAAGAACAACCCAATCTTATTTTACATTCTGTCAGAGAAGCACAAATGGATCACAGCTCTCTATAAAGACTTCGGAGAAAATGAGTGAAGATTCATATTCTCATTGAAATGAGGCAATAGAAAACTATAATCAACACAGGAGCCAGAAGTTTCTGTCCCTTCTGCCAGTTCCTCGTTACAGTTGTATAGTATTACTTTATCATACTTAAAGAGAAAGTGTTCCTTAAAATAGCCACGGAAGATACAAGCATGAATGGTCGCTGGAAACTACTTGCATTGTGCAGCTCAGGTAAAAACACTAGTTAAAAAGGGCATACGATTGATGATAGCCACAGTGTCTTAGTTACTTACACAAAGAAAGGCATTTTGTTTCCTTTACTGCTGAAGATAACCTTGTGATATTGGAAGTTTCTCTTCAATCTACAAAATAGGCTCAAGAAGATCCTGCAACTGAGCAATTTAGGGAGACAGGTCTCAAAATAAATAAAAATGTGTGTTTTCCAAAGGCTGGGGATGGAGCACAGTTTATAGGCCCTGGGTAGGGCCTAGTACTACCAAAAGAAAGTGGGGAGGCAGGAGGGGAAGAGGAGGAGAGGCGGGGGGGGGGGGACCTCTTGTCAAGACCTCAAAGACAGCTAATACCATAGTTTGAACCCAGACACACCTGATGCTGGCCCTTCCCTATTGGTTGCAAACATCAGCTGCTTCCCAGGTAAAAAATCATTGTGCTCTGTGCTATGACTTTGATATAGGCTTTTATACTAAATTTTAGAAGTTTTCTTTGTGCAGATAAATCACAGTTACTTATTAAAATAGTTGACTAAACAGAGAGAGTGGATTATAGAGTTTAAATTTCCTTCAAGTTATTTTCTCTGCAAATAAAAAGAGCTACAATAAAACTCACCACTAATGAAAATCAAATACTCATATCATGACAAGGAGACGTGGTGACGTTTAAACAACAGTAGGTGCCAATATTGAACCTTGTAAGGAGAGTTTAAAAAGGAATTATCTAGTTAAACCCATAAAGATAAACCTTGTCATGAATGCAGATATCACTCAGACTGGTCTTTATATGTCAAAAGTATTTTCTGAATTCAAATGGACCAGGCTTCAAGATGTAGCTCAAAGAAAAGAAATCCAAAAACAAAGCAGATATACATCAACATGCCTATCTTTTTATCTTCTAAGGCATGTTTGGGGTGCAGAAATTTGCTGAAGTGGGAATTGAGTATAAATTAACCTACAGAAACTCATCTCTTAAAATGTTTTGAAGGACACAAAGTACTGTTGATACAGCAACCTATTTCCAGTTTTAATGTTAATCACTCTTGGTATTTATATATTTTTATTAAAAATTGGGAAATAAACAGAGATATGAATAATCTAAGATTACGTAAAGAACATTGTATAGTATATATTTAGATTTTATCTAAAATATATATAAATACTTTTATGTTGGATTTTACTGTTTATGTTTGATCATTTGCTTTTCTTAACTATAGCATAAATATTTTCTACATCACCCAGTATTATTAAATTATTTTTAATGATCATGTAGTATTACACTAGATGAATGTGTCTGCATTGCTTTCTACTGCTACTGTAACAAATATCCACAAATAACATACAATTATTATAGCTATGAAAGTTAGAAAGTTTGGCTTAGCTAAAATCAGGGTGTAGCAGGTTTTAGAGAATCCAGCTTTTAGAACCAATCTGCATTCCTAGGCTGGTGGGACCCTCTCTCACTTTCAAAACCAAGAACACAAATGAGGCATCTTTGAAACTTTGATGTCTGTATTCCTTTCCAAAGCATTTAGGGATTTTTGTGAATATAGTGGGATCACCCCGATAACACAGGGTAATCTCTTTCTATTAAGTTCAGCTAATTAATGACCTTAATTCCACCTACAATCTTAATGCCTTAATTTGATATTTAACAAAACACCTCCACAGATTCTGATAATTAGGACATTGGTATATCTAGGGAACCATTATGTTACCTCTACAGTGCCTTAATTTAATTTCCTCTTTAAAATTTTTAAGTACCTTTCTGTATCCTGTTATATCTGTCTATTCACTTTGCAAGAAACAGACTAACTTAGCAAAACTCTCATTTTGCAAATACTTTTTAGTTGCTGCACCGGCTCTTTTTCTTTTGCATGAACTATAAAGGTTGTCATCTTTTAGAAATTATTTTAATGGAATTTTCCTGGAATGTCTCTCATTCAAGTTTAATGTAATAAACAAATATGATAAAAGTGCGGATAAATCTTTCAGGGGAAATAAAACAAAAATACCTCTGGAACCATTCCTTCACATTGATTTCCTTGAATCTGTTTCTACCCAAGAAATTCCCTGAGATGTCTGAGAGGGCTCCAACTCATTAGGCCAGAAGGGATGCAAGAGGATCCAAAGCTTAATTAAATTCTGTAAGCAATCCAGCTACATTCATAAAGCTTCCAATAATAAGTACCATTGGTGTTTCATTTACTCTGAACAATTAAAAGATAGAGTTAATGTTAGATGTGATTAGATGGCATATCTTTTGAAAGGGAGGGTTTAGCAATAACAAATCTATTAAATTTAGAATAATGATTTGAGTTTAAAAAGCAGAGTTATTTTACTTTAATTTGTTTGCTAGAACAACTGTTTCCATACTAAAACTGTAAACCCCCTCACTTACCACTCTTTTCTTTCCTCTCAGAGTCCATCAGGTAAAAGAAGATCTAAAGTTAATGTCAGAATGACTTGTAATGCAATGAGAGAAAATAATGTAACAAAATCACAGAATATAGAGACTAAATCTGTTACTAAAAGTGTGGGATTGATATCAATTTTTTCCCTTGAGACTTTTGATTTGTCCTCTTCTTTGTTTACTGGAGAGTTGGTTAGGTCAAGCTGGCTGTAAGAAACATCTTCTATTTAATCAAGGCACTCCATTGTAGTGCCAGGACTAGTGGCCAGAGACTCCATAATATTTATTCTTAGTTTCTCTCATAGAAGGATCCTGAGGTTGGCTATGAAACAAATCCAATGGACTAAATAAGTCTCAACTCAGTTTTAATTCATTGCCTCTGTGCATTCTTTATCTACTATATGCTGGGCATTGAACTGTGATACAGAAAAATTACTACTCCTGATCCAATGAGCCACCATCAAGAGGAGGAGAGAAGCAGAAATGATATTAATCCAACAAGATTAACTGTAATCTTGCAACAAGCAGTGATAGAAACCTTCCAGAGAAGCCCAAGGATGGGTGGGATGGTATTCACAAAGACTGGAAGCCCTGTCTTGGAGGTAAAGAAGTAGGAGGGAGCTCATTGGTTACAAAGGCTGGAGCTGTGGGAAATACCTGGCAATGTTGTTGAGTGTGATTGGAGAGCATAGAAGAAAAAGAAAGCCATGTCCACGAAGGTTGTTTCAGCTACAGAGGACAAGAACATGAGACATACAGAAGAAGTATGGGGTAGCAAGACGTATGTGGTCAAGACAGCTCGATGTGGATGAGGAGTAGAACTTAAGGATGAAATGAGATTCCAGGAAAGTAAAAGTGACAGGTGAAGCTTTACAAGTCACACTGAAAGCCATGCCCTGTAGAAAACTGGGATTTTATTGTTTTACTTTATTTTAATTTTGAGGGATGAGGATCAAACCCAGAGCACTGTACATGCTAGACAAGCACTTTACCACCAAACTA
This sequence comes from Fukomys damarensis, assembly GCF_012274545.1. Lineage (NCBI taxonomy): Eukaryota > Metazoa > Chordata > Mammalia > Rodentia > Bathyergidae > Fukomys > Fukomys damarensis. Next base: position 49,322,985 of record NW_022900942.1, read on the forward strand.
CAGGGCAAGCCCCCACTGATGCATTTGAAACAGTGAGAGGTAAACATAGTCTGGCTTCTCTTGGGACTATTTGCATGATACACTTGAGCAGAAATTTCTGAAGAAGTTGAGGTAATGTTGACTCATAGAACCTCCTTTTAATCATCAAAAGTAATCCGAAACAAAATAAGACAAATGAAGAAAGATTAGTGAATGATTTCATGAGCAGCCACGAGGAAGGAAGAGGCTTCATCCTACAACCAACAAGTGGGAGCCAGTAAAAGCCACAAAATGTTGCACCAAAAGGCCCAAAGTGACTTCTTCCACAGGAGACAGATCCAAAGAAAGACAGACAAGTAAAAAGGGTTTCAACAAAGATACTATTAATCCCCTACTTTTGAAGAAGGAAACATGAGGGATGGGTGACCCAATTAGGATAAGTATACATTCCACTCTTCAAGCATACCTGGCCCTCTCTTTTCTTATGAGAGGTCTTCATAAAAGAGAAGCGCCATCAGGACTTGCCATTTTCTGTTTCCATTTCAGCCAGCACCCCCCATCCTTTTTCCTTTCCTGTACAGTGACAGTGACCCACATTTTATCCCTGACTAATGACACAGTGCCCAAAATTTGGAGAATGCCCCACCCATATATTTATTGGTCAATATGCACTAATCATATATATACATATATTCTGTATTATATTTCCATACAAGCATACAGGATGCATTATCAATTCCACCCTCTCTCATCCATCCATCACCACGTCAATCTCCCAACAGACACATTCTTCCCAGCCACTATGAACCATTATTCTAGATCCAGGTCAAAACTTATCTTTATATTCCACATATCAGAGCAAACATTTGGTACGAGTCTTTCTCTGTTTGGCTTATATCAGTTAAGAAGACTGTGTTCTCCATCCCATCCATTTTGCTGTAAATGATAGGATTTCATTTTTAATTAAGACTGCATGGTATTTTATTGCGTATGTGTACCACGTTTCCTTTATCTGATTCCATATTTTAATTATTGTGTATAATGCCATAATAAATTTAGGCATACAGTTATCTCCTCGGTATTCTGATTTCACTTCTTTTGCATACATGTTCAGAAGTGAGATAGTTGAACCACATGGTAAATCTAATTTTAATTTATTTCTAACACTCTATATTGTTCTCCATAATGCCTGTATCAATCTATATTCCCAACAACAGTCTATACGTGTTCTTTTTCTCTTATGCTTATCAGAATTTGTTTTGAGATTTTGTTTTGTTTAGTTGGTAATAACCATTCTAACTGTTTTGAGATGATATCTCATTGCAGTTTTGATTTGCATTCCTTGATATTTAATGGTATTGAGCCTTTGCCATATATTTGTTGGTCACTTGTATTTCTGTTCCTCTCTGTGCCCTCATGCTTGAATTCAAATACCCAGCTCTTCAGCTGCTAGTCTGAAGAGAGGAAGTGCAAGTTCCAAGTAGAGTAAAGAGATGTCAGGGATACTTAATCATACTACATTAAGACAAATAGTAAGTTAAAAAGAGCATGCCCCAATATGTAACTATTATAAGCTGTGCTCTTTAAAACATAGGTATGTATGTATCACTGTGGTATGACTTCTTTAACCCTCAAGAAGATACCTAGAAAAGGAATAACTGAGTCAAATGGTATTTCTGATTTTAGATTTTGAGGAATCCTCACCCGATTCCCATAGTGATGGTAGCAGTCAGTTTACAGGCCTACCAATAATGGAGAAGTGTTCCTTTTTCCACCCTTAGCCTGGTTAGTATTTTTCATTGGTTGATTTCTTGAATATAGCATTTCTTTCTGAAGTAAAACGGAATCTCAGAGTGGTTTTAACTTGCATTTCTTGATCAGCAGTAATGTTGAACTGTATCTGAATGGATAAAGAAAATATGATATCTGTACACAATGAAGTACTCTTCTGCCATAACAAAGGATAAAAGTGTGGCATTTTTAGGTAAATGGATGCACTGCAAGACCACAGTATTTTTTATTGTTTCTCTTATGAGAAACTCCGTATAGATCAGGAACTAAAAGAAAGTAAGTAGAAACCAGGAAGACCGTTTTCAAATAAGAAGTGAAGAGCAGGAGGAGAGAGAAAGGGAAAAGGGGATTTTTAAAAAGTTGAAGAAAAAAATGAAAACTGAACTTTTGTAAATAAGGAGGGGAATGAGTTGGAGTGAGAAGAGAGGTAAAGGAGGGGATGGAGACCAAAAATAAATAAATAGATAAATTGCGATGTGTTATATGCATGTGCAAGTTTCCCACAGTGAATGTGATCATTGTGTGCTAGGAATGTGGTCTAATAAAAAATAAGAGCACATCCCCTAAACAAGAATAAAATTTAAAGAAATAATAGGGCACCCTTATATACAACTAACAGCATGAATGAAAGGCAGGCAGACAGGGAAGCCCAGTTCATAAAAGAAAGGAAAAGCTACATTCGAAATAAAATATCTCCCAATAAAACAATAAATGCTTTCTTTGCCAAAATGAATTCTGCGACCAGGGAAACAAGTTTTCATGGCTCTGAACAACTAAAAATGTCACATTGTGGAAAATGTTCATCATAAGGGTCTTTCTTAAGTGGCTCCTAACAACAGAAACAGCTACCATTGCATGCATGTTTATTCTCTGCCAAAGCACAGGGTAGATACCTTCTGGCTACTCCATTCTCAGAGAAGGTGGACTCCCTCTAAAGACTACAGACCAGGACAGCAGAGTTTCTCTAAATAGAACTGGCATGGGAGAGGGACTTATTTGGCAATGAAACTGTAACCTCATATGCTACACATTTGGGTTTTTTTAGTCCTTTATTGGTGAAATGACAACTCTACTTGGGCTTTGTGCTTCCTTTGGATGATGTGCCCGTATGACATTTGATTTACCACATGTGCTCTATGCAGACAGCAGAGTAGAGCTGGACCTTGGACCAGCAGGAGTTTGATGTCATGCCTGTACCACGCCTAAAGCAATTATTCTCTTTCTCTTCATTAGTATGCAGCTGGGCTGTACACGTTGCCAGTCCCAAAGGTCAAATTCAGATTTTTATATGAGATCTTAGAATTAAATAGAAAGTATTATGCTTGACTCATGCCTTCAGTATCATGTCTATTAAGGATTTCTTTCCTAAAGAATTTTCCCCCACAGGATTTATTTGGTGTTCTTTGCAAAGCCAATTATAGGCTGGGGATCTTTTTATCTCTATAGTCTGGGCAGGTCTACAGCTCATGGCAGCCTATCCCTCAGCTTCTCGGGTTCCAAGAACAGTGGTTTCAGAGAGACTCAGCCACAGGGCAGCTATTTCCCCAAGCCCATGTCCAGATGGTGAGGCTGAAGCCTGGCAGGTAAGGAAAAACAGCTGCCCATGGAAAAGACCTTTGTGAATTCTGAATTTGCCCCCTGGAGAAAGCAAAAGCTGTGTTCAGGGCACCTTGCTCAGTGGCCCGTCCTTCCAGTGGGCAACATTTTCTCATTAATCTTAACATTGGCCAGAGTTGTGACAGTAAAGGCCAACTCTGTTGACATTTGAAATGAATTCTAAATATACAGACAGTTATGGATGCTCAGAAAGGAAAGTCCAGTGTAGTTTGGCAATATTATACTCTTATCTCTGCTTTCATTACCATACCAAAACTTTTTCAATACCTCATTGAATACTAAACAGAATATATGAAACTGACTGGTATTTTAATATATAAATATTAGTTAATTATATTTAAGTATAAAAATATAAATTTTCATGGACAATATTGAGAGCTTTATAGGGTAGCTTGCAGGGTCTTCTACACTGATTCAATCTATTCCACAGAAAAGACAGAGGTATTACATTTGTTTTGGAAAACTGGAGTCAAGATTGAGGCCCGCTAATTGTTGAAGCTAAGACAAAAAACAAGGTCTTCTAATCCAGAATCATTTTCTTTCTCTAACTCTGGCCCTTTGTTTCACATTGATTTTCCAAGAGTTATTCCTTTTGTGCATCACAAATACATTAGCCATTGTTTTCCTAATTTTTCTTACCCATCCTTTGACACACTGTATCATTTAAGACATTTAAAATTGGATATCTTTTGGTTTCCTCTGCCTGTAGGTTTGATATTTTTTTCTTTTTTCATAATAAAAATTCATTAGAAAAGTTGTTCAAGCAGAATGTATTAAATGCTTCCAATCTGCAGAAGCCCATGCTGCTCTGAAGTCAGAGGTGGAAGATTTAGATAGTGCAGAAATATATGCTGTGGAGGGTCTGTAAGTCACTGGGGAGCAGGTTGGCAGCAGGCCTTGTGCTGACAGTCACTGGGCTAGATCTGTTTGTCCATGTGTAAAATGAGAATAAGCTCTTTCTCAAACACAAACATGACAGTAAGTAGGGAAAGAGTTTCAGGGTAAATACTGAATAAAATTTAGAATCCCAGAATGCTTCTTCTTCTCAACATTTCCATTTGAATCTTTTCAGTAAGGTTTAATTTTAGAAAATAAAAACAAGTCTTGCCAGACCTATACAACAAAATAAGGACAAAAGCTCAAGATCCTGTCCCAGTATTTGATGGGAAACATGCTTCTCAGCAATATTTTTCACTCTAAAACAGCAGAATAATAGTCATAGATGTTCCCAGGGTCACTCTCATAAGGTCCCCTTTAGGAATCTATGTACATTGAAAACAATGGAGCCAAAAAACTTATTTTAAAACTTGAGCCAGATCTAAATTTTCAGTGTATTTGTTCACCTTATTTTGGACCCAGTGATTTAGCAATTGGATAAAGGGATATTTGAAAACATTGTATCATAGAACAGTTTCCATTCAAATTTTACCACATGAGTTTTTATTTAATTTCTTCTAATTCTTTAAGATATGATCCAGACAAGGTCCAAACTTACATACTTTATATATAAGAGGCACCACATAGGTTGTGAAGAACCCATACTCTTCCTTCTTTGCTTTGCAATTCTGTCCATGTCCCATTCCCTTGGCCAGTCTCCCCACCCTGTATCCAAATACTCAATGATTAATACTTTTTGAGTTCTTAGTACAAGTGGTTAAATATTTTACGTAGAATAGTTTCCAATCCTGTTCCAAAGTCAATGCTGCATATATTACTATTATCCTAAAAATTGTCCCTGAGGAAACTGAGGTGTCAAGAGCTTAATAATTTGTCCAATGTGGTACAGTCCAAAGAGACAGAATATGATTTAGGCTGCTGCTACTCAACTCTAGAACTTATAATTTCATCATTGCTGAAATACTCAGCAATGCATTCTAAGCTTCTATGAGGAACATTCACTCAAGACAAAATATAACCTTAGATTTGATGACTTATTTAACAAAAAATAGTAGAAACTGCAGTTTACTGCATTTTCTACAGCATGAAATGAAAGTATCAGACAAGAGCATGGTACAAATATTTATAGTAGTTAACATTCCTTGAGCTTTCCATGCACCAACTTTGATCTACAAGGTCTGACTTTTTACATTTCATTCATGTATATGAAGAAAGTGGTACTATCTTCATTTCACTAATGAGAAACCTAAAATCCAGAAAGGCAAGATTAACTTTGCCACAATCATTTGTCTAAAAATTGGTGGAGACCCCAGGTTTGCATCCTGCAGAACTTGGAGGACCAGGTCAGCTGTGCAGAGATCCCATCTTTGTTCCGGCCTGCATCAAGCAGACTGGTAAGGAACAGTTAGCAGCGCAGGAGCCTCAGCAACATCCACCACCACCACGACACCTCCCCAACCCTCCAACCCCCCCACCTCTCACCCCTTCTCTCAGTCCTCCTGATTGTGCCAATTCTTGGATCCTCTCAGCAGAGTCACTGGTGGTCATAAAGGTCATTTTTCTGAGCTCCAGAAGATGGAACAGAAGCGAACAATTGCAATAAAGACACATCAGACCTCCACAGTTGGTAAGTTAGAAGGATCACCATCTTCTAACAGATCTTTGGATATCTTCAGAGAAAGGGCAGAGGGAACCTGGAGCAGAAACTTGCAGAGTTCAACCCTGCAGGAGGTCAGGGAGCTCAATTTGGGCCTTGCAGCCCAAATTCAGCCTACATCTCAGGGGTCAGCCATCAGCTAGCTGAGACTAAATGACTTATTTCTGTACATTGCTGCACACATTGTCTATTGTGACAGCAGAGATATACCCTGAAAGAGGCCCTTCAATTTTTTTCTTCTTTCTTTTCCTTATTCCATTCTGCAAATCTTTCTTTTTTCTGTCTTCTTTTTCTAATTCTGTCTCTTGCTCCCCCATATTATTCTTCATCTGCCTTTCTTTTCTTGTTCCTGCCCTAACTTGGATTTCTTCTTTAGTTCTTTCTTCTTTGTTTATTTTGTTTTCTTCTCTCTTTTTCCTTCACTCAAGGGTCACTAGTTTCAAACAAAAGTGAGCCTCTATTACTGTTAAGTTGTTTTATTCTTGTCCTTACTCTTTGAGACAGGGTCTCACCATGTAGTTCAGACTGACTTGGAACTCACTATGTAGCCCAGGCTGATCTCAAACTCACAGCAGTCCTTCTGCCTAGCCACCTGAGTGCTGGGATTACAGGCAGGCACCGCAATGCCAGGCTTATTCTTGTCCTTATTCTTGCACTCTGTCTTTCCCTCTTGTCTTCAAGTTTAGTAAAGTTTATGTGGTCATCCTGTGTCCCCTGGCTTCACTTGAAACCTTCTCCAGTTCTTCTAAATATTGATTCCGCTTGTTCTAACTTTGGCTAAGCCCCCATCCTAAAGGGTAAAGTTGCTATATTGAACAGTTTATTCACTGTAAACATATTTTGGGCTGCTCCTTGATTTTGATTAAATTCACATGGTTTAAAGGTGATAGCTTAATTACTACCACAAATGGTAAATTTTTAAGCTGTGCTTGATGCTATTGTGTTGCCGATTGTATCAGTTGGGCTAAAGGGTCATGATTGATTTAATGAGTTTTCCTTCTGACATTATGAAACTGATACTGTGTGTGAGTCATTAGAGACTCAAAATCAAAAGTGCAACTATATCTGGAAGATTTTAGTAATAACCCAGGAATTAAACCAAAGACAACTAAACAACAAAAATAAAAATGAAAAAGCACTTAAGCAAGATACAAAGACAGACTTCCAGTTAACCAACAGCAAACTCTAGGGGAAATGAGGTGGAAAAGTCTTATAATCAACCACCAGGACACCCCGAACTCATAGCACAGGAAGTAACAAAACAGATAAATCAAGCTCTAGAAATAATTTCCCAAATAACTACAGAGATGATGAACACAATGAAAGACATTATTAGAGACTCTAGAACAGAAATTGACAAAAAAATAGGTGAGCTCAGGACCATGATAGAAGCCACAAAGGCCCAGCATAAGAAAGAAATGGAAACCATGAATTCCCAACATAGAAAAGAAATGGAATCCACAAAGCAGATTCAGACAGATATATAGGAGATTAAGAATTCTATTGAAAGTTTTAGCAGCAGGATAAATGTTTGTGAAGGTAGAATTTCAGATACAGAAGATGGGATTGCAGTCAGCGACCAGGAAAAAAGTGGTCTCTTAAAAACAGTAAGGGATCATGAGAAATCAATCCAACAACTCCTAGATGATGCAAAGAAGAATAACATAAGACAGATAAGAATCCATGAAGTAGCAGGAGAAAATGCAAATGACTTTAAAAAAGCTGTTCACAGAATTAATGACAGAAAACATCCCAAACAGAGGGGAGGAATTTGACATACAGATAAGTGAGGCATATAGAACTCCAACTAGCCATGATCAAAAAAAAAAAAAAATCAACATCTAGATATATAATAATCAAGATCCCAGAAACACAAGAGAAGAACAAAATACTACAAGCAGTAAGAGAAAAGAAACAAATCATATGCAAAGGAAAGCCCATGACAATCACGCAGACTTTTCAACACAAACATTCAGGTCAAGGAGAGCCTGGAATGAGGTATTTCAAGTCCTAAAAGAAAACAACCTCCAACCCAGACTGATGTATCCTGCAAAACTATCTTTCAAAATGGATGGGGAAATAAGATACTTCCATGACAAAGAACTCTTGAGAAACTTCACGAATACCAAAGGAGCACTACAAGCAATTCTAAATAATATCCTAGAAAAAGACAGTGAAATTCACAACATCATGAGGCCTAACAGAGCATATCAATTAGGCAAGGCAAGAAACTCAAGGAAGAGGGGGCAAAATTAAAAAGCGCTAACAACAGGACAATTACATGACAATGATAAGTCAATGCATATCAGTTATAACCATCAATGTCAATGGTCTCAATTCACCAATCAAGAGAAATAGACTGGCAGAATGGATTAAGAAGCAAAATCCAACAATCTATTATATATAAAAAATACACCTAAGGCCAGGGATTTAGCTCAGCGGTTTGGTGGCCTGCCTTACAAGCCCAAGGACCTGAGTTCAATCCCCGGTACAAAAAAACACCCCAAAATACAAAAACAAAACAAAACAAAGCAAATAAACAAAAAACAAACAAAAAAAGCAAAAAAACACCCAGTGCACAAAAAAGTCCATAGACTAAAAGTGAAAGAACAGAAAACAGTTCTCCATGTGACAGGAGCCTAGAAAACAGCAGGGATAGCTATCTTATTTGCAGATAAAGTAAATTTCAAACCAAGACTGATTAAGAGAGACAAAGAAGGCCACTACACCCTTGTAAAGGAAACAATTCAAGAGGAAGAGATGACAATCATAAATATATATATGCACCAAATACTAATGCCCCCAACTGTATAAAACAAATATTAAGGAACATAAAAAAATCAAATAAGCACTAATACAATTTTAGTGGGAAACCTAAATATCCCACTATCACAAATAGACAGATCATCTAGAAAAAAACAACAACAAAATACTAGAAATGAACCAAGGTTTTGAACATATGGACTTACTAGATGTCTATACAGTGTTCCACCCAACAAAATCAGAAAATACATTCTTTTTGGCTTCACATGGGTCATTCTCCAAAATAGAATACATATTAACTCATCAAATAGGTTTGAATGAATTCAAAGGAATAAAAATTATCCCATGTATATTCTCAGATCATAGTGCAATTAAACTGGAGATCAATAGCATAAGAAACCATAAGAACTTCACAAACAAATGGAAATTGAACAACACTCTCCTGACTAATCAATATGTTACAGAAGAAATTAGACAATTTTTACAAAATAAATGATAATGCCAATACAACATAAAGGAATGTATGGGGCACAATGAAACCAGTTCTACATGGAAAATTCATAGCAGGGAATGCCCACAGTAGGAAAACAGAATGAGCTCAAATAAACAATCTAATGATGAATCTTAGAGCAAGAAAAACCCAAAATTCGAACATGGGAGGAAATTATAGAGATTAGAGCAGAAATCAATGCAATGGAAACTAAGAAAATGATACAAAAATTAATGAATAGAAGAGTTGATTTTTTGAAAGAATAAATAAAAGTGATAAATCCTTAGCCAACCTTATAAAAAAAGGAAAGAAAAGGCTCAGATGCAATACAATTAAGAACAAAAAAGGTGAAGTCACAAAAGATCTAGCAGAAATCCAGAGTATCATTAATTCCTACTTTGAGAACCTGTACTCTAATAAAATGGAAAGCACAGAAGAAATGGACAGATTTCTAGATACTTATGAATTACCAAAGTTGAAAAAAGAAGATAAAATATTCTACACATACCAATTACGATCAGTGCAATTGAAACTATTATTAAAAGTTTACCAATGAAGAAAAGCCCAGGTCCTGATGGATTCACCACTGAATTTTACAAGACATTTAGAGAAGAACTACTGTCACTAATCTTGAAACTTTTCAATGAAATTGAAAGGGAAACAATACTTCCAAAGTCATTCCTAGAAGCAAGTGTAACTTTGACTCCCAAACCAGGGAAAAACCCAACTAAAAAAGAGAACTACTGGGCAATCTCCTTAATGAACATAGATGCAAAAATCCTTAATAAGATACTGACAGAGGGTCATCAAGAAGATCATACACCCCAACCAAGTCAGTTTTATTCCAGGGATGCAAGGGTGGTTCACATACATAAATCAATAAATGTAATACACTATATTAACAGAGTCAAGGATAAAAACCATATGATCCTCTCAATAGATGCAGAAAAAGCATTTGACAAAATTCAACACCCATTCATGATAAAAACTCTGCAAAAATTTGGAATATATGGTCTATATCTCAACTTGATAAACACCATCTACGAAAAATCAACAGTCATCATCACATTAAATGGCCAAAAACTGAAAACCTTCATGTTAAAATCAGGAACAAGACAAGGATGCCCACTATCACCACTCCTCTTCAATGTAGTTCCAGGAACATTAGCCACAGCAATTAGACAAGAGAAAGAAATCAAAGCAATAAAGATAGGAAAGGAAGAAGTTAAACTGTCATTATTTGTTGATGTTATGATACTCTACATTGAAGACCCAAAAAATTCCACCAAAAGACTTCTACAATTAATTGACACTTTCAGCAGAGTAGCTGGCTACAAGTTCAACACTCAAAAATCACAGAGTTAATGAGATAGAAATTGGGGAAACAATTCCTTTCACAATAGCATCCAACTAAATGAAGTATCTAAGAATCAATCTAATGAAGGAAGCGAAAGACCCCTACACTGAAAACTATAGTACTCTGAAAAAAAAGAGATTGAAAAGGACATAAGAAAATGGAATGATATGCCCTGCTCCTGGGTGGAAAGAAACAACATAGTGAAAATGGTCATAATACCAAAACTGCTACACAGATTCAATGCGATGCCAATTGAAATTCCAACACTATATTTTACAGAACTAGAAAAAAAGAATCCGAAAATTCATTTGGAACCAGGAGAGACCTAGAATAGCAAATGCCATCCTAGGAAAAAGAGACATGGCAGGGGATATAACAATTCCCAATTTGAAACTATAATACCAAGCCACTGTGATAAAAACAGCATGATACTTGCAAAGAAACAGACCTGAGGATCAGCAGAACAGATGGGAAGACACAAAAAATAACTCCAGATGTACCAGCTACCTCATCTTTGACAAAGGAGTCTACCATCCTCACTGGAGGCAAGATGGTCTCCTTAATAAATGGTGTGGAGAAACTTGATTTTACCTGCCAAAGATTAAAACTAGACCCTTATCTTTCACCATCCACTAAACTAAAATCCAAGTGGATTAAAGCTCTCTATATTAAAGATCTAAATAAAAAAGAGACATTGAATTTACTGCAAGACAAGTTAGGCAGAACCCTTGAATATATTGGCATAGGAAAAGATTTTATGAACAAACCCTCCGTAGCATGGGAACTAGCACAAAGAATCAACAACTGGGATCTCATCTTATTAAAAAGCTTCTGTGCTGCAAAAGAAAGCATCAACAGAGCTAAGAGACAACCTACAATGTGGGAAAATATTTTTACCATCTGCTCCTCAGACAAAGGACTATTATCTAGAATATATAAAGAACTCAAGAAATCAGGTCCCCAAAATATAAAGACCAGATTCTAAAATGGCCATCTGAAATGAACAGACATTTCTCAGACAATGAAGTAAAACCACAAAATAAATACATGAAAATCTGTTGTACATCACTGGTCATTCGAGAGATGCAGATGAAAACAACACTGAGATTCCACCTCATCCCAAAATAAATGGCTGCTATCAAGAAATCAACCAGTAACAAATGATGGAGGGGATATGGGGAGAAAGGAACCCCTCTCCATTGTTGGTGGGAGTGCAGACTGGTGCAACCACTATGGAAATCAACATGGAGATACCTGAAAGAACTAGGATTAGAGGTTCCATTTGACCTAGCTATTCCTCTTCTGGGTATCATTCCAAAAGAATTAAAAGAATCATACCACAATGATATATGCACACTCATGTTTATAGAGGCACAGTTTGTAATAGCTAAAACTTGGAAACAGCCCAATTAACCATTAGTTGGAGACTGGATGCAGAAGATGTGGTTTATCTATAAAATGCAATACTTCCAGCAATAAAGAATGAGAAATTATGGGTTGATTTCTTGATAGCAGCCATTCATTCTGGGATGAGGTGGAATCTCAGTGTTGCTTTCATCTACATCTCTCGAATGACCAGTGATGTGGAACAGATTTTCATGTATTTATTTGCTGCTTTTACTTCATTGTCTGAGAAATGTCTGTTCATTTCAGATGGCCATTTTGGAATCTGGTCTTTATACTGGGTGGGGCTGATTGTTTTGAGTTCCTTATATATTCTAGAAAATAGTCCTTTATTTGAGGAGCAGCTGGTAAAAATTTTTTCCTACATTGTAGGTTGTCTCTTAGTTATGCTGATGGTTTCTTTTGCAGTGCAGAAGCTTTTTTAAAAGATGAGATCCCAGTTGTTGATTCTTTCTGCTAGTTCCCATGCTACTGAGGATATTTTCATAAAGTCTTTTCCTATGCCAATGTCTTCAAGAATTCTGCCTAACTTATCTTCCACCAAGTTTAGTGTATCTATTTTAATATTTAGATCTTTAATCCATTCGGATTTCAATTTAGTGCATGGTGAAAGATTAGGGTCTAGTTTTAATTTTTGGCAGGTTGAGATCCAGTTTTTCCAACACCATTTATTAAAGAGGCTATCTTTCCTCCAGTGGGGATGGTCATCTCCTTTGTCAAAGATACGGTAGCTGAGTACATCTGGAGTTGTTTTTGTGTCTTCCAATCTGTTCCACTGATTCTCAGGTCTGTTTCTTTGCCAGTACCATGCTGTTTTTTTCACAGTGGCTTTGTAGTATAGTTTCAAATTGGGAATTGTTATACTCCCAGCCATGTGTCTGTTGCCTAGGTTGAATTTTGCTAGCTATTTTTTCAAAATTCAGGTGTCTCCTGTTTCCAAATGAATTTTTGGATTCTTTTTTCTAGTTCTGTGAAATATAGTGTTGGAATTTGAATTGGCATTGCATTGAATCTGTATAGCAGTTTTTGTAGCATGGTCATTTTCTATGTTGATTCTTCCTACCGAAGAGCAGGGGCTATCTTTCCATTTTCTTATATCCTCTGATCTCTTTTTTCAGAGTGCTGTAGTTTTCAGTGTAGAGGTCTTTTGTTTCTTTTGTTAGATTGATTCCTATATACTTCATTTATTTGGATGCTATTGTGAAAGGAATTGTTTCCCTAATTTCTCTTTCTGTGAGTCTGTTATTTGTGTACAAGAAAGCCACTGATTTATGGGTTTTAACCTTGTATCCAGCTACTCTACTAAAAGTGTCAGTGAAGTGTAGAAGTCTTGCTGGAGATTTTTTGGTCTTGAATGTAGAGTGTCATATCATCAGCAAATAAAGACAGTTTAACTTCTTCCTTTTCTATCTTTATTGCTTTAATTTCTTTCTCTTGTCTAATTACTATGGCTAATATGTCCAGAACTATATCAAAGAGGAGTGGTGATAGTGGGCATCCTTGTCTTTTTCCTGATTTTAGTGTGAGGATTTCAAGAAATCAACCAATAACAAATGTTGGTGGGGTTTGGGGGAGAAAGGAACCCTTCTCCACTGTTGGTGGGAGTGCAGACTGGTGCAACCAGTGTGGAAATCAATGCGGAGATACTTCAGTGAGCTGGATCTAGAGGTTCCATTTGACCCAGCCATCCCTCTGCTAGGTATCCTTCCAAAAGAATTAAAAGAATCATATCACAGTGATATATGTGCACCTATGTTTATAGAGGCATAGTTTGTAATACCCAAATCTTGGAAACAGCCCATTTGACCATAAGTTGGAAACTGGATAAAGAAGATGTGGTTTTTCTATAAATGGAATACTACTCAGCCATAAAAAGTGAGAAATTAGATTCTTTAATAGGAAAATGGATATATATTGAGGATATATGCCTAACTGAAATAAATAAGTCACATATGTGTAAGTATCAAATAGTTTCTCTGGTGTGAAAACTATAATAGTACATGAGATCCTAATAAGATAATTGACCATGTGAAATAGGAATAAAAGAGCTAAAGGTGTATGGAAAGTGGGAAGGGTAGGGGAAAGGTAAAAAGGGAAAAGAAAAAAATAGGAGACAATGAAAAAATGGAAATAAAGTGTTTTAAATGGGAAGGGGATGGGGGGTGAAGGGAGGGCAGGGACAAGGGGCAAAAAATGAGAACCAAGACCTGTCATGTGAAGGTACAAGATCACAATAATGAATGTAACTATACTGTATACCTAAAATGTACTGATAAATTCAATTTAAAAAAAGAATGAGAAATTAGAGTCATTCATAGAAAAATGGATGCATATTGAATTCATATGCTTAAGTGAAATTTATAAGTCACACATGTGTAAATACCAAATAGTTTCTCAGGTGTGAAAAATAAAAAGTGTAAATAAGATCCAAATGGTATAACTGACAATATGAAATAGGAAGAAAAGGGCCAACAGTGTAGGGGAAGTGGGAAGGATAGGGGAAAGGAAAGAAGGGAAAAGAAAAAATATGAGAAAACAAAAAAATGGAAAAAAAGTTTTTGTAAATAGGGAAGGGGTGTGAAGTGAGGGCAGGAGTATGGGGAAAAAATGAGAATCAAGACCTGTCATGTAAAGGTACAAGATCCCAATGGTGAATGTAACTGTACTGTATACCTAAAATGTACTGATAAATTCAATGAGAAATAAAACAAAACAAAATAAAATAATTGGCAGCATCTTATCTGTCAGGTGATCTTGCATTGCCAACACTTCATTTCATGTCAGAAAAATAAAGTCCTGGGATACACATAAAGCCTTAACTTGTGATCAGAAAATAAAATGAACTCAATATGAATATGAGAACACATGCCAGATTTCTAATCCCCTTAATTCTATAATTATAAAAGTTGAAATGTTTTTATGCCACGAATGCCATCTTTATGCTGTTGTGTATCTCTGTGACCCAAAATGATTCTGCAGTATTTCTGCAAAAGTGTCAGCTAAGTTAGTTTTGACTATTCTTTGATTTTATTTCCTTTTTGGCAGGGAGAAGGGACCAAAAGAGTATTATGTGATGCATGCACAATGTTACCGTGAGGACGTTACAGCCTTCCATGTAACTGACACATTAACACTCTGCATCTCCATCACAAACCCCACTTCTCCCAGTCGCAGGCCTGAAGGGCCGGCATACGAAGGAGAGGCCACCAGCCACATGCTTTCTCTGAGTGCTTCTGTGTCTCTTGTCACGGTCTGACTCTCAGTGTGCTCCCCAGATCCCCAGTAGAGACAATGTGTGCTGTCACTATGATGGTAGAGTTGCCTCATGAGGACGAAAAAGGAAGAAGACAGATTCTTTTGTTCCCCTAAGAAGAAGGGATCACAACTCCCAACTTGAAGCCAACGATAAACCTCTGACTCCCAGCAATATTTTACCTCTCTGTGTGTCAGCTGAGTGCCCTTGAGGAGTACGTGATCATCATTGAGGCTTCTGAGACCATGAGTGCCGCCATATCTACCCCAGAATCTGTAAGGGAGTAGGAGTAGGGCAGTGGGGGCGGGCATGCCAGTGTGGCTGAGGTCCTCGCTCTGTAATGTTAGTGCACTCCCTGGGTGACTCTGATGCACTTTCAAACCTTGGGAACTCTAATGGAGATCAGACAACAAACAGCCACATTTGAAGTAAAATAAAATAACAGCCTGAGAGTCCAGAATTGAGAAATGTTCCTGGAAAGTCATGTTGTAGAGAAGCTCTAAGTCTCATGGCTCCTACTTTCTTCACAAATAAATCACTCATCTCTCTCTAAAGACTCCTTATCCCTTAATAGCTCTGCTGTGACAGAAGGATGGCCCCAGGCCATACAACTCTTTGGTTTATAACAAAAAATATTGCGTGATTTAAGAATGTATTCATCTCTCCAATAGCATAAAGACATAGTTCTGGCACAATGGAAAAGGTCACTGAATACTCTTTATTGTACAATTATGGCTACCTTTGAAGACAGAGTTTAGATGTAATATACATCAATTACTGATATTTTCACTAATACAGTTATAACTATGCATATTTTCTGGAACAGGGGTTAAAGTCAGTGGGCCAGATCCAACCCGGTGATTATCACTTTGGAAAATGAAGTTTTATTGGAACACAACCATGCTCATTAATTTATATGTTGTCTGTGGTTATTTCACACTACAGCAATAGAGTTGAGTAGTGGTGACAGAGACGACATGCCACACAAAACCAAATATAATTCCTTTCTAGCCCTTTGCAGAAATATATGTCCACCATTGATGTGAAAGATTATGTTATGGATTATAGATATCTCCTACTACTAAGTGTCAGGTACTTAACCTAGCCCCTTTCATAAATTATTGCTTATTTTCTCTATAGCCGTGCAAGTTACATTATGGTCAGGATATTACAAGTAAGGAAAGAGAGTTTTAGGTCAAGGGACATACATAAGCAGACTGCTAGTAAGTACATGGCTGGAATTCAAATACTACTTTGTTTTCTGACTCTAAGTCTTCTCTGACCCGTTCTAGGTGCACAATCATTACGTAGCATTTTTAGTGTGAAAATTTTTCTTGATGTTAACTAATAGGCCTGAAAATGTGCTAGGAGAAACAGCTCATTTGTAACATGAGGACTACCCTTTACCTTCCAGAAAGGCTTTCCTGGCTGTCCAGGGGACCCCACTGGGAGCCTGGATAATCCTCCCTCTAATCTATTTATTTTTTCCTTCAGAATTTCAGCAATTGAAATTTAATTTAGTTAATAATTTCTGTGTACATCTCTTGGCTCTCCGCAGTACAGTGTGAGCTTCCTGAGAGTGAGGTTTTTGTTTCATTCACTTCTGCAAACCCTGAGGTTGGAAGAGTGCCAGACTGGACTAGACTGTCGCTGCTCAGCAAGCATTTGATCTGAAGCTTCTGCTTAGTTAATAATAAGTGTTTCTTTCATCTTACTTTCTTAAATTACATCTAGATGGGGTATATAGCAAATTTATGTTTGCTTATTTACCAACAGTAAAAATTGCTGTCTTGAAATCTTTGGAAGGGCATAGACACAGCATCGTGGAAACAAACCAGGCTAGTTGTTCCTTTTTTGCAATACAATATTTTGCAAATAATCACACTGTCTCTTTGGAATACTTAGAATTAACCAGGATCATATACAGAAAAAACAATCCTAAATACTCAAACAATAACTACAAATAAGCATATTATTCCTCAATAACCCCTTGAAAATGTGTTCAGAGATTGCTACATCTTGCCCCCTACTGGAAGAGAGAGCTAATGACAGAAAATGACCCGCAAAAATACAGGATTTTTTTCATCTGGAAACAAAATTTTTCTTTTTACTTAAGGAAATTGAGCCCTCTAACAACCCCTCACCTCAATCCTTTCTACTTCCGCAGTAAAAAGCAAATAAAAAGACTCTAGAAGATTACCAGCAAAACCTAGAGGGGTCAAAGTCTGTATATAGAACATGTGTTGAAAACAAATCCTTTACGTCTGAAAAAGTATTTTTGCATATGAGTGATTTAATCATTTAACTCTCTAAACTCTCATTATCTAGCAGTCTCTTGAACAGTGAAATTATAAAGGCTAGGTTAAACTTCTAAAAATTAAATTTCTGAAAATCAGAAATAAAACGTCTATATTTAATTTATCCTAATTTGCATTTAACTCAATTTCTCTGTAACTCTTAATTTATAGAGTAAATATCGTACAGGATATGATAAAGATAGTAGTACATAAGTATAGTTATTGATTTTAAAATCATATAACATAAGATGCTAAGTTCCTGTTATGTACAGCAAAACTGATGAATTTCAGTTCTACAGTTTAACCTATGATACCTCCTGTCTGTGGAAGATAAAGCAAGCCACCACAGCGTCTATGTCTCTAAACTGTAGGTTAATGATGTATCCCTAACTTTAAGAGGATAACGCAAGAACTTGCTACCTGAAGAATGTATTGTTTTGTTTTGTTTGTTTTAAACTGGAACTGTTTTATTTCAATTTTTCCATGACATTACTCAGTCGAAGACTCCACTAAATCTGTTTTTCTTGGAATCAAAACAAAGAGAAGCATTTCACATATTGGTAGACTGTTACTGCATAGGAGGACCACATAGTGCACGAGTTCAGATTCTAACCCTTTCGTGTACTACTTAGGGCACCTTGGGCAAGCTGTTTTGACAATGTTTTCCTCAGTTTCTTCATTTATAACAGGTTAGTAATACCAGTACTGCCTAATAGAGTAGTTGTCAAAACAAAATAAGTTCATGTGGAGCATAATTTTTTTTTAAATCCCTGACATAAAGTATCAGCTGCAACTCAGATTTGTTTCTAAGTCTGACCACAGAGCTAAATCTTTCACTCTTATCACTAACGAACTCATCATCCAACACTTGCTTCTTCTGTCTCTCCTTTCTTCGATTTACTCATTGTAATTGTTTTGCGTCACTGCTGTTAATATAAATCAACTTTACTTATTTCAATAAATGAACATGATTCAAATTACAATATAAATAAAGGGAGCTAAACTGATCTTGGCCTCTTTGGCTAATTATCTCAGAGAAAATTACTTAATTTTCTGCTTTGAAAAATGTTCTTAAATTAGGTCACATCACTTTCAGAAAGCACGTCTTAAAATATATATTTTATGTACAAGAAAATCCATAATTTAAAAAAATTATTTGCTTCAGATGAGACTTCTTTGATGGTACATCATTGCTAACTGTTTAATAAATCCATCTAAAGAGGTAGCTCTTAAAGCATCAAATGGGCTGGTGGGTTGCCACACTCATTAACCATAGATAGGATTGTAGCAGAGAGTAGTGATACTCCACTGGCCCTGAGCTCAGAATAAATAGAGCTGAAATTCAAACAAATGCCAGTTCTACCAAAAAGATGCAATAAGGAACCTAATATGGAGGGCAAGTTCAGTAGGTTTCCACAAGTCTTAGAGCTCCCCTGAGAGAAATGTGGATACATCTTCTTGAAATGGATAGGCAACCTTAGGACTTCAGCTCTCAAACACAAAGGAACAAAGCCCGGTCTTTACCTCCTTAAGAGATCCCTAAGGGGACTATGCTTAGAATTGAATTGTTCAGGCTGAAGAACAAGGATTGTTCTGGTTGTTCTCTCATCAGCCTTAAGAAAGTGCCTCCAAATTACAAAAAGAAAGTGAGAGGGGTGGGTAGCTCAGTGGTAGGGCACATGATTAGTGTGCTTAGGTCCCTGAGTTTAATCCCTACCACAAAATTGAAAAAGTGTTGTAACTCAAGAATAATCACGAGAAATTGATGGATCAAGACAGTTCTTTTATATATTTATATACACTTTATTTTCATACCTAGACCCATCACTGAAGAGAAATGCCCACTCCAGGCCAATGGGGGAATTAATTTAAGAAATAGATTTTGCAGAAGAAAAAGCAATACGATTATGTTTATTATCCAAGAGCCTTCATGGAAATCCTGTTCAGGACCTTCTCCTGACTCAAATGAACTCTACTTCCTTGAGTTTACAACTTTTAAATAAATTTATTTATAGTCTGTCCCCCGTCTTTCAGATTTCCTTGTTCACTACCACTGAATAAGACCCCAGCATTTTGACTTCAACAGGGCACAGATTAGGAAGGAAATAGTGAGCTTGAAGACAGATTAATAGAATCTACCCAAAATGAAATGCAAATAAATAAATCAACTTTTTAAAAAGAGTTTAAATATAGTTTAAAATGCAGGGCAGTTTTTAAAAGTGTAATATATACATAAATGGTATATTAGAAAAAGAAGGAAGAAAAAACAAAGTAGAAAAAATGTTTTTGTTAATAATGGTTTGAAACAGTCCAAAAATAATGACAGAAACCAAATCACAGACATGTAGCTCAAATATCAGCATATATAAAACACTGATTTACCAAGAAGGTAAATACAAAAAACTTACAGTAAGGCATACTTGGGCAAAATTCAGAAAGCCAAAGACAAAATCTTGAAATAAGCCAGAAAAAAGAGAAGAGATCTTATTCATTCATACAGGAACACAAACAAAATTTACAGCATACCTCCTATCAGAAAACATATAACAAGGATAGTGAAATATTTAAAGTTTTGAAAGAAAAAAAACTGATTTTATTACTTATATCCAGAAAATTTATTTTTCAAAAATGAGCAAATAAAGTCTTTCTCAAAAACTAAGACAAAAACAAAAAGTGCGGGATGCCATTGCTAGCTGACCATCCCTTTAAAAAATATTAAAATAAGTACTTCAAGAATGAGCAAAAAGGTATAAATCAGAAAATTTGATCTAGATAAAGAATGGAAAAGCACTGGAAAAAATATATAAATATAAAATAATTTTCAAGTTTTCTTATTCTTGAGTAAAAGATGACTGTTTAAAATACCAATAGTACGAATGTATCATCAGATCATAGCAAACAGATACATGAAATAAATGACAATAATTTTGTATGATTGAGAAAGCAGAAATATAAATTCTATATTATGTTACATAAAAAGAAATGAAATATTATACAAATGTCAACTTACAGTTAAAATATAACTTGGAACTATTCTATGAAATTTTACTGTATAATTTAGTACTTGTTCTCCATAATAAAAAGTACCCACCCTGCAAACATCTGTGAACAGCAACCCACAGATCAGATATATTTTTTTTGTTTCCCGTAGAAACTGGTTTATATATTTATCATGTATTCTCTAATTCATGTATCTGAAGATATTTCTCCCTTTGCATTGTTTCCCAGAAAGCATTTTGTGGAATGCCTTTTGTGTACTAAACTATGGTATTGTGAATTCATCTTACTTAAACTCTTATTTTCAATTTGGTAAATTTTTCCTAGGATGACTTTTTCCTCTTGCGCTTATCATGCTGTATTCTCAGGATCTTTGTAAGCTATGTTAAATCTTTAAAACAACATAAAGCAGCACAAATGAATGAATCAGTATAGGTCTAAGTACACTACTGATGGATACTAGTAGAACAAATCATAGCTATCCTTTAGATGAACCAAATGACATTCATTCTTTTAATCACTGATAAGTTACTTGCTTTCAAGCCCTTTCATTAATGGCTGGGGGAAGGGAGAGGGTAGGAGAAAATCAGATCAACAGCTGCTTCCAGTCCGCCAGAGCATCAGTTTGTGAAAGCAGCCATCTGAGAACAGGCTCCTGCCAAGCTGAAAACACTGCCTACTACATGTATTATTAGGACGCAGCAGGGAAGTGGGCTCTTTATCTTGGTGTGTGACTGTGTGGATCTGGGGCTTTCATTGTAGCTCTCTCACTAGGATAAGTCCAGACTGGAAAAGTCAACACAAAACATGCTCATCTCCAATATTTATGTTGCCAGTCATCTTTCTGCTCCCTGTAATTACATAAGACATGACTAATGAGAACTTCGCTTTAGAACTCATGCCACAGTGAAGACATTTAGCCGTATTTTGTCCTGACCCATGGATATTGTGCAAGTTCACATGGCCTACGTAACACCTTTACTACAATATCCGAGTAGATGATATTTTTCGGGGAGCTTTGTATCCAACAATCTGCGGTATAAAAACATTTCTATGATGAGAAGACATTGGAATATACCTTACATAAAAGAAATAAATTAAGAAGTTGGATTTTTAAATATAAGGTAGAAGTTGTCAGATGTTCCTCCATTAATTGCTGAGCCTGGCCTTTAAAATTCATCTAAAACACACACACACAGACACACACACACACACAGACACACACACACACAGACACACACACACACACACACACACATACACATAGACACACACATACACACACACATTCTGAATTAGAATTTTCCAGAAAAACAGAGAAAGTAGCAGAGGGAGAGGTTATAGGAATTGGCTCATGTATTTATAATCTGAAAAATCTCATGTTCTGCTGTCTGTGGGCTGTAGTAGCCAAAAAGCTAGTGGTGCGATTCAGTCCAAACCCAAAGGTAGAATGGTGCAGGATAGGGAATCACTAGTATAAATCCCAGGACCACATATTCCTGATAACTAGTTATGCTGAAGTCTGAGAACATGAGAAGAAGGACTGTCAAAGAAAGGGTAACTTTGAGCTGGAAGTGGCAGCACAAGCCTGTAATCTCAACACTTGGGAGGCTGAAGCAGGAGGATCGCTGTGAGTTCAAGACCAGCCTGGGCTAAATAGTGAGTTCCAGGTCAGTCTCAAGTACAAAGTGAGACCCTGTCTCGAAAAACCAAAAACAAGCCAAAATTAAAAAAAGGAAAAAGAAAGGGTAACTTTGAGCTGGAAGTGGCAGCACAAGCCTGTAATCTCAACACTTGGGAGGCTGAAGCAGGAGGATCGCTGTGAGTTCAAGACCAGCCTGGGCTAAATAGTGAGTTCCAGGTCAGTCTCAACTACAAAGTGAGACCCTGTCTCAAAAAACCAAAAACAAGCCAAAATTAAAAAAAAGGAAAAAGAAAGGGTAACTTTGTCTGCTTTTTTTTGGTCCATTCAGTCATTCATAGATAGGATGGTACCCACCTGAAGCAGTGAGGACAGATCTTCTTTATGAAGTCCCAGAAAAGAACTAGACTCCTACAGCTATTCATATTCAGGTGGTAACGGCAAATCATGCACAACCATGTGTAAATTCTAAGTTTTATTGTCAAATGATCATAGGGAGCTCCCCATAAAGCCAGGGGAACAGGCTGGGTGAGAGAATGCAGTGTTGCAGGAATGGCACCATAGGCATTTGGGCTCCTTGCTCACATAATTTCCTTATGCCATCAGAGCTAGCTGGGCCTCAGCCCCATATAGCATGGTTCGTAGTTACTTAGTGACAAACTGTAAGCACGCAATCTCTCCTACAACCCCTTAGCTGAATAATTAATAGATGTAAGAGAAGTAGAACATCAACATCGGAACACCACAGTAATAATTATTACAGATAGGATCCACAAACAGTACAACAACTTCAGAATGGATAATTGCAGAATAGCAAACTGAGAATTAGAAAATCTGACAGATATGTTTCATTTTATGTGAAGGGCAACATCACCATTAAGATCTACCAACCCCATACGCCCTCTGACATGACGAAGAGCTGAGAAAATCGTACCACCTCTGTCATACTCTTGCTAAAAACACATAACCTCAACACGAGCATTAGCACAGATCAGACAAATACAAATGGAAGTATATTCTTTAAAAAAACCAACATATTGGGCTGGGGATTTAGCTCAGCGGTTCGGAGGGCTGCTTTGCAAGCACAAGGACCCGAGTTCAATCCCCGGTACCAAAAACAAAAAAACAAAAAAAACGACATATTCTTCGAAGATTTCAAGAGAAGACAAAAGTGGTCACAAATAGGAGAAAACTAAATATGCAAAGCAAAAAAAAAAATCAGATTTCCTAGACTAGTTACTGGCGGAGGAAGAGAATATGAAAAAAACACTAAATACAAATTAAATCTGTAACTTAGTTAACAGTATTACACCAATGTTCATGTCTTAATTTTTGTACATGTGCTTGATTATGCAAGATTTTATCAGGCAAAACTGATTGAAGGGTACATGGGACATTGTACTATTTTGCAATTTTTATTTAAATATAAAATGATTTCAAAATATAAAGATTCTGAGCTTTTAGTAAAGAATCATTTTAGGTACATGTCAGAGTTAGGGAAAATATGGGCTGGACTATGAGCCTAATAAACATCATATTCCAATATAAGCTCAAAACTACATAAATATTGTATTACTAAGATCAATATATAATAGTGGTATTAAGGTTGTGCTATAAATAATGTTCTGACTCATAGTACTCTTATATATGAGTAACTAAAGAGTTAACTGCTACAGTTTCACTTGCACCAAAGAAAAGTCTGCCTTAAATGTGAGTTGAAACTTCTAATTCCAGAGAAGATCTACTGGCAACTTATAAATGACAGTATTTTTGCACTGCTCACTGGGGTTCCTATGTGAGTTGATTTTACATTGCTGTAACAAAATAATTGAGGCAGACTAACTTTATAAAGTGAGTTTTATTTAGCCCTAAACGCATGGTATGGACTTTGGCAAGAGACCCAGAGCAGATGGACAAGCACATATGGAAGCAGGGAGTCACATAGGCAAATAGGAAGTGAGAGCTCAAATTTCTACAGTAATTATCTCATAAGAACTAGCCTGGGCCCCATAATAAATACCTAATTCCTTTTGAAGGCGTGCTACCACTAACCCCAGGACTTCCCTGCAGGCCCTAAGATCTCTCAGTACTGCTACCCTGCCAATATGTAGACCTTGGAGGGAACAATCATATCTGAACCATAGCAGCTCCAAATCGTTGTGTCTGGATTCATCCATGGCAACATGTTGATAATATAATTTGAGAACGTCAGTGTATGCTAAGTATATTGTATAAAAAAGCTGCTTTATGTGAGAGTAATTATAGAGCCTTATGATATCTCTGCGATAAAAATGAGATTTTTATGATAAGTGCCAGATCTTTCATTTCAAGAATTAAAAAGAAGGATACATAACAAAATAAAGCTAGCTAAATTTAGGGCAATAAAATAAGAGTCCAATCAAAAATGTTCTCTGGCTTTGGGCCCGTCTCATTTTGTTTGATTGTGGATAGAATACATTTCGATTCATAATAATCACTTGCCTTTTCGCACTTGGTTTTTCTAAGAGAGGCAATAAGTGTCAATAACCATATTGGGCCTATGATAGCATTTTATTACAGAAAAGATCTATTCATGTTTGTTATCGCCAGCTACTATTGGCCAAATGTTTATTGACAGTTTACTAGATCAGCCAAAGCATGTTTTTTTCACCGTGGTTTGCATGGAAAACTGTTCCTACCATTTTCTTCCTTAAAATAAATTTTTACTGGTCCCAGTGCAGAACTGAAGTCTGCATTGAGAGATTCAAGCATGCAATATGACTGGCAGGTACGATGAATGTTTAAATTAAAAAAACAACTTTTTACAGTAAAACATACATTGCCATTAATTGCTCTCAAAATACTACCCTCACTTTGAACGCACTCTTGACACCTTCTGCAGCTGTTCTGGAATTCCTGTTTTTGTTAATGCCTTTGGTTGCACTGCTGTGGTTATCTTGGTGTCCTGAATCAATACAAAATATTTGCCTTTCATTGTCATTTTGACTTTGGGAAAGAGACAGAAGTCTCATAGAATCAGATCCAGGGAAAACATTGAATGCGAATCATGTTTTTCTGAACCTGCCTTTCACTGGATGGAACTCAGAGGCAACATTGGCCATGATTTTTTTATCTTACCTCAACGACACAAGAAGAGGAGTTCCATACTTGCTTCAGAAAGTGGCAAGAACGGTGAGATAAGCATGTTAAAAGTTAGGGAGAGTATTAACGGCACTGTACTTTTACTGTAATTTTTTGGGGGGTAACAGGGATCAAACTCGGGTCCGTGCGCTTGAGAGGTAGGTGGCAGAACCAAAGCTAAATCCCACCGCCCGTATTGTTATAAGATTTTTAATGGAACATAAACTATATATTTTGATCAACCTCGTACATCACTGATACAAGTAGACAAAGTAAATTTTAAACCAAAACTAATTAAGAGAGAAAAAAGAAGGTCTCTACATCCTTGTAAAGGGAATAATTCAAGAGGAAGAGATGACAGTCATAAATATATATGCACCAAATACTGATGTCCTCAACTATACAAAATGAATATTAAGGACATAAAAAACCAAATAAATACTAATACAATTGTAGTGGGGGACCTCAGTATCCCACAGTCTCAAATAGGTCATCTAGACAAAAAATCAAAAACAAAGCAGTAGAACTGAAGCAAGCTTTTGAACAAATGGGCTTAATAGATGTCTACACAGTGTCCCACCTCACCAAATCAAAATATACATTCTTTTAGGCTGCACATGGGTCATTCTCCAAAATAGACCATATACTACCTTATAGAATGTGTTTATGTAAATGCAAAGGAACTGAAGCTATCCCGTGTATATTATCAGACCACAGTGCAATTAAACTGGAGGTCAATAGCAAAAGAAACCACAAGAACTTCACAAACACATGAAAATTGAATAACACTCTCCTGATCAAACAATGGGTCACAGAGGAAATTAAAGAAAATTTAGACAGTTTTTACAAATAAGTGATAATACCAGTACAACATACAGAAATCTATGGGATACAATGAAAGCAGTTCTATGGGAAATTCATAGCAGTGAATGCCCACACTAGGAAAACAGAGCGAGCTCAAAGAAACAACTTAATGTGAATCTTAAGCTCTTAGAAAAAGAAGAGCAGGAGAAACCCAAAGCTCATACAAGGGAGGAAATTATAAAGATCAGAGAAGAAAGCAATGCAATGGAGACTAAGAGAATGATACAAAAACATCAACAAATCTTAGAGTTGGCTTTTTGAAAGAATAAATAGAATTGATAAACCCTTAGCCAACCTTAACAAAAAAGGAAAGAAAAGGCTCAGATTCTTGCATTAGGAATGAGAAAAGGTGAAGTCACAACAGATTCAGTAGAAATCAAGAGTATCATCAATGCCTACTTTGAGAACCTGTACTCTAATAAAATGGAGAACACAGAAGAAACAGACAGATTTCTAGATACATATAATTACCAAAGTTGAACGAAGAGGATATAAAAATTCTAAGCACCCCAATTACAATCAGTGAAATTGAAATGTAATTAAAAATGGATCAACAAAGAAAAGTCCAGGTTCTGATGACTTCACTGCTGAATTCTACAAGACATTTAGAGAAGAACTATTGCCACTACTCTTGAAACTTTTCATGAAATTAAAGGAAAGCAGTACTTCCAAATTCATTCCTGAAAGCAAGTGTTACTGTGTTTCCAAAATGAAAGAAAGACCCAACTAAAAAATGAAAACTACAGACCAATTTCCCTAATGAACATAGATGCAAAAATCCTCAATAAGATACTGGCAAACAGAATACCAAGTCAGATTTATTCCAGGGATGCAAGGATGGTTCAACATACATAAATCAATAAATGTAAAACAATATCTTAGCAGAATCAGGGACAAAAACCATATGATCATTTCAATAAATGCAGAAAAAGCATTCAAAAAATTCAACAGAAAAAAAAACCCTACAGAAAATTGGAATAGATGGTCTTTATCTCAACTTGAAAAAGTCTATGAAAAGCCAACAACCAACATCATACTAAATAATCAAAAACTGAAAACCTTCACTCTAAAATCAGGCACAAGACAAGGATGTCCACTGTCACCACACCTGTACAATATAGTTTTGGAAACAATACCCAGTAAGACAAAAGAAAAATAAAACACAGCAATAAGACAAAAAAAAAGAAATAAAGCAATAGATAGGAAAGGAAGGATTTCAACTGTCATTATTTGCTGACAATATGATACTCTATATACAAGACTCAAAAGACTCCACCAAAAGAATTGTAAACATAATTAATAGATTCAGTAACATAGCGGGATACAAGGTAAACACTCAAAAATCAATAGCCTTCTTGTACACAAATAACAGACTCACCAAGAGTGAAACTGGGGAGACAACTCCTTTCACAGTAGCATCCCAAACAGTGAAATATATAGGGATTCATCTAACAGAGGAAGCAAAAACCTCTAAATTGAGAACTATAACACTCTGAAAAAAGAGAATGAAAAGCATATTTAAAAATGGAAATTTATTCCTTGTTCCTGGGTAGGAAGAACCAATATAGTGAAAATGGCCATACTTCCAAAACTACTATACAGATTCAATGCAACCCTGTTGAAATTCCAATAGTATATTTCACAGAACTAGAAAAAATATTCAAAAATTCATTTGGAATCAAAAGAGATTCGGAAGAGCAAAAGCCATTTTAGGCAACAGAAACAGGGCAGGGAGGTATCACAATCCCAACTTGAAACTATACTACGAAGTCCCTATGATAAAAACAGCATGGTACTGGTAAAGAAACAGACCCAAGGATCAGTGCAATAGATTAGAAGATGCAGACACCACTCCTGACATACTCAGCTACCTCATCTTTGACAAAGGAGCCAAACACCCTCACTGGAGCCAAGATAGCCTCTTTAATAAATGGTGCTGGAAAAACTGGATTTCAACTTGTCAAAGATTAAAAGTAGACCTGTGTCTTTCATCATGCACTAACCTAAAATCCAAGTGGATGAAGGATATAAATACTAAAACTGAAAAACTAAACTTGTTGGAAGATAAACTAGGAAGAACTCTTTAAGATATTGGCATAGGAGAGGACTTTATGAACAAATTCTCACTAGCACAGGAACTAGCACAAAGAATCAACAACTGGGATCTCATCTTTTTAAAAGTTTCTGCACTGCAAGCAAAATCACCAGCAGAGGTAAGAGACAACCAACAAAGTAGGAAAAAATTTTTATCAGCTGTTCTTCTGACAAAGGTCTACTATCTAGAATATATAAAGAATTCAAAGAAACCAGACCCCCAAAATATAAAGACCCAATTCAAAAGTGGGTATCTGAAATGAACAGACATTTCATAGACAAAGAAGTAAAAGCAGTAAATAAACATATAAAAAATGTTCAACATCACTGGTCATTCAATAGATGCAGATGAAAACAACACTGAGATTCTACTTCACCCTAGAAAGAATGGCTGCTATCAAGAAATCAACCAATAACAAATGGTGGAGGGGATAGGAGAGAAAGGAACCCTTCTTAATTTTTGGTGGGAGTGCAGACTGTTGCAACCACTGTGGAAATAAGTATGGAAATACTTCAAACAACTAGGATTAAAAGTCCTATTTGACCCAGCTATTCCTCTGCTGGGTATCTTCCCCAAAGAATTAAAAGAATCATACCACAGCATTACGTGCACAGCCATGTTTATAGCAGCAAACTTTGTAATAGCTAAAGCTTGGAAACAGCCCAAGTGCCCATCAACTGGAGACTGTATACAGAAGATGTGGTGTTTTGTTTTCATGAGATGGAGTACTACTCAGCCATAAAGAATAAGAAACTAGAGATATGTATAGCTAAGTGGATGCACATTGAGCCCATGCTCTGAAAATAAATTAATAAAACACATACAAATACCAAAAAATTTCTTCATTGTGAAAAACTAAAAGTGTAAATAAGTATCAAAATATATAATTGATATTGTGTAATAGAAAGAAAAAGTCTAAAGGGGTAGGGGAAGTGGTGAGGGTAGCGGAAAGGAAAAAAGGGAAAGAAAAAATATGAGAAAATGAAAAACATGGAAACAATGTCATTGTAAACAGGGAAGGGTGGAGGGGGTGAAGGGAGGGCTGGGGAATGGGGAAAAATAAGAACCAAGAAAAGTCATGTAAAGGTCCAAGATATCAATGATGAATATAGCTGTGTTATATACCTAAAGTATATCAATAAATTTAATAATAATAAAAAAGAATGTGAATGTGTTTGGTTAGCCTGAGTTTTCCACCCTTCCTGAAACATTTCCTCTTCTGTGCACTGTAATTGCTGACACCACTGCTTTCTGCCTTTCACTTTGACATAGCTAATGTCTGGCACAGGAAGAGAAGGAGAGTTAGAAGGAGGAAGAGGTCAGGATATCTCCTCCTGATTTTCTACATGCCTTGAAAAACTCCTGGCAGCGGTTGCATTCCTTCGAAAAATGTGTGTAATTTCAGTGTGGATTTGCCTTTTTTCTCCCATATACTATTGCCAAATGGAATATTTACATGAGATGCCTGGATTAATTATTTAGTACCATGGTGTCCTATAAAACATCACTTGCTTTGCCATAAATCTTTGCGTCCCTTCAAATTCCTATGTGGAAATCTTAAACTTCGGGGATTAGGATTTTGAGAGTACAGCTTTCAGAAATGAGACACCCACCCATACAAAATATGCCTAAAGGGACTTCTTAATTCTTCTAATCTGTGAGGATGTGGCTAGATAGAACCATCTGTAAAAAGCTTATAGCCTTATAGTTACACTAATGTGAACCAAAAGCCATCCTCCCCAGACAACAAATTGGCTGGTACCTTAATCTTGGATTTTATAGCCTCCAGAACAGTGAGAAACAAACTTCTGTTCCTTATAGGCCACACAACCAGGGATTCTTTGTGATGGCAACCTGAGTGAAGACGTAATGTTTGATGCTGGAACATTTTTAAGACAAAAGAAGTTTGGCAGTGCAATCATTTCAGATCCTACTTCTCTCACCATGGTCCACAATATTCCAAAGTGGCTGGTGTTTAGGTTTCCTAGCAGATGCTTTTTGTGTAATAACAAAGGGATTTCCCTTCTAACCTTATTTGCTCAGAATTTTTATCAAGGATTCATGTTAGATTTTGTTCATTTTTTCTATATCTGCAAGTCTGGTCATATGTAATTTTTTTCTTTAACTTATTGATGTGGATTATACTACTTGATTAAAAAGTGTTGACTCTGCCTGCTATTTCTGGACTCATTCTCACTTAAGCATGGCATGTAAATATTTATCTGCTTACTTAGATTTAAGTTGCTAATATTCTACTGAAAAATTTGCCTCTATCTTCATGAGAGATTTTAGCTACTGGTTTTTTTTTCCTAATATCTTTTCCTGATTTTAGTACTAGGATAATGTCAAATGCATAGAATAAATTAGGGTTATTCCTGCTTTTATCTTCTGAAAGAGAGTGTAGAAAATTGGTGTAATTTCTTCCTTAAGTGGTTAGTAGCATTTACCATATGTGCCTGTACCTTCTGCTTTGTAAAGTCATTAATTATAGTCTTGACATCTCTAATTGATTTAGACTCATTTAGATTATCCACTCCTCGTCTAAATTTGATAGATTGGTTTTTAAAGAATTGGTCTGTTTCATCTAGGTCATCATATTTGTGGACATACCAGGGCATTGTTGCACATGTTTATGATCTCAGCACTTGGGAGGCTGAGGCAGGAAGATTGCCATGAGTTTGAGACCAGCCAGGGCTACATAGTGAGTTCAATGCCAACCTGAACTGCATAGCAAGACCTTGCCTCAAAATATATTTTTTTTGAGCATAAATCTGTTCATCCTATTTCAGTGTTCATGAGATCAGTAGTATTGGCCCACTTTCATTAGAAATTTGTGACTTTTTTTGTAGTTGAACTAAAGATAGATTCATCAATTTTATTGATCTTTTCAAACACTTCTTAGTTTCACTGATTCTCCACAAAATTTTCTCTTTTCAATTCCTTTGATCTATGCATTTATTTTTTCATTTCTTGTGTTTATTTTTTATTTAATTTGCTAATTTTCTACTTTCCTATCATCAAAGATTAATTCTTTTATTTTAGATTGTATATACTTAGAGCTATAAATTTCCCTCCTAACATTGCTTTTACTGTGTGCCACAAATTTTAATGAGTTGTATTTTCATTTTTATTCAGTTTAAAATTATTCTAAACCTATTTTTGGATTTTTAAAACTCATATGTTATTTAGAAGTATATTGTGTATTTACAGGTATGGAGGCACATGTGTTTCAATAAATGTTAGAAGAAGTTCTTCAGAAAAAAAGGACAACTAAATAGATCATAAACACGGAGCTGCATAAAGACAGAAAAGGCATTAGAGGAAAAAGTAAAGGTAAAATAAAATATTTGATTTTTAGGGCCGGGGATTTAGCTCAGTGGTTCTGCTACCTGCCTTGCAAGTGCAAGGTCCTGAGTTCAATCCCCAGTACCAAAAAAATTTTGTTTTTATTTTTAAATTTTTAATTGATCCAAAGACCTGGTTTGTTTAAAATAATAATGGTGTTATTAGAGCCCCTTCCCAGAGGTCTGACTCTCAGGCCCATTAATCCATCACTTCTAGACTCCAACTAATCCAGAAGAGAAGCCAAAAATGAATTTGTTCTCAGTTTGGGAACTAGGAAGACAACTAATCCAGAAATCCCTTTCTCCTGGATCATATAACAGTTTCAGAATTACGCAGGGAATGGGACAGAGGTGGAGACCCAAGACACAGGAACATGCACCACAGTTTCCTTAAGACTGAAATCTCACGAGCTGAAGACTGACAAGTATGCAGAAGCATGTCACAGCTCTGGTTCTTCAAGTCCAGAGCCAGGGTAACTGGAAGTTTGGAGATTTATAGGCATTGACTAGGGGGAGGGCAGAACTGGATGTTGGGGAAGCTGGCAAATAGATACCTCTGCAAACCCTGAAAACTGCTTTAGTCACTCTTATCTTGCTGTCTTGAAGGAGGATGATTTTGAGGGAGGATCTCACAAAGTTGCCTAGGCTGATTTTGAATTTGTGTTCCTCCGGCCTCAGCCTTCTGAGGAGCTGCAATTACAGGCATGGGCATATGCCGAAAAGTATATGAAATCATTTAAAAATATATGAAATCATGTATTACAAGGTTTATTAGCCCCAATTTTACCTAGTCTATCTCATCCCCCTTCAAGACTGATAGTATAGGGAACAGGAATAGGGAATTACCGTAGACCCCGACAGTGGGTCTACAGTCTCCCTTGAGGCAGTGCAACACAAGCTGATAAGAGAGAGAACTGGGCCTTGGGGCTGATCAGTGCTGCTTTGGGCAGCAAAGGTAAAGGGCACCAAGGGCATCCAGTATTTATTGATTACAAGCTCATTACAAGCATGGGAAAGTGATCAGTACGTACTTTGCAGGCATCGAGCAACACAGTGTGAAGCGTCTAGGAGCATCTGGCGATAGCTGATATGCGGGCAGGAACAGCTGTTAAGCAGACAGGAATGTAAGGAGGAAGGCACTGCTTATCTCTCTTGGAGAGATCAGAGGGTGGTGAGACTGAGTTACAATTAAGAAGAGTCTGATAATTCTGGGCAGAGATGTTTGCTACATGAAGGCACAGAGATAAGAATGACTAAAGCAAATTTCAAGGTTTGCAGAAGGCTCCATTTGCCAGCTTTTACAACATCCAGTTCTGGAGCCCTCTGGAGTGATGTCTATAAGTCTTCAAACTTACGATTACCTCAGATTCCAGAAAAAACAGCTGCAGAGACCAACACATGATCATATCAATCCTACGAGCAAGAACAACCATCCTATGGGAATCAAACTGAGATTCAAACCATTAAAATTGTGTAGGAACTATAGAATCAGTACTGAGGGCCAGGGATTTAGCTCAGTGGTTCCACCACCTGCCTTGCAAGCAGAAGGACCTGAGTTTGATCCCCAGTACAAAAAAAAAAAAAAAAAAAAAAAAAAAA
>NW_022900942.1:49356242-49410984 GCF_012274545.1 Fukomys damarensis
AAAAAAAAAAAAAAAAGAATCAGAACTGAGTTAATGGTTGACTGGACCCTAGCCCATTTCAACAATCCATAAAGCTGGTCTCATTCTTTTGTGAAAGAGCTAATCTGAACCTCCTAATCAGAGTGTACCCCTTTCAGCTGCTCAAGCTAGAGCAGCTGAAATTTATTGTTTAATAAATTTGCCTATGAATCTTACTGAAATCTTTTTTCTGTGATAAGAGTAAGGAACCAATTTGGTGGGCTGAGTTGAGGTTCCCCTGAGTTGAGGCTGAGTTCAGCCTCTTTAGGGGGATCTCTTTGAACCCCATCTGATGACACATTCTTTTGTCTCCCTCTGATAGTCCATTATTTATATCTTTGGTTATTATTTCACAGTTTTTAAATATTCTGTTATCTTTCACCTTTCTTTCTTTCTGTTTCAAAAGCAAATCTAAATTTTACCATAGTCTTTAGTTACGCATTTTTTTTCTTTCAACAAATTTACTTTTTATTAGTGCTATTATATAAAGTACTGGGTTGCAATGTATGGAATATATATTGATCACATCCCTACTCTCTATTGCCCTCCCTTATACCCTCATTCTCCTCCTTACTCCTTTCCTCTTATCTAATAATAATTTCCCCTCTACTTTGATGTCATTTCTATTTTGTTGTTGTGGTTGTGGTTTTAGATTCCACATATTAGGGAGAAATGCAATTCTTATCTTTCTGTATATGGCTTATTTTGTTCAACATGGTTGTCTCTGATTCCATCCATTTCTCGGCAAATGACAAAATTTTGTTCTTTATGGATAAGCAATACTCCATTGTGTACATATACAACCTTTTCTTTATCCACTCATTTGTTAATGGACACTTCGGCTGGTTCTATTGTGATAGGGCCCTTCTCAATGTGTAGGGAAGGAACTTTTTACAACATAGCAATATCAGACTGTAACATGTGTTCTGATGTTTCTCTGTGACATGAATCATATTCAACTAGATTGCAGAATGTTAATCAATGTATACCCAACCAGTCTGTAACATGTTAGTGCTTCCCATATAAAGAAGACAAAGACACAAAAATTGTCTAAAATGGTGCAACTGTGCCATGTTCCATGCTCAGCCTTTGGATACAAATCTGCTGAGTCAGTGCTGACACAAATAAACCTCCGTCCTGGGAAAAAGGCCACAATGCCCCAATTCTCAACAGGAAAATCCTGCAACATTTCTGGGGCCTGCTCCTGGATTTGGAGACAGTGTATTTCCAACTGCTATGTCATTGGGGTCTGAACCTCAGAGACCTGGGAGATGTGACCATATGCCTGGTGCCAAAGGACTGTTTGATTCTTAGGGCAGGTTGGCCCCTAGAAATGTGTTGGGGCAAGAGCTCCATATGCATGGTAGTGCCCAGGGGCACAGGAACCAGTTCAGGGAGCACCCACCACCCAACAGATCTGGCAGTTCCACCTTTAAAGAGGCAGAAGGAGAGACTCAGCTCCCAGAGCTGCCTGAATAAGTCTCACTGAAATTGAAACGGTAACTCTTGGGACCTGGGGCAGTGGATTAAGGTGCCAGAGTTGCCCAAGCAGCTTCACAGGGAATGAAACTGCAACCTCAAGGCACTGGGCACTGGGTGGCAGTTTGGAGTCATTGTATGTTTGTGTGAGAATTAGATGAATGGAGGGAAATAGCTGGCCTGAGCAAGTGACCAAAGTGAGTGTTGAGCTCCATGTTGACCATCGCAGGACTAAGGGTGATGATAGGCCCCTGGGTGCCCCACCCATGCTAACAGGCACCCGAAACATCTCTGCAAGGAGACCAACTGGAGACAAAGGAAGCTAGCGTGCAACCCTTTCAATTTAAACCCTCCCGCTTCCCTCCTCCCTCTGTTGTGTGCGAAATTCTTCTGTTGAGGGGAGGAAAGGGATAGAAATCACAGTAAACTGATTCCCTCAGAATGTATATGTTAAAGACTTTTAAAAACGGATATTCAGCTGACTAGTGTTAAGTTGACTCCAAAAAAGCTCGGGACCTTCTATGAAATTTATTGGCCATTGTTTTGGGAGGGATGGCACGCTCAGGGCTCATTTCATAAGGAGGTAATTAGTCCAGTGTTCAAGGTTGTTGCAGGGCACTGTGGCCATCCTGGCCAATTTCCTTACATTGATTGTTGGCAAGACATCTCAGTGCACTGGAGATTGAGCCTCAGGCTTTGGGGACTAATGTAATGGAAAATGAATGTGCTTCTCAGTTAAAACAGGCTAGGGAATCAAGGCACTTATGGAATGAAAACTCCCTGATAGTCCTTTCTGACAGATGTTAAGGACGTGGGGTGAAAAACTAAAAGAAAGCTAAAATGATAAAGTATTGTTTTATTTGTCCATAAACCCCCATCTTTACCCTATCTGTCTTCTGGCCAAGTTCAGATCAGTTGAGGATGGGTAAGTCAATTGTTGACTGAATTTGTTAATCATAAAAGACTGGGGCCTCAGGAGGAGATAGATTACATCCTGAGCAAAGGGAACATTTGTCTTCTTTCCCCTAAAAACTTGGAGAATTAGCAAGAAAAGAGGGGATTCACCTGTGGTTCCCTCCTCCACACAGAATCCTCTGGAATCCCTACCCCCAGCATGTAACACACAACACCCCAGACTGATGACTTCACCTCAACCAGAGCCAGTGCCAGCTGAGGGGGAACCAACGCCTGCTGCAGCTCCTGGTGCTACAGCTACAAAGAGGAGAAAGACCACCTTTTCCTTGCCTCAGGATATAATAAAAAGACACAATTCTCCACAACCCATAAAAACAAAGATAATTAATTAATTAATTAAATTAATATGTTCATTAATAACATTTTTTATGGATTATAAATTCTTAAACTACAACCTTGCTCTCCTCTGCTTTCTGTGGGTATTAAAATATAAGCACTAATTCAAGGTTACTGAAAGTCTGTTGACAGCCAGTCAAATTAAAAATGTAACAATTTGAGATCAAAAGAAAGTATAGCCAAAATTATAGAAAAATAATTTGAAGTCAAAACCTGGGCTAAATACAAAAAGGGGACAACTCGATCCTTTCAAGTTTTTTCCTGCTGTTTTCCAAAAAGGTAGGCAGCTGCGGAGTAGAAGAGCCTAATGCCTCCAACTACTTGAAAGGGAGGGAGGGAAGCACATAGCCTCTGCTTTCCTTGATATGTGATCTATAGTTAAATTAAAAGTTGATTTATTTTTCTCCAAACATAATATAAAAAGATGAATCCTCAAGGCTCTTTCCACCACCTCCTGACTCTTTCTGCTTATCAGTCTATAGTAAGAGTTTTTTCTCTCCCACCACCTTACTAATGCTGGTTTATTGTAAGAAATGTTTACACTAATTAGTCACTCCAAAAAGTTATGCCTAGTCAATTTATAATGAATCTTCAATGGGTTATTATAGCTGTAGCTCAATTTGGCCAATATTTCTTAGGTGTACTCTGATCTAAAAGTAATTGTGTTTCTGTGTCTTTTTAGTTCATTGGTTTAAGGTATGTAGAGGCTTTTTTGAGAAAGGGTCTCACTATGTAGTTGAGACTGATCTGGAACTCACTATGTAGCCCAGGCTGGTCTCGAACTCACAGCAATCCTCTTGCCTTAGCCTCCCGAGTGCTGGGATTACAGGCGTGCACCACAATGACCATCTATTTTATTTTTCTCTGGCTCTTTTGGCCTCTACCATAAAAATCAGTTATCTAAAATTTTAGAGATAGCTAGTCCATTTAAAAGGTTACAGGATGAGGATTAAGAAACTTCAAAGTCACATGGGACTTACAAATGGAAGCCTTAGAATCTGAGAACATAAAGGTTATATATGATTTAACCTGTATGTTTCTATAGTGAATCTTGTTATATGTTCTTAGGTTGCCTTATAGATAAATAGACACTCATGATATTAGCTCAAACACTTGTGGTTCACATTGCATAACAATAAACTAATTTAAATTAGTTGATAAGAATAAATACATTTTAAAGATTGGTGACATTTCCATCCAGTTTGTTAGATAGCCTAGATAACCAAGATAATTTCCAAAATTGATTTCATAAATACAATACCTATCATTATGTGCAATAACTTGAGAGTTTTTCCTTGGTCAAACATAATATGTAAAACAGTTTAAAGTGTTAGCTGTTGCTATGAGTCATCTAAAGTAATTGTTAGGGCAACTAAGTGGGAACACCTTGAACTTGAGGTATCTTTGAACAAAACTCCTCTCTGTGGTTGAAAGACCAGCTGCCTACACCAAAATTTGTCCACTTTCTCCACTGATGGATGATTTTCCCAGTTTCTCAAGGTCCAATGGCACCACACCCAACAGTTACTAAATAAATTACTGTGATATAATGAAGCCAATTATAAGTAAAATGTTAAGCTCTCTGTGCCTAAAACAGTAATATTTTTTGATTCAGATGCTCTTGGTTTAATTTACATCTATTGCCTTTGATTAAATAAACATTTCGTTATGTATAAATGATATGTTCTTGTATTAGGTAATAAGCCCACATGCAGTCATTAACACTGTTTCCTAAATTTATGAGATCTAAAGATGTCCTTTAATTCTTGTTGATACAAAATTGACAAGAATTCTGTACAAATCTATTTTTTAAAAATCCAAATTTTGACTTAATAGTAAAAAACTAAGTATTATATGTAAAAATTTCTATGTAGCTATGATACTAATTATTACTAATCTCATGGTATATTAAATAACTTTAAGCTTTCCCCAAGTGTGTAAGTCTGTTTAAGATATGGGACTTAAGAAAGTCATCTTGTCATACTGGTGACCCCCAAACTACACTTGTTCATGATGATAGACTTTTTCAGTTTTGTGTTCATGTGATTATTATAAAACCACATTATAATAGTTTGATGTGCCTACACCTTACACAGTTGCAACAATGTCATTAGAATGATTAGAGATTAGACATTAGTAACCTTGATAACCTGTAATGCATATCATCACGATGTCATCATGATTGCTACATAATGTTTTGTCTTTGATCTTACATCATCTCTATAAAACTTTATATAACTGTTATCTGTTACTGTTCTGCAGGGATTCAACTTCTAAGACAAACATGATTAATAAGAAATAACAGACCCGTAGTCATACTATATATTTCAAGGTGATTGATATTTAGATAACATCATAAAATTAAACCTACTGTGAATGGGTGTTGAACTTTATCAAATGCTTTTTCTGCATCTATTGAGATGATCATGTGGTTTTTGTCCTTGACTTTGTTAATATAATGTATTGCATTTATTGATTTTCGTACGTTGAACCACCCTTGCATCTCTGGAATAAATCCGACTTGGTCAGGATGGATGATCTTCTTAATAATCCTCTGTATTCTGTTTGCTAGTATCTTATTAAGGACTTTTGCATCTATATTCATTAAGGAGACTTGTCTGTAGTTCTCCTTTTTAGTTGTATCTTTCCCTGGTTTGGGAATCAAAGTGATACTTGCTTCCAGGAATGAATTTGGAAGTATAGCTTCACTTTCGATTTCATTGAAAAGTTTGAAGAGTAATGGCAGTAGTTCTTCTCTAAATATCTTGTGAAATTCAGCAGTGAGTCCATCAGGGCCTGGGCTTTTCTTTGTTGGTAAATTTTTAATTACATTTTCTATTTCACTGACTGTAATTGGGGTATCTAATGTCTATACTTAATTGACAGATTCAGCAGAGTATCTGGATACAAGGTGAATACCCAAAAATCAATAGCCTTCTTGAACACAAATAACAGACTCACGGAGAGAGAAATAAAGGAAAAAATTCCTTTTACAATAGCATCCAAAAAAATGAAGTATCTAGGAATCAATCTTACAAAAGAAACAAAAGATCTCTACACTGAAAACTACAGCACTCTGAAAAAAGAAATTGAAGAGGATATAAAAAAATGGAAAGATATCCCCTGCTCCTGGGTAGGAAGAATCAACATAGTGAAAATGGCCATACTACCAAAACTGCTATATACATTCAATGCAATGCCAATTGAAATTCCAACACTATATTTCACAGAACTAGAAAAAAGAATCCAAAAATTCATTTGGAACCATAAGACACCTAGAATAGCAAAAGCCATCTTAGGCAACAGACACGTGGCGACAGGTATAACAATTCTCAATTTGAAACTATGCTACAAAGCCACTGTGATAAAAACAGCATGGCACTGGCAAAGAAACAGTCCTGAGGATCAGTGGATCATAAGAGACCTAGAATAGCAAAAGCCATTTTAGGCAACAGACCCATGGCACCAGGTATACCAATTCCCAATTTGAAACTATACTACAAAGCCACTGTGATAAAAACAGCTGTTGGAAAAACTGGATTTCAGCCTGCCACAGATTAAAACTAGACCCTTATCTTTAGCTATGCACTAAATTAAAATCCAAATGGATTAAAGATCTAAATATTAAAACAGAAACATTAAACTTGCTGGAAGGTAAGTTAGGCAGAACTCTGGAAGACATTGGTATAGGAAAAGACTTTATGAACAAATCCTCAGTAGCGCAGGAACTAGCAGATAGAATCAACAACTGGGTTCTCATCTTACTAAAAAGCTTCTGTACTTCAAAAGAAACCATCAGTAAAACTAAGAGACAATCTACAATGTGGGAAAAACATTTTACCAGCTGTTCCTCAGACAAAGGACTATTATCAAGGATATATAAAGAACTCAAAACAATCAGTCCCCCCAAATATAAAGACCCGATACCACATCACTGATCATTCGAGAGATGCAGATGAAAACAACACTCAGATTCCACCTCACCCCACAAAGAATGGCTGCTATCAAGAAATCACACAATAACAAATGTTGGCGTCGTTGTGGGGAGAAAGGAATCCTTCTCCCTTGTTGGTGGGAGTGCAGACTGGTGCAACCACTATGGAAATCAATATGGAAACACATCAGAGAGCTTGGACTGGAGGTTCCATTTGACCCAGCCATCCCTCTGCTGGGTATATTTCCAAAAGAACTAAAAGAATCATATCACAGAGAAGTATGTGCACCCATGTTTATAGCAGCACAGTTTGTAATAGCTAAAACTTGGAAACAGTCTATTTGCCCATCATTTGGAAACTAGATAAAGGTGATGTGGTTTTTCTATAAAATGGAATATTACTCAGCCATAAAGAATGAGAAAATAGATTCATTCATAGGAAAATGGATACATATTGAAGATATACTCCTAAGTCAAATAAATAAGTCACACGTGTAAATACCGAATAGTTTCCCTGGTGTGAATAATCTGCAATAGCACAGAAGATCCTAATAAGGTTACTGACATTTAGAAATGGGAAGAAAGGAGCTAAAGGTGTAGGGAAGGTGGGATGGGTAGGGGAAGGGTAATAAGGGAAAAGAAAAAATGTGAGATAATGAAAAGATGTAAATAAAGTGTTTGTAGATGGGGAGGGGAGGAGGGGGTGAAGGGAGGACAGGGGTAATGGGAAAAATGAGAATCAAGACTTGTCATGCAGAGGTACAAGATCCCAACAATGAATGTAACTGTACTGTATCCCTAAAATGTAACAAAAACTCAAAGCTGAAAAAAAAATTAAACCTACTGCTCCCATTGCAATACTGGTTTAACTGATCTCCTGGGTGTTCAACAGTTGAGGTTTGGAAACCATAGTTAAAAAAGTAACTAGGTTAAGAGGACAGCCAATATTTTGGCTCTGGTCCTCCAAGGTCAGCAAAGACTGAGGATAGGAGGAGACTTATCCTACAAAGATCCTACAACTTTGGTAAGTCACTCAACCTCTCGAGCAAGCGAATTGTTAGACCTCAAAGAAAAGGAATCAGCTGAGGTACAGTGTGATAAAAGGTGAAACGTCTTCTATGCTTCCACAGGAAGACAACCTGATAAAGTAAGACCATGACTCATCCTGGCAGCTCACACTGATAGAAGAGCTGAGGGGCTCTACACCTGGTCCGACAAATAACTCCTGAAAAGCCTTGACTGATCTTGATATTTTACCCCCCCAAAAAAGTTAATTTTGATTAATACTGGTCTCACTTTAACTTGGTTTTAAACACCCAGCAGAAAAGTACAATAAGATATATAAAAGTTATAGTGATGTGGAGGAGACATAAACAGAGAGCTCCAATCATTAACCTCTGCTTCCAGTTCCCACCCACACTGAGAAAGAGGTCTAGGATCCATCTGGTTGCAGTTGTCCTTTCCGTGCTAGTGTTAATGCTTTGGTCATATGCCCCTTAAACTTTATCTATTCTTGCCTAGAGACTGCCTTTACCAAACCCTCTCCCCACCTTATCTGGCTAATATGCTTCTGATGAAGGAACACAAGAAAAAGCGTGGACGTCTACTCACAGAATTTGAAGAAAAGAGTACAAAGATATGAGAGGAGGGAAGTGTGAGAAACTGTGGCCTTGGCCTTGTCTTTTCTATCAAAGAATTTGAACAGAAGTGCCTCTATGTCAAACTTTATTTCAACCTCGGCCACCATCCTTCAACCCCTGCACTAGGATTGCAGTTGTTAGTTACAAGGAATGTCTGCAGCTTGGACTCTGAGAGTACCTCGTGCCAAGGGCATTCAGTTCACCATTCCCCCAACCCGCTTTAGCAACCCTGTCTGGCAACCCTTCAGGATTTTACCTTTTGGAATTCTCTATGGCAGCCCCCTCCTCTTATTAAAGGCATAAGGGTGGATTTAAATGAACTCAGGAAACTCATTCTGAGACAACAGATGCAGGCATTAGGCTCAGCCGTAGCCACCCTATACCACTGAGTTCCATCACAGATGCTCGCTCTTTTAAACCAGGAGATACTGTGTGGTAAAAGAATGGAATGTGTAACCTCTGAAACCCCTCTGGAGGGGCCCATTCCCTGTTATCCTCTCCACCCCACTACAGTAAAGGTGGATGAGATAGTCCCCTGGATTCACCACAGCAGAGTAAAGCCAATGTCTCAAGACTGGGAGAATGTCCCTGACTGACCAGTCATGTAAGGTGATGATCCAGAAGAAGCAGACCACAACCACAAGAATACCACTGAAGGACAACAGCTCTTCTCTAGCCACTCCAGAGGCTGACTAGTCTTCACACACCAGAAGCCTGAGGATGCCATCAACCGGCAACATAGATAGACTGCATCCATTTTGCAACTGTCTGTAATGTACTGCCGCCTCTTGCTTATAATTGTATTTGGGTCTCTAGCCCTGCTTTTTGCTATAGCCCTTGCCAAGACCACCCTAGCCAACTGGAAATGTAGCAAGAAGTACCTGCTGGCCCTCACCTTCCTCTTATGGGTGGATGCTTTGCTTGTATTGTCTGTTCTTACTAGCGGCTGCTTTTACTAGGGGCCCATGGGTGAACCTGAGTTCCCCATCATATGACCAGGTCAGGCCAAAGAATTACCTGGACTTTACCACACCTAATTCTCATGCTTAGGGAGACCTGCACACATAATAAGACAACCTATCACATCTGCCAACATGAAAAGCAGAACATCTGTTTCAACCCAAAGTACTCTCTAACTGAAGAATGGTTTGAAGTCCAACAATCCCAAAGTGAAGGACCATTAAGTAACAAATCCGGGTTATAAATCCCCACCTGCCACTATCGGGTTTTTTATTTTTAATTAATTTATTGATTGATCGATGTGTTTGCCACCATTAGTAAAAATCCCTGCATAGCCCTAAAATGTGGAGGGTTATCATGGGACTGAGAACAAAGGCTCGATGATAAGCATACGTGTGAACAGGCATGACCCCAATTTGCCCGTTGCCTTTTATGGTGACTGATGGGCTCCCTGCCCCTATTGGAGCTGTGTCTCATGGGCCACTTGGAAGGGTAGAGGTAAGGCAGCACTCCTCCAAAGGGGTGCTGCCATTCTTAGTTGTGAACTGGGAACCTGTTACCCCAGAAATTTTACTCTTTAATCCAGGAGACCCAAAGTGGGGAAATGGCCTCCAGATTGCAAGGTACTGACCCCGGAACGGTACTATATTTCAAGAGGGTCCCTACTGTCTGAGTGGCCTCATCTTATCAGGTTTTTTCCCCATTTTATTGGAAATAGAAAGTAGCCCCCTTCCAATTCCACTCACAACCAAACACTTATTTTTGGCTGCAGCAAAGGCTACAGCCCAGACTCTGATGGTATCTTCTCGCTATGTATGTGGGAAAACCTACATGGGGGATCAGTAGCCATGGGAAGCTAGAGGGTTAGATCCCTGTGAACCCTATACTGGCACATGCTACCCTGGCTCTACCTCAGGGGTTTGGCTTCTCAAGATCTCAATAATTGGAAGAAACTGTCTTCCCCTGTGGGGAGGATGGTTTGATGTCTCCGTAGGGAGATTAACTGCCTGAGTCAAAACTGCTATAACTCAAATGTTGGAAGATCCTATGGCGGGGATTCCTGATTACTTTGAACCATACCCTCACCCTTTGGCCAATTTTTCTCATTTAAGGGGGGCTGGGACAATATTACCTCAGACATCGAATGGTGGACCTTAGATGGACTGTATTGGATATGTGAAAAAATCGCATGTGCTCTACTTGCTCCAAGCTGGTTAGGGTCTTGTGTATTAGGGATAATCCACTCATTTTTTCTTTCTACTCCCACTTACCAAGGGGAGAATATCTGTGGGTCCAAATGCATGAGGACAGACATCTCATAGAAAACAAGGTACCCTGCAAATTGGTAGTTAAAGAGATGATGAATGGCCTCCTAAAACATAATTCAGTATTACGGTCCTGCCGCTTGAGCAGAGGATGGGTCCTAGGCCTACTGCCCAGTGATTACACTGCAGGCAGTTGTGGAAATTATAACTAATGACACTGCCAAAGCTCTTAACTTGTTAGCCGAACTGATCAAAATGCACACTGCTATCTTTCCAAATCATTTGCCCTTAGATTATCTGTTTGCTTCCAAGGGAGAAGTTTGTGGAAAATTTAGCCTAAGCAACTGCAGCCTACAAATAGATAAGGAGGGAAAAGTCATAGAGAAGATTACAGATTGAATGAGGGAAATTGCTCCTATTCTAACCCAGACCTGAAAAAGTTGGGATCCCAGGGAACTGTTTCCAAATCACAGGGGTTTCAAAACCCTCATAGCGGGCCAGGGATTCTACTGCCTGCCTCACAAGTGCAAAGATTCAAGTTTGATCCCCAGTACCAGAAAAAAAAAAAACCAAAAACCAAAAAACAAAAAAAAAACCAAACCTCATAGGTATTATACACCCGATTTGAGGAACCTGTTTGATCCTACCTTGCCTGGATCCCTTTGCTATATGTTCTGTCTCCAACTTCATTGAGAGGACGGTCGAAAGATAAGCATTGCATATGTGATGAAGTTATAGAAATATAAACCTCTGAACCAGGATGATACTTTCAGACCCAAAATAGAGTGGATCATAGCATAAAAGCGGGGAGTGTGGTAGGGCCCCGCCTGACGTGTCAAGGGGGGAACTTTTCACCATGTAGCAATATTAGTCTCTGTGTAGCATGTGTAGTTCTGATGTAGCTCTGTAACATAAGTAATATTTGACCAGACTATAGAATGCTAATGTATACCCAATCAGACTGTACAATGTTAGTGTATGCCCATATAAGGAAGACAAAGACACACAAGTTATGTAAAAGAGTGCAACTGTGCCATATTTGGCACTCATGCTTTGGGCAGGAGTCTGCTGAATTTGTGCCAGTACAAGTAAAGCTGCTTCCTGGGA
This sequence comes from Fukomys damarensis, assembly GCF_012274545.1. Lineage (NCBI taxonomy): Eukaryota > Metazoa > Chordata > Mammalia > Rodentia > Bathyergidae > Fukomys > Fukomys damarensis. The sequence continues at coordinate 49,367,957 of NW_022900942.1, forward strand.
AAAGGCCGTGGGGTCAATCTCTCTACCCAAAAATCCTGCAGTATCTTATATTGCCTATTGTGAATGATATTATAATAAACATGGTTATGCAGTTATTCCTACAAGACATGACTGTAATTCCTTTGAGTATATACAGTTCCAAGAAGTGCTTCAGCTGGATCAAACTATACTTTTGTTTTTTTGTTTTTTTGTTTGTTTTGTGTTGTTTTAGGAAACTCCATACAGATTTTCATAGGACTGAAATAATTGATCTTCCCACAGCAGTGTTGAAGGATTAGTTTTTCCTTCAAATCCTTGACGGTATTTGTTGTTTTTTGAATTGGTGACAATAGTCATATTGACTGAAGTGAGATGGAATTTCACTGTAGATGATTGATTGATTGATTGATTGATTCCAGTACTGGGAATCAAACTCAAGACTTTGGGCTGTTTCTAAGATGTAGCTATTACAAACTGCCGCTATACACATGGATGTACATATATTGTTGTGATATGATGCTTTAACTTCTTTTGGGAAGATACCCAGAGCAGAGGAATAGCTGGGTCAAATGGGACCTTTAATCTTAGTTTTTTGAGGTATCTCCATAGTAATTTCTAAATGCCAATCAACTGTTGACTGGACAAAGAAGCTGTGGTGATTTTTTTTGTTTTTTCAAATTGGAGTACTACTCAGCCATAAAGAAAGAAAAACTGGAGATATTTATAGCTAAATGTATTCACATTGAATCCATTCTTTTAAGTAAAATAAATAGGAACACATGTGTAAATACCAAATAGTTTTTCTGGTGTGAGAAACTGAAAGTATAAATGAGGCTCAAAATATATAATAATTAGAAATAGGAAGAAAAGGTCCAATGGGGAAGGGCAAGTGGGAAGTGTAGTGGAAAGAAAAGAAGGGAAAGAAAAATATTACAAAAGGGAAAAATGGGAACAAAATCTTTATAAATAAGGAGGGGTGTGGAAGGGTTGAAGGGAGGGCAAGGGAATGGGGAAAAAAGAAGAACCAAGATATATCACATAAAGGTACAGATTCCCAATGATACCTAAAATGTACCAATTAAAAAAGTGAGGGCTGGGGATTTAGCACAATGGTTCCACCGCCTGCCTCTCAAGTTCAAGGTCCTGAGTTTGATCCTTGTACCCCCCCCCAAATGAATAGCACATAAATGTCCAGATCGGGATGGTGAAAAAATACATTTGTATGATACTGATACAACAAATTATTTTTTTCTCAATTTAAAATTAATGTTTTTTGGAACTTTCTGTATCAATGCTAATGAATTTCATAAACATTTTTCTGAGGGAGAAATAAATTAACTTTGTTAAAAGAACAACACTTTTTAGTGTTTGGGAATACATAAATAAAAGGTGGTTTTTTTAAAAAAATAAGAAAATATACAGCAAAGTAAACTACAGATTCAGGTTTTGGGTTCTTTTAGGAGCATAGGTTCAGGGAAGGATCATAATAGCAGTAGGGAATACTACACAGATAGACTTTACAATATTGGTAACACGTGATTTCCTAAGCTGTGCAGTGAAGCAAAAGCTTTATTCTTTATGCCTTGTAAAGGATAGCTTATTTAGTACCCTATGGGAAAGGGCTGAAGATAGACTTGGAGGATCAGCCATATTGATGAGAATTAAAATAAGAATAAACAATGGACTAAGACTTTGGGCCAAGGATGTACTTCCTCAGGCAAAACGAAATGCAACCCTTTCCCTACTAAAGCAAGTTGTAGCTAATCCCTACTGTGCTACGGAGTTCTGAGGATTTTAATATACAAAATAACCAGTTTTCCTCCGAATTCCCAGTTTCCTTTAGATCCCGCTTGAGCCTGAGTTCCAATTGGTCATTTTAAATCCACAGAATGATCTGTGATGCATGGCAACTGAACAATCAAGCAATTCCTGCGTTCTGCTTACGTACGATGTGCTCCGGATGGAGAGGCCACCCTGGCGAGCACACGGGATCCTCCTAGAAACCCAGAAGCTATTCTTCCTATTATTTCCAACCAAACTCTTCCAACCTCCTCCTTTTGTTCAAGACTTCATCCCTTGATGTGAGACCATGAACTAGCACATCTGACATCTATAAATTGGGAGTTATTTTCCTAGTCATATTTGTTTTCTTAACTATCGCCAACTATATGTACATCCATACTTTGTAATAGTAGATAGCTATTAAAATAGTTGTGAAAACAGAATTGGAAATACCTCCAAAACAACATTTTTTAAAAAGCAAGTCCTGTAATTATATGAATGATATACACAGGTTTGATTGCCATCTGTATGATGCTTACCTCTAAGAAAGACAGTTTTTTTTTTCTTTTTATTGAGTTTACTGGTACATTTTAGGTACACAGTACAGTTACATTCATTATTGGGATCTTGTACCTTTACATGACAGGTCTTGGTTCTCATTTTTCCCCCCGTCCCTGCCCTCCCTTCACCCCTCCTCTCCTCCCCATTTATAAACACTTTATTTCCATTTTTTTTCATTTTCTCCTATTTTTTTCTTTTCCCTTATTAACTTTCCCCTACCCTTCCCACTTTCCCTACACCTTTAGCCCCTTTCTTCCTAGTTCACATGGTTAATTAGGATTGTGTAATATTATAGTTTTTCACACCAGAGAAACTATTTGGTATTTACACATGTGTAACTTATTTATTTCACTTAGGCATATATCCTTAAAATGTATCCATTTTCCTATGAATGAATCTAATTTCTCATTCTTTATGGCTGAGTAGTATTCCATTTTATAGAAAAACCTCTTTTTCTTTATCCAGTTTCCTACTGATGGGCAGACGGGCTGATTCCAAGTTTTAGCTATTACAAACTGTGCTACCATAAACCTAGGTGTGCATATATCACTGTGATATGATTCTTTTAATTCTTTTGGAAAGATACCCAGCAGAGGGATGGCTGGGTCAAATGGAACCTCTAGTCCCAGCTCTTTGAGGTATCTCCATATTGATTTCCATAGTGGTTGCACCAGTCTGCACTCCCACCAACAATGGAGAAGGGCTCCTTTCTCCCCACAACCCCGCCAACATTTGTTATTGGTTGATTTCTTGACAGAAGACTGTTTTAGACTGAATGAAAAATAAAAATGACAGTGTTGGAAGTTGCCTATATTTGTGTTGTTTGATTTTACAAAAATAGTGTATGTGTTACTTAGATACTAAAATGAACTGGCATTGTTCTTCTCTCCCCAAATGCTTATCTCTATGTAAGTTAGTGAAGCAAATGAGAAGAGGAAGCTAGTGAGAAAGAATAAGAAGAGATAGTGAAAGGACTAGGCAGAAACAGACGTATTTCTAATCCAGAACACTGACATTAAGGTGAGGCTCTGCTCTCCTGACTTCTTTCTCTGAGACATCTCTCCCACCTTCGATTCCAGGAGTAACAGGTTTGATGGATAAACATCTCGCAACAAGAGTTAAAAACACTCCCTTCCTAGGTAACAATGACTTTCTTTTATCCACACAAGGCTCTCTCTACCTATTCTGAGATACTGATCACCAGATCACAGTCTGACCAAGATTTATGCATACTTCTTGCCCCCAGTCTCTGTACAGTAGGGCAGCTCTGGTTAGCACCCTGAAGACAGGGCCGAGGACCCCTGATCCTCTGTCTTCCCAATATAGTTATAGTGAATAAATTCCTTTCCTGCTTGCACCATTGTTTTTACACAGGTTTGGTGAGAAGCAAACAGCTGGACCTGATTTGTTGGGACTCCCTGTAGCCAGACCTTTCTGAAGCCTAGGAACCAAGCCACAAAGCCATTCTTCCCTTTTAGAATTCATTACGGTAGACTTGTAGTAGAGAGGACTCAGATCCATAGGCAGTAAACAGAAGAGTTGTATGAAAACATGGTTCAGCTATCCATGAACTTGGTTTTTTAAAAAACAAAATTTCTGAAATAGCTTTATTCACCCTTATAAAAAGCTTGATAGTTTTCTATGTGTGTTTACATGATATAATCATAAATATCACACAGCGAATATATCATTCAAAGAGGGGCATCTACTCTCTGAAATAGTTTGCCTTTTTTTTGTAGTTAGTTAATAAATCTTAAAGACAAATTCCCAGTGTTTACTTATGATCCAAAATTGTAAATGTTATCATTGATTCCACATTTTTGGCTCATTTAGGAAAAGCAGATTTCAGCGATGTCATGTCATTCACAATTTTACAGCAGTTTAAATAGTCACATCTTGAAGATTAAAAAACCTCACATTTTGATCGATCACTGTTTTTAAAACTAAGTATATAGGTCATAAAATATTTTGTTTAGAGGGAAAATGTTATTTGCCAATTCTGTGACACTTCAGGGACTTATGATGGAAGAATTAGATTATTTATATTATATTCAGTAATTCCGGAGTCAGACTAAACCAAGTGCCTGGTAAGGGCCTATATAGAGGGAAGAAAGCAGCTATTTAAATTTATGAAGTCTCTGTCTCTCGCTATGCCTTAATTATAATACTAAAATAGGAGCAATAATCTTCTTGAGATCCTCAGTGGGAATTGTAAGGTAGTTTCATGTTTGTTTTTCCTGGAACATTAACTAAGTCTTATTTCATCTCCCAGGAAAAGAATATTCAACCTTCAAAAATTATGTGAACACTGAGTTTTTTGATTCGGTCTATACAATATATTTATCACAGGAAATGGACTCCTTATATTTAAATTGACAATGAACTGACCAACAATGCATATCAACAGGTAAATTAGGCAGGTTACTGTGTTAGAAAAACACTCAGGCCCCTGAGTCTAGTTTTCTTCCACAGATTATGAATAAAACATAACAATGACTCTAGCAGATCGCAATCCCATTTCAATGCAAAATTCTTTGACAGTTATACACAAAATCATCCCTGTGTGATTGTTGGAGCAATTTTAATTATTTGTTTCTTCTGCAATCAAAACTATATGAGCTAACTCAGATGGTAATTTTTTATGATGAGGTAATATATCTCTACTAATTAGCTGTTCTTTTTCACCCATGCACACATGTTCATAATCATTAATATCATTCTTTTAATTATTATAATTACTTTTCTCACCATTGATTTTTTTATGGACTACCTGACTTGGAAATTTCATAAATATTAAGACATTAGTAATCCAAAATAAATTCAGACTTTGTCTTCATTGGCTAGCATAACAGAAGACAATTATGATATTTTTCTTTTTCAAGAAGAGTAAAATTTCATCTTGTAAAACCAAAACATTTTGGCTACAATCAGAGAGTAAGCAGAAACTGAATTATGCATTTCTAAGAATTCAATTCTTCAATCGATTACCCATTAAAAGGCACCGTCAAAAGCTAACTTTAAGAGCTATCAACAATAGCAATTGCTATTTATTTATTTATTGAGAGCTAGGTGCTATTTTAAATACTTTATCTGCATTATCTATTTAATTTTTGTGTAACCTTTGAGGTATAGAATTATACCCCATTTTACTAAAGACAAAACTGATTAACAGAGAAGGCAAGTCATTTGCCTAAGTCACACAATCGGAATTTACAAGAGATCAAAGCCAGACACTTTGCCTGAAGTTTGCCTTTTTAATCTTACTATTACTGCTTCAGACTCCATAAGTTTACTGTAGGGTCAAGTTCACAACCAGTAGTCTTGTTTACCTGACAATGAAACCAGCCACCCAACAGTGAAGCAAACTCTTTAAGTTTTATGAACATCAAAGACATATGCCAAGCCCACGGTATTAACTTTAAAAAGCCACAAGCACACAAAGAGTAATTTCTGCTTTATTTCATTGCTGGCATTTGTATATAAACTTAGAGCTTTTCTCAATACTTTTTCATTTTTTTTGAGGATGTTTACATTTCTTTACAATGTTCTTGTTTACTATGCAGTTCATTATTCTTTCTGAGTCACTACTGCAAATGACTTTTATAATATTCTACTATGTTGTGTCCTGTCCAAACACCATCCAGCTTTACTGTGAATCAACTGGCCTGGATCTCTGTTTGATACTATTAACTTGTTATGGTATCCATGAAAGGTACATCTCTGGACTGTTGTGAGAGAAAGCCATCTTTTCCCATGTGAATTCAATCTTCTCCATCACACCCCCTTATCCTTCTCTTTCAGCATTCAGCAATAGCAAAAGGTTAGTTGTATTTTACATAAAATGTATATTTGCTACCTGGTACTTTCTCTGATTAAAGAAGTCATCTTCTCAACGTGGTTTAAAATATTTTTTTGATGGAGGCAAGGTAGATTCTTAACAGAAACTTGGAAACGACAGGACATTTTTCTCAAGTATAATAGTCTGAATTATGTTGTGACAGTTTTTATAGTGCTTCCTTAATGACAGTGGTGAACTTTAATGAAAGTTTTCGGGAGAGGAAATGGGACTCTGAAGTTTCCATGAGGCCTTATATACTTAATAAAACTAACTTTGAATTTCATGAGCATAATCAAATGATTGTGAACTATTTCCTGGCAAGAAGAGGAGAGCGACACAGACATTTCACACAAAAGCCTTTCCACAGAAAGTAGTAAGTCATATGATGAGTGTCCCTCTACAACTATAACTGACAGCATGTGGCCATTTTCCACCTCAGTGAATACAAACCAGCAAGGGTGCTGTGGAGTGAACTTTGTCTACTGAAGAAACTACAATGGAGCTTGAATTCATCCAAAGGAAGAAAATCAAATAATCTGTTATTGCTTCACTTGTGACCAGTACCATCCTAGATGTTTTGATAAATTAGGGATTGCCTGAAATTCCCTCAATGACTTCTGTTGAAGGTACTGGTAGTGTTATCTTCATTTCACAGGTGAAGGAACAGAGGCTTGAGGAACTGAACTCAGCAGGCAAGAGGCTGACCTGGGACACACAGCACTTCTTTACACGTCCTGCGGCCTCTGTGAAGGAAACGCCGGCGAGCTACATTAAGGACCACGCATGCAGCAGGTGCATGCACACCAGCCATACCTTTTCTTCCCAAGTAATTCCTCGCTCTTCGCTGTTCTCACACTTCGGAATCATGTTTCTTGATGTTATACTTATTTACCTTTCACTTAATATTTACGATTTATTCCTAAAACCCAGATGTTCTGGGGACAAGTACCAAATTATTCTCTATCACTCATTGACACTGTAAGTTTCTAAACTTAATTGGGGGTCAGCTTTTAGCAGAGGAAAACAAATGGAAGAAAAGAAGGCATCACGGGTAGGCTGCAGAACTTCAAACCACAAGATCTGCTTGATTGGTGGAAGAATACAGATATATTTTCAATGGAAAACTAAAAAAAAATGAGACTGTACCACCAAGATATCATCTTTAGACCTCTTTACTAAATGCCCTGTATTTTCACAGCTCTGTTATTGTTGAAAGAATTTATTTTCCAGATAGGTGGTTAAGGCTTGCCGAACACATCTTAGAGGGAAGTCTATAAGTATGTTTCTTGAACTCATCTAGAATTGTTTTACCAAAGAAAAAATAATTGTGATCTAACTTTCGGAAAACTTCTAGGCTCTCATTTCTTCCACAAGAAATTTTCCACCACTTTGGAAAGGAAAGACCTCAAGTCATCTATTTGTTAAAAGTTGTTTTTTTGTTTTTTGTTTTTTCTTTTTTAAGTAGCTCCTGAGTGGCAATGATTTGACTTATGTTTTTTTTTTTTATTTTACCACAGTCTAAAAGTGATACGAATTAAGTAGAGATTATACTTCAAATTTTGAATTTTGACATTTTCCTAGGTTAGTAATACATGGTAGGATTTTGTCTTCTGATGACCAATTGTAGGTAATGTACGTGTTCTGAACATGTTAGGGTAGACTAGGTAAGCTATGCTATATAGTAGACAAGGAGTATTGAATAAAATTTAAGCCAGAATATTTTCAATTTATGATGGGTTTAGCAAGAAATAGCTCCATCATAAGCTGAGAAGCATCTATAAACCCTAAAGTCATGGTGATTCTTTATATCCATTTTATTTCTAATGAGTATGAGTATCAAGGTATTTTTTCCCTCAACTATTCTAAAAACAAGGAATTGTAATTATTAAGGAAGATAGTGAGGAGCCTCTCGGCATCAGAAGACGTGACAAACTTTTTCTGTTTTATAAATCAGTTTAACAATTGATAATTAATAATTAACATGTTATATCTATAAAAATACATTTTTGTAGTTAGGGCATTTTCTATTTTCTTCAAAGACAGCTGATAAATGGAAAGTCATAAAATCCTCATAATATCCAAAATTTGCTTGTCAACAGCAACAAGCAAGAAAGCACTTGCATATCACGTCTCTGCAGCCCTGGTAGAGGTTGCTGTAGCTATGCTTCCTGCTCTGTCCGCTGAACCTACAAAAGATTAAATGCTGTGTACATAATACCCAGTTAGCACAGGTCTGCCTTGAATGCTGGCAGGTGTTTCCATGAAATTTTGCCCCGCCTGTCACAGCACATAGGGCAGTCAGCACCTGGCAACCTCCTAATAAACAGCACACTCTTTAATTGCTTTGAAACAGCACAAGCAGCAGCTGCTACCGCCAACATTGTTAAGTAAACAACAGGTTTGCACCTGCTGGAATAAACTCCTGATCCTAATATTGACCAATCACGTGACACCCAGGTAACCTAGCCTGTCCTAGTGCAAGCAGCCCAGGAGATCAGCAGCAACCCATCAGTATCGATTCTTCCCCCGTGGATGTAATATGTGCACCACCTTAGTTGCCTCTTGAGGGAATTTCATTCAACCTCTCCCCATGAAAACTTGAATTCTTAAATTCGTCTTACGGCTGATTTGTTCTAGTTTTTCTCCCTCTGCCTTCTTTGGAAGATGATAATGGGAAATTTGGCTCGAAGGTACTATTTTCCCATGTTGTCAAGAATATTTAGGGCCAGGCTGTAGCTCAGTGGCACTGTGCCTGCCTAGAATGTGTAAGGTCCTGAGTTTGATCCCTGGCACAAATAAAGAAAGCAGAAAGCAAGAAGGAAGGAAAGAAGGAAGGAAGGAAGGAAGGAAGGAAGGAAGGAAGGAAGGAAGGAAGGAAGGAAGGAAGGAAGAGTTAAAGGTCCACAATGCAGAATGGGAGTGGAGCAAATGAATATTCTACCACTGACCAAAGACTTAAACTTTCAGCCTCTGTGAACAGGAAAATAAAGACTGCAGCAAAGTATGTGTATGTACAAATATCCCAGCTGTGTTTCAAAAATATAATATTCAGTGTTTTTGGTCTGCTGAAAGTATCTCCTTACTGTGGAGAGAACAGGAAGCTCAATTTTCAGCAGCCAAATAAAAGTGAAGTCAAATTTAATGCTGCCCCACAGGGCAGTTCCTTTCCCTCTCTTCGTGTATGATCACAATGTTCTGAGAGTTTTAGCAAGGTTACCTCCAAAGCTCAGTAGAAACACATTTCAGGCTTTAGGGAATACAGGCTGGAAAATGAAGAAGCAAAGGGCAATGAAAAAAAAAATCCCACTTTGTTCATGAGAAGCCCCCTCGCTCACAACTCCTACAGACTGTGTAAGTCTTACTAGAACAGCATTGGGTTTGATTAGAGCAAGCTCATGCCCACCACAACAGCTAGGTGGGGAGGAAAAATCTGTATAAGGCTAATTCATAGAGCAAGTCACTTGATAATCTCGAAGACATCAGATGTTGGTGGACTGGACTTTGGAATATATTTTTTGTAGGCAGTTTAATCCTCAAAATATCTTACAATTCTAGTGTTTTCTAAAAATGATAAAATCAAGGTCTATAAAAGGCAGTGTATTTTTAACAACGACAAAACACAAAATAATATAATCTGAGCCTTGAGATGGAGAGAGAAAAAGGCATATTGTGAGTTGAGGGTAAAAAATAAAGAATATTTTTCGGTTCTTTCATTTTCATCACAAGCTCAGAGAATACCTACTTCACCTGGTCAAACAAAGACTGGGTAGGCCTGTGGGCTAATGATCAAAAGTCTGTTTCAGATCCTAAAGCCAACAGAATGTTTTGCCTATGGCTTGTTTATATCATTTTGATCAAAAAGAATAATGTAATTGTGAGCTAGGCTGAGGCTGGAGATTTTTTTTTCAATGAGATAAATTAATTATTACTATTGATTTTGGAGAGAATTTCTGCAAAATCCAAGTATGTTTCTTTTCCCAAATGAGTATTTCTAAAAATTGTGGAACAACTCCCAAAATTGTTTTTAATCCTAATAAAAGCATTTGGCCAATTTGCTATACCAAGCACGTACATTCATATATTTTAAATAAAGCAACATAAATTATGGGCCTGATACATAATAAATGGAGCATACTAATGGGAAACTAAATTTTCAGTTTTACAATATTTCTTGGATCATACTAAACACTAAAAGACAAGTAGTATTCACACAGAAAGATACAAGCCCACAAATTGAGGAACTCTATGGGTTTGTTGAATCTAGCCTACTGCAGTTTTCCAAAACAATTAGCTGGTGTTAGCCATGATCTATAGATTACATAAATATAGTGTAGTTAAATAGAAAACTATCCAGCAAAACTTTTCTCTTGTAATTTCTTTTACCACCCATAAAAACATCAAACATTTTCAAAGGAAAACAGATACTTAAGATAAAAAGTCCAATTTTGTGACTGCTTTATATTAAGATTTAGTCCTTGAAGTTTATAAGCATTAGTATATTTGATTGTTTTATATGTTGTCTTTTATTTTCCGTGTGTACACAAAGAAGTATACATTTTAAGGTAAAATAACAAATGGGCTAAAATAGTTTTTGCATGATTAAATATTGAGGTGGCTATACCAACTTACTTTTGCTGATAGCATTAAAAATCCCTTAGGTATATAAGAAATAAAGAGTTTCCTGCTATCTTCTGAATCTGCATATAACTAATAATAACTAGGCTCTAAAACAAACATACTTCTAAGGCTTGTTCTGAGGCAGGAGGATAGAAATAGCACTTCTGCTTCTGAAATATAAACAAAAGTATTTGATATGTATAAGCAGAATCATATAATTACAAAAACTAGTTATTCATAAAAATGGAAGGGGGGCCTTATGTCACCTGAATCCCAGAGATTTTGTGTCTTGGTATGGGAATCTGAGATCATTGTTTGGTGTTCTGAGCTTCAGATCTTTGTACAAAGACAATATCAAACTGACATTCAAATGCCTGTTGTATTAAATATTTGAGAAAGAGAATAGTGAAAGCTGGAGGCTTATTTTTCCATTTCTGTGTGTGAATTTTTTTTAAAAAATGGATATGGTTACATCTTTTCTAAACTCACAAAATAAACACAACCTCTTGAACTCATTCTGCCTCAAATCAAATAAATTCAAATATTAGATTAAAAAGATACACTGCATCTTGGTAAGAAAGATGGGAGAAGAATGGATTAATAAATGTTATTTTAGGAAAGAAAATCTACATAGAAAAAATAGCATTCTTTGTAAATTATATGAAATACCTATAGTAAGGCTTTGTTCTCAGAATTTTTGCTTTATACATAATAAAAAATGAGTGATTGTTAGATTAAGGATTCTAGCAAGCTTGATGAATTGTGACTTACCTATGAAAAAATACACAGGTTTTAATTCTATGGTTAAATGAATTCAACAAATGTATGCATTCATGCAGCTGCTATCTGAAGGTATTGAATATTTCTGTTACTCAAGAAAGTTTTCTTATGCAAATAATTTCTACCTCCTTTCCTGTCTCCGACAAGCAACCAGTGATGTAATTTTTGAAACTATATTTATCTACAGTTGATACTTATATGAGTGGAAGCATACAGTATGTGATTTTTAGTCTTTTTCTCAATATACCTGTGATACATTTCCATGTGATTTTGTATATCAGTAGTTCATTCATTGTTATTGTTTTTTTGGGGGGGTACTAGGGATTGAACTCGGGTCCTTGCCCTTGTGAGGCAGCACCACTCAGCCAAATCCCCAGCCCTCACTGTCATTGTTGTTTGGTGTTCTGTTTTATTAACTTATCATACAATATTTATTCACTTGTTAAATAACGTGGTTTATTCTCCATTTTGGCTACTATGGACAGGATGCTATAATCACTTAAATACAGATATTTGTGAGCTATATTTTCATTTAAGATGTCAAGTTTGTGTCCATCATGTTATTTCTAATATCCATGTTATTCCCCTTTTTTCCAGTTTTCTTGGAAACACTATTTAATATTACTTTTATCTCCTTTTTGGCTTATTAGCTATATTTCTCTTTCTTGTTTTGGTTGTTTGCACTTGTGTATGAATCAAGATTTATATTTACAATGCATTCTCACCATGTGAGTTTATCAGACAATTTTTTGAGTAGAAGAATGCTAATTTTCTGAGACTTCAGAAAAAAGCTATTAATGTCCACTCACATGGAGTATCATCTTTTTGTTTAAGTTATATCCAAACCTATATGGAGGCTTTATTCCCAGAATGTTTGCCTTATAATAAAACACAAATGATTTTTTAATTTAAATTTCAGCAGGGTTTTTTTTTGATTAATTATAATATTCTATGATATTCTAGGACAACACACGTTTTACCTATTCAGTTAAATGAGTCATGATAAATATATGCACTCCTGCAGCTGCCATCTTAATCAAGGTATGGAATATACAAAATAATAGTTTTTCGTATGTACAATGAGAATTTTAAAAGTATATACCTTAATTTTTATCTCCAATTTTAAAAGAATATACCAGCATTTTTTTTGTGCTACTTACCAACTTTGGAACTCAGTTCCGAACTCACCCTTCTTTGTCAGCTCTGGGATAATGTAGCTGCATGCACACATTCTGTTTATGCTGGCTGACGCGTGTAGTGCCGAGCTGTGGCAGAGAGTGTTCCTCCTTCTGGGCCAGCACAGTGCAGCTTCTCCATTGTCCATTGGGCAGCAGTTTCCCCAACACTTAACAGGAGGCTTTGCAGCAAATTCGAGTCAGTCCCTTGCTGTGGGCAACTTACCCCAGCACCACGGCAGGTGTATTTCCAGAAACTCTTACTAGAAGAGCAGCTCAGGAACTTTGCCACTCAAGCAGCCCCAGCCTTGCCATGACAACATGGTTTGGAGCTGGCCTCTGGGAGTGTGTGTCTTTCTTGGTGGCTCTGTCTTAGCTATAGAGAGATAAGCAAAAACAGTTCTTTATACTTTCCCTTAATTCCTATAGCATGGGTTTTACACCAAAATTAGAACACGGGGCATTTAAGAGTTTTTTTTTCTTTACAGCTAACAGCAGCATTGATATTATTTGACCTCATCAGAAGTTACATTAGGTAGAGTTTTCAAATTTTGTTTGACTCATTTCTTCTGTGGCTTAAAATGCTTTGAAGTTGAATTAGTCTTCTCCCTAATGTAAGACCCAACAAACAAATTACAAGACTTCTAGTGCTCAAAACTACATTCCTGTGAAATCATAAGATCGGGGGACTGTTTGACTTCAAGGTTGAAGGAATGCAGATTATAAGGCTCCAGATATTGACTGAAAGAATTTGTAATCTTTCTGCTTTCTAGCCCCACTCAATTTCTGCAATCATCAAATTCCTGTCAAAGAATGGCTTGGTAGAATTCTCTGATTTTGGGAGCCTACAGTTTTAAATTCAACATGCCAGTGCCTGGGCTTGTTCACAGATGGCAAGTTTCTCTTTGTCAAGAAAATATGACTTGGTTTCTATCACTAGGCGTGAACCTCAATAATGGCCCCCAAAACTGAAAACATCAGTGGCCCATTTCTCATGAAGAAAGGCCTCATTCCTCTACAGTTTAGTCCTTTCAAATTTCTTTGTAAGTCCAGTAGCCTTAAAGGAAAGTGTGATTTTTACTGTTGTTTCTGGTGATTTCTTATATCAGTGGTGTTGAGGATTGTACATAAAGAAAATATATGGCCCTAGATATAAATTGTCGAGCCTGGTATTATGATTTGTATCTAAATGTCCCTGCAAAGCCTTATGTGGTCAGAGGTGGAGCTTTTTAGAGGTGGCTGGATATAGAGTATGAGCATATGGATTATTGGTGTGTGATAACTAAATCAGTTTGCTGATTAGATTAGCACAATTCTGGATGTGGCTGGATGGAATTACTTAAGATAGAAGACCAACCCATATGTGAATGGCACCAACAAATAAAAAGGGAAAGGGTAGCTTATTGCTACTGTTTCCTGCCCTCCTTGCCACAGACCGTTTCTCTTCTGTGATGCCTCTCTGCCATGCCACCCTGCCTTGGAGCCAGCTGAATATGAACTGGAACCTTTACAGACTGAGCTAAAACAAAAAAGCTTCTTTTACTTGTGGGTGTCAGTTATGCTGTCCCAGCAGCGCAAAAGTAACTGAACACCTGGCAGAGAGAAATACTTTTATTAAAAAGAAAGTCACATAATGAAATTAGTAAAAGTTAATTTAATAAAAATTTTTAAAAAACTATGAAAAGCTCTATATTACTTTTCCATCCCTGTGACAATATACTTGGGAAAGTCAGCTGAAAGGAGGAAAGTGTTATTTTGTCTCATGGTTTCAGAGGTTTTGATCCAGCTGGCTCCATTGCTTTTAGGTCTGTGGTAAGGCAGAAGCAACATGGTAGAAGACGGTGGCAGTGGAGAGCTGTTTATCTCTTGGCGGTCAGAGGCAGAAAGAACGGAAAGAGAGCCAGAGAGAAAGGGGCGAGGGACCGGATACAGTGCTCGAGGTCATGCACCCATGATCCATTCCTTCCGGTAGGCCCCGCCTCATTTTTCCCTCACCTTCAAGTAATACCATCAAATTATGAGGACATCATTGGATTCACTCACGGGATTCATTCATTCAGCTGATGATGTTAGAGCCTTCACGATTCAATCACTTCTCTAAAGCCCATCAAAACAATGGGCTTGGGGGAGCATATTTCCAAACTATAACCATTAAGCCCATTTTTCTTAATTATATTAAGGAGTAAAATTCCATTTGACTTTTCTGATTTCAGATCATTCAGGTAATCACTGTTAATATCTAAATGAATATAATTAAAGATATTTCCTCCTTGGATTTTCGCTGCACTATTTATAGAGATATAGACATATGTTTTTTATTAAAAATAGATGCATAAAGGCTTGAGGGGGGAATGGAATAAAATAAAATTTATTTTAAAAAATAGACTAACCATGCATACTGTTCTGTAGTGTTCTTTACATATCAAAACATACAGGTTCTTGTTCATATTAATTGCTTGAAAAAAACTTTTTCAAGTTGAATAAAACTTTTCTGACAATCCATATTTTTTTCAAAAAACTTTTTGAAATTGAAAAAACTTTTCTGACAATCCACATTTTTACCAAATTTTCCACTGTAGCCAAGTAAGTTGCCTCCATTTTTGAACAGTTAACATTTTTATATCTTTAAATATTTTTCAAAGAAATATTTCTAATGATGGGAAAGAGATTTTTAACAGATAAAAAAGCAGCTTTGTAAGTTCAAAAAAAAAAATAGAGCCACTGCATTTGATTCAGTGGTTTAGCTTTCCTGTTTGGTATCTAGCAGTTATTTATGCAAATGCATTAGTCATTGTTTATATGACTGCAATTAAATTTGCTTTTTAACTAAAGTATTTGGTTTCTAAAATATTTAATACAGAATTACAAGACTTAAAATACTGCAGGAAACTGTACAGGATTAACGGGAACTTTGTTCACTATGCATGGCCATGAATCACAGGTTAGACATGCAGTGGCCTGGTACCATCTTTGAGGGTATCAAAGTGGGCATTTTAACAATTCTGTGCTTCAGAATTGTTGCTAAAATTAAATGAATGTTTACAAGGCACTTAGATACTTAATAAATATGTGCTTAATAATGTCTAGCAATTATCACTATCATTCTAGAAATATGGATCACAAAAGGAACAGAGTAAGAACTCAAGAAAACAAATATGAAAATTAATTATTAACAACTAAAGCATGACTAGAGACAAAAAATCAGTGTGATTATATATAAAAAGGATAAACCTTTTACATTTCTGAAGTGGTCTACATCAATATCACAGATATTGGAAATATTACATTATCAATTATTTCCTTCATTGGGAAGACCAAGCCATTGAAAATAAAAAAAATCTCTTACATAAATAAATTGTTTTGAAAAAAAATATGTTCAAAACAGAATCATGAAGCTTTTTGCCTCACAGGTAGGAAAAACTGATGACTCACCAAATATTAAAATTTCTTAAACACCTTCCATTCAGAGGTTTTTTTTTTCCTCTAATCATCAAATAAAAAGGAATATCACAGTTTCATACTGTATTGGCCAAATGAGCTACAGAAAGTAAAGCCAAATAACCATTTGCATTCTATTCCCCTTTTCTTACAAAATATTAATTCATCCAAAGACACGTTTGGACAAAATCAAAACCACTCAAATGTTGATTATTGAAACTATTTTCCTGTACAAAGCAGAATTATAATGTCTAGGAAATGAATTTTGCTAAAATAAGGCCATGTGATCATACTCCTTTGGGATGGGACACAACCTAAACAGAGAGATGGGTGAAACCCTAAATAACCCACTAGTAATCCCCTATTAAGAAGGAAAAAAATCTCAGAAGTTCAGCTCCCCACTGCTGCTCATCAGAGCCTGTCTTCCTCAAGTGCCCCAGCCAAGCCTGAGAGGTGGAGATTTCACCAGAAAGGTTACAGACCTTCTTCTCCTTCCACAGCCTCTGTGTTGCACACAAAATTTCAAGGGAGGGCAGGGGAATGGGGAAAGAATAAGAACCAAGACAGATTATGCAAAGGTGCATGTTTTCAATGATAACTGCCATTGCATTGTATACCTTAAATGTACCCATAAAATCAATTACTTAAAAAACAGGCTCTCGCTGCCTATAAGCTGAGGCTACAAACTGAGCCAAGGCTGGGGATGGGAGAGATAAGGGTGGCAAGCACCGTTGGGTCCTCTAGCCGTCAATAACGGAGAAAACGAAGAGGACCAGAACCTGGCCGCTTATTTTCATCAGGTTCCCCACGCACTTCCAAACTTAGGGAACTAGATCTACACACGGACACACAAGCTAATGGCATGATCTTCCATCTATAGTCTCATTCTGTGCATGGAAAACAGTGGTTACTGCTCGGAGAATGATCGCACTATTACTGAATTTCTGTGGACATAAAGAACATCAGCTGTAACCATAGAAATAACAGTTGATCCTTAAAAAAAAAGTTTTGTGCTGTGCTAGGGTTATGTTAGCATTTTAAATCGCTACACCCTTCCTCCCTCCTGTGTTTTCTGATACCACGGAAATAAGACCCTGTCATCAAGGTCAGTTTTAATGAACTTCCTTTGAAAGCCCTGCTTACAATGCCTGGAAAACTTTTAAAACAAAGCAGAGAACTGTGCTTCATCTTTTACATGCTAAGTTTTTAGGCCTCAGCAACAGGCTAGGGAGAAAACCCAGAGTCATAAAAACTGTACAGAAAAGAGACAAACACACGTATGGTCACCTCTATCGCTTGGGGATATTCTTGCAGACTTCACCAGTTTTGCTTTTCTTCTTCACATTAGATTGTTCATTAGTTATTTTACAAGAGAATATACAAAAATCATGAATGAAATGAAATAGGAGAAGTTAGTAGGTGGTAAAAGTGTCCTTAGTAAAGTTAGCATATTAAGAAAACAAAGATGTACAGTGGTGCCATTGTACAAGACATGCAGAAGTCAAAATCCCAGAAAATCACTGCCTAAAAACCTTCAAAACAAATCATTGTCTAGTCTCATTGAGACTTCCTTTTCAGTTACAAAATGTTAAATAATGTAGACTTCCTCATTTAACCAATCGACATTTACTAAGTGTGTGAAGAGTGGTGTGTGTGTGCGCGCACGGGCATGTGTGTGTGTGTGTGTGTGTGTGTGTGTGTATGCGTGTCCATCTGTGCTATGAACAGGACTCCGGGGACTGAGATTCTCCCTACTTCTTAGGAGTTCACAGCCTCAGAAAGGAGCTGAGACTAAGAGCTCTGCTGAGTTGTAAGCATCCAAAGTTATTCCTTTTGTATTTTGCAAGGAACTTACGCAGTATGTTTGTGAATTGTATTTTATAAATGAGGACATTGAGGCTCTGAGACTTGAAATCCTTTGCCCCAGGGCATCCAGCTGCTGAATGGAAAGGGTAAGAGGTAACTCAGCCTCCGGTCCCAAAGTTCAGGTTCTTCCCTCCATAGCACTCTGTAGCGGGACAGCCTGGAATTTAAACAGAAGGAGTAATACAGCCCTGGGAGCAATGGACCAAGAGCTCTCTAACATTATGCTGTTTTCCCTTCTCCCTCTAAAATGGTATTGCCTGTTAATCAGAAGGAAAGTCAATATTGTGACTGCTTGTTTTTATGTTTCTGCCTGACAATGCAGATAAAAAGCTTTAATTCTGGGTATCTTTGCGAACACAAAGCCTCAGAGCTCTGAAGCATTGATTCAGTTGCCCTTCTAATTAAATGGTTTAATAGGCACTCCGTACCTAGCAAGATTTAGGAAAAATTTACATAGGCACTCAATGTTCAACCCCTCACTCTCAGCAGGCCCTGTTTTTCCCACCACCATGAATCGGCTGATCGAACTCCGGCCCCGTGTTCCGTCTGTGCTGCGGCCATCCTAACTTCTTTTCCTCTAATTTACACCCTTTAAAGTGCAGTGTTCTCAGTGTGTATCTCCCCTTTCTCCGGTTCTTCATTTTTCCAATACTTCCTCATTTCCTTCTTTCCTCTATCCAGATCACCTCTCTTTCCTGGCTAAAGAAAATTCAATTCACAAATATGCTAAGGTCTCTTCCATTCTAGAACAAACAAACAAACAACAACAACAAAACAATACGAACCAGAAACAAAGCAAGACCTTCTGAACTTTGCATCACCCTTCTTCTATTACTCTTGTCCTCCCCCTTTTTCTCAAATTTCTGAGTTTTGGCTCAGTAAGACGCAGTACAGAACAAGAACCTGGAAACCTATGGAAGGGATCCCTCTGTCCTTCCTTTGTAAGTTTACCCAGGTCCCTTCTCCCAAATGTTCAAATAACATCTTAGAGAAGAGCAGCAGAAGGAAAATCTAGAAGGGGAGAGTTATTTAAAAGGGGATGTTACTGGATTTCTGGATTTAGTTTTGACATATAAAGGGCTAAGAAGTCATTCCTCTAATTCACCATCAACAATAGTGACAGAACTAAACAAATTAAAAAATCAATGACTTGCTCAGATCTTCCAGAAGACTGACCTCACCTGGCTAATTGCTACCTGAAGTCAGAAGAGACAGTAAATACAGATAAATGCAGTTAAGGTTTACTTATGAATACTTAAGAGACCAATTTTAACAAAATTCTGGAAGCTGTGTATGGGTTATGTTAAATGTGAGAAATTCTTGGGAGCCACAATATTTTGGGAGCTCACAGTTTCCTGAGTTTTAATCTGAGGAACCAAGATCTAATGGAGAAGAACCAAGAAAAATCATTTTCTATATCTGGTATACAGAGGAAAAGTAGTCATTTTGAAATATTCCTTACATCATCCATAATAAAAGCCTATTATTAAGGGGGGAAGTGTAGAGCCTTATTTCACCTAGATGGCAGAAGGGCAATTCCGCAATGCCAGCTGATTCTTGTCTCACCTAAGGAAGGGAGATCAAGTCTAATAAACAATTGTGAAACTTACAATAAGGGGCTCACACCTACTAAAAGAATGAGAGTTACTCATAAGATCAAAGGATATCTCCCTCCAGTACTAATTACCACCATATCCTCTAGGCTCTAATATAACAACAATGGACTCAAATTAAACCACAAAATTTATTTAGTTTTAGGGAAATCTAAAGGTGATATGAGAGGAAAAGTACATTGCAGAAATTTTAAGCTTCTACTATTTACAGCTGGAGAAAAATATTAAACTCAGCTCAACTAGCCAGATGAAGAGAAAACTTCACATTAAAAACCTTTTACCTCAGTTCCTAATTTTCTATTATTTAAAATTAACCCCATGAATTATAACCATCTACAAATGGAAATACCAGCCCCCAGATAGTTTTACTGAAGTCTACCAATTTAAGGAATAAAATGTGTACAATGTCTTCCGGACCACAGAAGCAAAAAGAACACTTCCTAACTAATTCTATGAAGCCAACATTTCCCAATATGAAAACCCAACAAAATATTTTAGGAAAATAAAACTACAAATCAGTGTCTCTCCTGAGAATATATGCAAAATCTATTAACAAAATGTTAGTAAATTTAACGCAGAAGCATAAAAAAGAACTATACATAGTCCGAGAGAAATTTATTCAAGGTGTACAAAACTGATTCAACATTCAAAAATAATTTAATATAACGCAAGCAAAAGGAAAAAGTATACAGTTACACCAATTGATACAGAAAAGGTGTGGATGAAATCCACTAGCTACTTATGTAAAAAAAAAATCTCAGCAAACCAAGAAAAGAGTGAAACCTCTTCTGTTGGATTAAAAACTACTACAAATAACATACAACTAAATGATACAAGGTTTCACTATATACAATTCACTATATAAAGTGAATTGCTTTCCTATATACACTCAATGAGCAATTTAGGATTACAAGCACAATCTCCTTAACAATAGAAAAAAAGGAACACTTAACTTTAAATCTAATGAAGCATGAACAGGGTCTATATGCACAAAACTACAAAACGGACTTTAAAACAATCAAAGATTGAAATAAATCGAGAGAAAAAAACCCTATCAAGACTCCAGAATGCCATTTTGTAGATATTGACAAACTGTACATTTTCTAGGGAAAGGCAAAAGACTCAGGAAAGGCGCTGGGACACTGAGAGCAAACGAACAAGATCACAGCACTGAAACTAGCTCACTTTCAGACTTTCTGTAAAGTTACAGTATTAAATAAGCATAGTATTGGTAAAAGGAGAGGCAAATTGATAAATGGAACAAAATAAGGAGCCCCAAAATAGATCCACAAAATAAAATTGACCTTTCACAAAGGAGCAAAGGAAAGTCAATAAAGAAAAGACAATCTTTTCCAGAAATGAACAGCTGGGTGCTCATGTACAAAAACTAAACTAGACATAGACTGCATTTCTTTCATAAAAACTAAAAGTCAAAGTAAATGTAAAAAAAAAAAAAAAACAATAAAACTTATAGAGGAAACATAGGAGGAAGTCTATGTTCCTTTGATTTTCAAATGGTTTCAAATAGAACATCAAGAGCAAGATCCATGAAAGAAAGAATATGTTGGACTTTATTACAATAAAAGTGAATACTCTGCAAAAGACACTACAAAATAAAGTACACACCATAGTTTTAAAGGAAATATATGCAAAACACAAATTTCATAAAGCACATGTATTCAAAATATAAAAATGTTTAAACCTCAACAATAAATATACACCTCAATTTTTCAAAAACTTAGCAAAAGATCTGAACAGAAGTCTTACCAAGAATATACACATCAAATAAGCATAAGAAAATAAATCAATACCACATGCCATTAGATTGTTGCAAATTAACAATAAAACACCACTACACATGTATTAGAATGGCAAAACCTCAGAAATCTGAGAATATCAACTGCCAATGAGGATGCAGAACGTTTCTCATTTACTGTACATGTGAATGAATGGCAGTCATTTTGGAAGCCAATCTGGCAATATTTGATGAAGCTGAACATACTCTTATACATTTCAGCAGTGATGCTCCTAAGTATTATTCAGTTGATTTTAATATATAGGTACACAAATATTTCAGCAGCTTTATTCATAATTGGCAAAACTTAAATAAATCAAGATATTCCTCAACACATGAGTAGATAAACTACCTGTACATCTACACAATGCATATTATTCAGTCCTAAAAAGTAATTAGCTGTAAACTCAGTAAAATAAATTAATATAAGTGCACCTGGCTAAGTGAAGGTAGCTGTTCTGAAAAGACAACATACTGCCAATATACGATTCCAATTATAAGACATTCTTTAAAGGCATCCGTGATTATCAAGGACTTTGAGAGAAGGAAGGCTGGAATAGGTAAAGTACAGTGTGTATTTAGGACTGTGAAATTATTCTGCTCAATACTATAACGGTGGATGCCTGACATTAGGCACTTATAAAAAAAGCTTTATAGCACTAGGGTTGATATTAATGTCAGCAAATTTAAGCATAATCATTTAAAATATTAAGGGATTGCAGAATGGAATGCAGACTAGATCAAAAGACTATAACTATAAAAATATGTGAAATAACCTCCTGATGAGGGTTATAGGAAAATGTGCTGACAAATAATTTTGGGAATGAATGGGAGTTTTTAGGCTAAAGTCAATAGAACCTCCAAAAAGACACTGTCCTTGCATTTATGAAATTGTTGCCCATTGTGGTATAAGTTGACACCTCTGATATTGTTATATGTCAGAATTGAACAATTCAGTAAATGCGTGAAAGAGAGTGGGAGCCAACTTTCTCCCAGTGAACTTAGAATTGAGAGAAAGCAAAGGAAGGAGAAGTGGCTGATTTCTATGATAATGGATTAAAGTTAAATAATGAGTATGAACTCTTTAGATTAATATAGAGATAGATGCTTACAAAGATAAATATTTATCTATAGTTATAGATACATAAAGTAAATGTGCTCTCTTAAGTGAAAAGCTCAGAAACAATGACAACGCAGTAGCAACAAGCCCCCTCAGTGCCAGGATCTTTGTTCCTAATATCATTCCTTAACAAACAGAGACCATAGGATGGCCAAAATTACACGAATTAATATCAAGCATTTTGTATTTCCAGACAATAAGAAGGTACTCAAAACAAAACCCATTGAAAATAGAAAGGCAAAAAAGGAATAAAAATCACCACAGTGATACAAATATCCTAAAAGCTCATAGAAGACAACTGGAGGAACATGCAATGACAGAAGCTAGAATAATTTGAGTAGCAAAACAGCTTTGGATTGCAATGTAAAATATAAACAAATACACATGGAGAGCCCATGGAGATACGAATAATTTAGTAAATAAATGGAGGTGATGAAAAGACTCTCTTGATACAGTTTAGGTATATACTCTGCCCTCAAGATGGGTGTGATGAATTGTATGACAGCTCCACAAAAAG
Organism: Fukomys damarensis; assembly: GCF_012274545.1. NCBI lineage: Eukaryota > Metazoa > Chordata > Mammalia > Rodentia > Bathyergidae > Fukomys > Fukomys damarensis. The sequence continues at coordinate 49,391,038 of NW_022900942.1, forward strand.
TGTGTCTGTCCAGAACCTTTTGGTATGACCTTATTTTGAAAAAAAAAAAATTGTAGCTACAATGATGCTTAGGATCATAAAATGAGATCATGCCATATTGTCGAGGTGTACCTTAAACCAACAGATATTCTATGAAAAGGAAAGGCAAAGAAAGAGGAAATTGTTCTGGTTAAAACAGCAGCAGAGATTAGAATTTTGTTGCCACAAGTCAAGCAAAGCCTGGGGTTACCAGCAGCTGTAACACACGCAAAGAAGAATTCTGCTTTCAAAAGGAGCATGATCTTTTTGACATTTCAGTTTCATACTTCTGGTCCAGAGATTTGAGAAAGAATAAATCTCTGTTGCTTCAAGCCACTAAATTCTTGGAAATTTATAATAGCAACCTTGGGAAACTAATGCAAAAGACCAGTCTAAGTCCTCACTCTGTTAGTGAAGGATGTGCATGGTGCTAATTATTCAAAGAGAATATCTATGCCCATCTGGGATAACTTAGCATGACCCTGTCCCAAAATATAAACTACAAAGAGATAGGGATGTAGCTCAGAGTGACATTTCTGGATCCAATCCCCAGTACCATGACACGACAGGGAAGGGGTCACAACAGTCAAAAGGTCTGGGCAACTCTTACAGTGAACAGGAGCCTAAGAACATATGATAACTGAAGATGATCTTGTATTTAAGTGGGATCCTGGAGCGGTAAAAGACATGAGGTATATCTAAGTAAATCTGAATAAACAGGGGGCTGTAGTTAATAATATTTTATCTCTATCATTTTATTAATTTCCTAACAAGTAAAAACTGTAATATGTTACAGGGAAAACCAGGCACAAGGTATGTGGGGGATCTTTGTGATTTTCTTTGATTTTTTCTTAACTCTACAACTACCTAAAACATAATGATAATTAAAAAAGAGATGTTACTCTTTTGCTTTTGCACATAAAGGTTTTTTTTAAATGTTTTAAGATAGAATTACATTATAATTATAAAAATTGCAGAAATAACAACTCATGTTGTACATACTTCTAAATGCAAAGAACAAGGAGCTCTCTCTACAATGTACACCATCAATTTAAAACTAAAAACGAATTCAAGCTCAAAGATGAGGTCATGCGCCCAGTATTCAGGTGGGAACATGATCACCTGGGAAGCACGCACAGTCTTCCAAACTGCTCCAGTCACGAAAAATACAAAGATTTCGGCGGTTCTGAAGAATCACACACATCTTGACCATAATTATTTGTTATAATATTTGCGCTTATTTTGTATTTGGAGAGTGTTCATTGGAAGCCAAGCAGTGTAAGTGTATTTCTAGGCACTACAATTTGTGAGAATCACAACAGTCTTCTTTTTATTCTCTTTTCGATTTTTATTGTTATGTTTGCAGCACATAATGATTACTTTCCTTGCGAGGAGTTGATACAGCCACACGCATCTCAATTCTCTTTTCATATTCGTCCCCTTCCTTCCTTCCCTTCCCCTCTGTTCATCTCTTGGTCCCTTTCTCATTTGCAAAACATTTAGCTCCTTATTTCCTATTGTCTATTTCTAACTTTTCTCTTTAGTTGCACTTTGGATTTCTCATAAGAGAAGCCATGCGTTATTTAAGCTTGTGTGACTGATTTGTTTCATGATCTCTCTATGGCCTCATCCGTTTTCCTATAAATTTCTCAAATTTGTTTCTTTAGGGCAGAGTGATGCTCCATTGTGTACTTATAGCACATTTGTTTAACCATGGACAAGATCTAGCTACTATGAAATGTGCTGCTGTAAACATGGGTAAACATGTATCGTTGTAACACGATGTCTTTATTTCAGGCAGATACCTAGAAGGGAAATAGCTGAGAGGAACGGAATGCCTCCTTTCCATTTTCTGAGGAATCTCCACACTGATTTTCATAGTGGTTGTATCAGTTTACACTCCCACTAACAGTGTAGAAGGCTTTCTTTTTCATTGCAGCCTCATAAGCATTTGTTATTTTCTGATTTGTTGACAACATCCAGTCTTTCTGAAATGAGATGGACTCTCAGTGTTATTTATTTCGCTAGCAGTTTTTTTAAATTTTTTTTCTTTTATTGAGTTTATTGGTACATTTTAGGTATACGGTGCAGTTACATTCATCATTGGGATCTTGTACCTTTACATGACAGGTGGTCTTGGTTCTTATATTTTCCCCTTGTCCCTGCCCTCCCTTCACCCCCTACCCCTCCCCATTTACAAACACTTTATTTCCATTTTTACGTTTTCTCATATGTTTTCACTTATTACCTTTCCCCCTCCCCTCTCTAACAGTTTTTTAACGGGGCTACAATGTTCAGAGATTCAAGCCCAATGCCTTTTGGGGTTTCATACATAAAACAAGAATAGAGATAAAATTTGGTTTAGAAACAACTGTGACTTTTACAAACAATGTAATCCCTTCAAGTGCTGCATGATGTGTACAATGGGAAAAATCTCCCATATGGACACTACATGTGCTTCATCAATGCATTTTTATTCTACAAAGGAGGTGTTACTTTTTAAAATTACTTTAAATTATTGTATCAGATTGAGGTTACCAGGTTTGACTAAATTTAACTTTGAATTCCCTGCATGCAAACTATCTCTGGAAGAACATAAATAGGACACATATTCTGTACACTTCTGAAAACACTGTGTATCCAAGGAAATCAAGAAATGAAAGTCACTTAGCTCTGATGGTAGAGCTCTGCCTCAAATCTAAGATCTCAGACTTTGAAGTCCGCTTTACTTTAGAAGTCACCGTAGACATTTAACCAAAAATTATAATACACTCAGTGTTTCAAACAAGGTATATTATGCTTATGGCAAATCCACTTGATTATGTGAAACAGTAAAATTCAGATAATCGAAAGCATCTAGGCTCTGGTTAGAGGACAGTGGTGAGAAGAGAACCATGGTATAGACACAGAACATGCAAGATACATGGTCACTGGGACAAAAACAAAGAACGACAAAAGTTCTTATACCCAGAATTTAAAGGAGAAGAAGTTCACTTTGGTTCCAGGTTCCAGTACGTGGTCAGCTGGATCTCAGCAGAAAGGGCATGGTGGAAGAACAGCTGCTTATCCCATGGTATCCAGGATGCTAAGAGAGAAGGGGGAGCCAGGGACAAGAATACCTCCATCCAGTTCACACCTTTCCTGAGCCACCTCCAACCAGGCCCTGACTCCTAGCAGCACATGCAACTGCTGAACTCATTGAAGGAGGTGTCCACTGAGGACTACGGCGCCCCATGATCCAATGGTTTTCTTAACAGATGAGACTTCACAAAGTCACTGAAGATCTTAACACATGGGGAAGAAAATGAGTCCAACTCACTTCTGCACCTGTTCAGAGATCTATAGGCACAAATAAAATGAGAAGAAAATAAATTCAATCATTCACATAAGGATATTCACTGTTCTGTCTTTTATGAGCTTTGTTCAGGGTCTCTGGCCAAGGAGAATCAATAGTTTAAAGGCCTAATCTCTAATCTAATCTGTTATATTTTTCACTATTTTACAACACAGAAGATCTGAAGAATGTACTTAGCTCACTTTATTACAGTGCATTTTAACACTGCAAAAGTTAATCATCTAATATCTGAAATACCCTCTTTTAAAATTATAACCCTAAGTACTTATTTCCAAATCATGAGTAGAAAAAAGAGAGAAGAAAAACTTGAAATTATTAAATTATGTATTAGTAAAATATTCATGAAGGCAACTATTTCTCAATTAACCAAAATCTTCTTCAGTGACTAGCTGTGAAAATTCAAGTTATCTGAACGATATTAAGAATATAACAATATTAATTGAATGAAATGTTTATATAAGGTTGACTCAACATAAATTTGCAACCTATGACTCTACATATATCTAAACAAATATACAGCATATATTTAGAATGACACATATGTGTTCAATAGTGGAAATTTTCTCTTAAGAAATGTATACTCATGGATTCTATAAGAAAAAATAAATAATTACATAACTCTAGTTGATTCAGCATAAGAGCTGATAACAAGATGGAAAATAAATTAGAGATAAAAGCCTTCACTTTTAACCAGCAGGACACATTTTCATTTTAAGTGAAATGCTCTTGAGTTAAAAGGCTAATAGAAAATAATTATTAAGTGCATTAAAATTCATAGGCTGGATTTTAATTTGCTAAAAAAATTTGCTTTTATCCTCCTACTTAAACAGTCTATGTGGAGAACAAATACATTTAAAAGATAAAATGGAAGAGACAGAAGCTCTGCAGCTGACAATAAATTATAAAGGCCAGAGAAAGGAGAAATACTACTTGCCTGTGTGCAAAACTATGAACTCAGTTTATTTTATGCGCTTATAAAGTCCCAAACCATATCCTTTCCCATAAGTCAAGCAAATATTTTCTCTCAATTTAAAGTCATCTGTCCAGGGATAGTCAAGTGATACATTTCATTTTCTACTCTTCTTCAGGAATTATGAAATTCTTCATAGATTATTAAAGTTCTACTCCATATTAGGGTACAGTAATAGCAGATGACAATCATATACTCTGAATCTCTAGACCATCAGAATTATCTATGTTGCCTAAATATATATATGTGGACTCTTGGGTCCTATTCCTACACCCATTCTGATGCCAGAGACAAAATCTACATTTCCAACATGTATCCATGTTGATACATAGCACACTAGGACTTAAAGAACTTTACTCCAGATTGATATGATTAATCACAGTATAAGATCTATAATTATTGATTGAGAACTAAAACTAGAAACAAGCCTTGAAGGCTTGACAAGGTAACACTCTAATTTTGGGTATTTATAAAGTTAAATAAAAATATCTCTAAAAGTGTAACAATATAAATTAAAAAGAGCAGTATGGGTTGTTCTCAATTAGATTTCAGTCCTGTTTGAAGATTGAAAGTCTCCCTTCCTTCCTTCCTTCCTTCCTTCCTTCCTTCCTTCCTTCCTTCCTTCCTTCCTTCTCTTTCTTAATAAAAAGTGAAATTCACTAATATTACTAATATTGCTGATTTTGAGATCAGAAAAATATAAAAGCACCATATTCTCTGTTTTTTAGCTGATTGTTATGCTTGTATTCTTCTCTGGTAGATAATTCTATAGAGAAAAACAAAGAAGGTAAGATGAACTCAGAGAAATGTGTGGGGAAGTCTATTGTATACTGGTGATCAAGGAAAGAGAAATGAAAAGAGATTTCCATTTGTCTTTAGGGTCACATCTTTCCAAAGTCAAGATCTGACAGTAACAAGCCAAACCAAAAGGTTGATATAAAGACAAAAGACATGTGACTAAAAAGTAAAGATAATAAATATTTAATTAAAAGACTAAGTAACTGTTTGGTTTAAAAAAGAGCAGTGCAGAAATTAAAAAACTCTGAGACCCAAGACCTCCAAATCCTCCAAAACTTCTTCCTTCCTTTACAACTAACAAACCATAAGGTCCCAGGCTTGAATATGATTTCAAAATTACTGAAGAATTTCCTAGTTTGCCTGTTCAGAGCAATCATTATAGGTCAGTGTGGTTCAATCAGAATTTGAAAATTTGCCATAATACCATAAGTGCCTTTTTCTTCATTTTTCTCTTGCCCCTAAATTACTTTTTCACACTGCCCTTTCAAAAATTTGATTTAATATTGGCTTCACTTTTGTGAGTTGCTTTTTTAATCAAAAGATATTGCCATCTTACATATCTCTGACCTGGTTGTTCCTTGAATGCTAAATGGTCTTTCTTTATATTGAGGAATCTCAACCTCCATCTTTTCTTGTATTCTTTTTTTGGGAAAAGTTACCTTTCACAGCCCTAACAACTATTCCAGGTTGTTTTCTCTTTCTTCCTAAACAAAGAAATACAAGAAGTCTCATAGGCTTTAGAAAATTGCATTTTTTTTATTGAATATGGTCACTGCAACAATTCAAACAGTAGAAAAAAGTATGCAGTAGTGTCCCCTGTTCCTCTTACCCTGCTCATATGAGCAGTGCTAGTTTGGTGTGTCTCTGTCTCCACTCTTCTCTCAAAGTTTTTGCAAACCTATGCAAATGATGACTTACATATTTGATCTTTATACTTCTTTTGGTTTATGTTTTAAAACTTCTTTGAACTAGAATTACAATCTATTTTTTCCTTGTGCTTTTCTATATTTTCATTTAAATCATACAGTAGGGACTTTGTCTCATCTATTTGTGAACCTGCCGGTTGCATTTTATCAAGCCTTTCCCTGTTGTACTGCAGCTGACTTCCCTCTGGCTGGTACTGAGAGATGTCTATGTACAGTCTAACTTCGTTTGCAGTTTTCTCTTTACTAAGACTTAAAGGTGACTGGATCTTATTCAACAAGTGTTTGTCACCAAATGCTGCTGTGGTTTGGATAGGACTCGTGGAACACTAGTGTAAGAAGAACTCTGATATAATGAGAAAAAGATTCTAGGATTTGTGGAGCCAGTAAGGTGTGTTGTCAGTTTACTTGTGAATTCAAAACGTCTCAGAAATGTTGTATTGAAATTTTTTTTCCTGATCCAGTGCTCTTTGGCTGGTCATTCCTAGGCCTACAAAATCACTGCTTATTCAGAGCAAAATGATTTTGCCTACAAATGTGTTGTTCAAGAGCAACTTCAGTAGTTAATTAGCTAGATGAACAGTGTATGTAAAACAGATTGAGCAGCCACTGGGTGGCAGTAGAAATTTGATAAATATACTGCATAAATATAATTTCTTATTTTTTATTCTAATTCTTTTCTTAACACACCAAAACTAGCATCAGTTTTGACAAAAATGCGATAGATAATATTCATGTGACTTATCTCCATGATAATGTAAACTAGCATAGCCAATGTTAATAAACACTGAAACAATAAAATTTACTACCCAATGTCCTATGAATATAAATTTTTAATGTTTCTCAGGATGAGTATGTAGATCAACATAGGTTGCATTCCCAATTATTAGAGTTGCTTTTAATAGCTTTATAGATCTTTTAACAGAAGTCATACATTCAAAAGAGAATTTCTGAAGAATTTAGAGAAGACAAAGAATAAAATACTCTGTGTCAAATTTAGATTTAAACCCCAATACTCTTTTGCTTTTTAGACAGTGTATTTTTTCAAGGTATAGTTGTTTTTAACAACAATAAGCCCCTTTTACATAATTTTCCAGCTGCTCTTTTTCATTTGATATACTATAATTATATCCCTTTATCAATAAATATCCTTTTGCAATACTGCTTCGTGATTGCATAACATTCCTTAATACTGCCACATCAGTTTATATAACCAATCTCTTTTTGTTAAATATTTGTCTTTCAGTCTGCCAATGTTAACTGACCAGTTAGTATTTTATGTATGGGAAAGTTCCTGGAGCAATGCCATTTGTAGCCTTTTGATCAGAACTTTCTGAAGCTCCTCACTGGTGAGATCCAGAACTCTGCATTTTATAACAAGAAGCTGAGCTTTGTCAAAGTACAGTGAAGTCTCAGAATCATTAGTGCTCTGAATAAAACTCTGTAGTCGGAGATGTTCAACAATAATGTTAATAGAAAATGTACAAGTATGACAGAGCAATTATATTTCACCTGTCTTCATTTCCTCCTGTATTCAATAGATATAATCATACAGTAGATCCTAAGACTTGGGAAATTTCAAGGGAACACTAGTGTTTATCAAGTGTCCATTTTCAAATTTTAAAATGCGGGCTTTGGAGATATTGTGAATAAGAATATGCTGCTCTCAATACTGGAGATTATTTATTGTGAGCATAACGCATGGCAAGCATTATGCTAATCAGCTTACACGTTAACATAAATGCATCTTCACAGAAAAGCTTAGATGGTCAGATGGGTGAGGTCAATTATCCCAGGTTTCACTGTCTTCAAGAGTCAAAAAATCTGAGTTCGAACAAATATTTCTGCTCCTATGACCTGTGTGTTCATCCAACTATAGTACAGTAAGGTTCTGTGCAGAGAGGAAGAGGTTTAGAAATATAGGTGGAGTTTATGCCTAGTTCAGTAAATATCATCTTGTAGGTATAGCTACTCCTCCTTATATTACTTAAAAATGGCAAGGGAGCTTTGCAGAGCTATCCCATCACAGTATGGTATTAGTCAGTTTTTTGTTGCTGGAACATAATAAATGAGATCCATAGCCTGAAGAACAAAAGGCTGATTATGAATCATGGTCTCAGGGAGTCCACTCTATGGCTGGCTCCAAGGTGGAATCATCATGGCAGAAATGTATGGGGGAGGAAATCTGCTCACCTCATGGTTGGAAAGTAGAGCAACAGGAAAGGAGTGAGAGAAGAAGGGACAGGGAGCAGACACAGACCAAAGGTCATGCACTATGACCCACCAAACGTGCCTATAAGTATGCTATACTAGTCTGGGTATGTCTCTCAAGCCAATCTAGTTGAAAAATCAAGATTGACCATCACAGTTATGGAGTACACTGAGAGGCAAAGTTCTTTGGGATTTAAGCTTTTGCATTTTAGATAGGTCAGATATACATTGTACAGATATTCTGAAAAAAAAAGTAATAAAATACCTCACTAACCTTACAGAGGCTCTCGATGAAGTGATAGATGGGCCCTCTCAGTCTCTAGCTTGGTAGACAATCCAACTTTTTCTTAGCACTCTAGGGCCATAAGCAAAGAAAATAATTAATTATTTATTGGAAATCTTATACTTTCTTCTCAAGTTGGGCCTTTGGAAATAGCTGTCGTATCAGTTTATCAAGAACTTTGGTAAATTTAAGGCCTGGAAAGTTCATTAGCTTAGTTTGTGTAAGATCTTCCTCTTCTTACATGGAGATTCTTCGAATTAAAGATAATTTTGTGTAAATTGCCTACCGTAACATCCTGAGGCCCTGGACTTTCATCTGTGTTTTGTCCTCTGCCCAGAAGCTTCTCTATTAGATGTCCAGTTGGTATGCTGCCGCACCTTCACATCAGGTTTTGTTCTGATTTTGTCTGCTGCGGTGCCACGACAGAGGAATATGCACAGGTAGCTTAACAGTACAATTTTTTTTTAACCACTCTAAAGGATAGAACTCTTAAGAACAATCAAGCTTCCAGGGTTGGTTTCTGGGAAGATCTTTCTTCCTGGCTTGTAGATGGCCAACTTCTCACTGTCCTCACATGGCCTGTTTTTGTGTTCATGCATAGAGAGATACATGTCTCTTCTTTTTATAAGGATGCAAACGCTATCAGGTTAGGGTCCCACCCTTATGACTCATTTAACCTTAATTACCTCCTTATAGGTCCTATTTCCAAATACAGTGATATTGCAGGTAAGGGCTTCAACACAGTTCGCTTCATGGAATCTTCTCCGTGGGAATGTCCTTGGGAACGCTACGTCCAGTCACAGCTTCCATACTCTGATATGACACTTGGTGTCTTCACTATGTTTTGTTTTCTTTCACAATGCTTATCACTTCCAAAGATGCTCTCTTTATTTATCTCTGTATTTATCTCCTTTTACCAAAATAGAAACCCAGGGAATTTTAACTGTTTACTGCAGTACCTATGGCACCTCTGGCAGCCCGTTGTAGAGGAAGCCACAGCAGAGACCTGCACTGTAGCATCAATGCTCTCTTCTGTGTTATGCATGGTGGAAGCTGCTAGAAGAATCAAAACAGATGCGATACCACATCTGCTCTTCCGTGGCTTTCAGCCCAGTGACAAATACAGGTCGCTAACAATTAATGGTGGATCTCTATAGCTACATACCTCGGGGAATGATAAGAAGGAATAGAGGAATCTCTATTGTGCAAAGTCCGGAGAGACATTTGCTTCCCATGCAGGAACTAACCTCATCAGATTTGCATAAATATATTTGCTGAACCATGGGTTAGAAAATCAGATTGCTCATTATTAAAGCTATCATTCATTCTTGCCAATATTTATATAAGCCAACACAAATTATAAAAAACAGGTCAAATTTGTGTAGAAGTGCATTTTAAATATGCAACCTCACCGGCGTAAACAGGAGTGTTCTCCGTGACAATATTTTAATAAACAACCATGTTAAGAATATCCAATTATCAAGCCTGTGTCTTCCTCTCTTATATGTCACTTCGACATTTGTTTTAAAATGTTACTCACTAGGTCTTGACCAGAGAGGTTTTCAAGTGGAGGCATACGTAAGTTTTATTACATTGGCAATTTTTTGTTGGGTTTTGGTTTTTAGTACCATCTCCTTAATTTGAATGTAAAATTATAAAAATGCAAACTCTAATTTAGCTATAAAATAACATTTATTTTCTTGTTTAAGGTCTAGCAACAAGAATGTTAATGGATATGACTCAGTGTTAGTCACAAGGAAATAAGTATTAGTAATAGCGAACACAGAATGAAATGAGCAGATGCTAATTTACCTTCTCTGGCGAAGCTTGCATAGCACAAAATCATAATCTTGAAGCAAGTTAGACCATCTGTGCTATTTTTTTCAGGTGAGCCAAGTTTGATGACAAAACATTCTCTATACACAAAAGTTTTTCCATTTTTCATTTAAATAAGAATGTATAATTCCTGCAATAGAAGATTCAAAAGTTATTTTCTTATGCTGTATTGTTATTTTTAGTTTGAACCTGAATAAAGTATATAGCATGGAAATGATAATTTCAAAGAAAATCTTTCTAAAACTTACATCTCTCTGTACCCCACTTCCCTGCCAATCCACTCAAGCTGTTCTGGGAAAGAAGAGATACTGAAAAGATACATTTGAATGGGATTTTCTCAGAAAATGCCTTTGTTCTAATGAAGATGAGTCATGGTACAAATGTGATGAAAGGCCACTAGAGAAATGCTTGATAACTTCATTTGTCTTGAAGAATCTAGTTAGGAAAATTTAATATTCTCTATAATATAGCATATAGTGTAGAAGTGGAGATCTGAAAAATGCTTTCTCTTTGAATGTTGAATGGATGCGGGCACCAAAACTTCCATGCACTTTAAAATCCCCTTGCAAGTATTGAGGGTCGAATCATCAGCTCCTTTCATAGTGAAGTGATAATTTTTTCCTCAGTAGATGAGAACTTGAGTATCTTTCAGAGATAGGAGGAAAGAATAATTTCTGAGTATAATTGTGTAAATAAACTTCTTAGTTTCACAGTATCTTTAAATATTTACTGAAATGCTTAAAACTCATGTTACCAGATGGTTTTAAGAGGAATATTTATAAGTAACAGGTGATAAAAGATGGCTTTGTCTTGGGAAGTCAGTGAATCAGTAGCTGAGGAGGAATTTGAATGGGCCCTATCTGTGCTCTCTTAGCTGTGGCCTGAGAGCTCGCTGCTCAATACAGACCACGGGGTGCTGGGAACCAGGCGTTTCTGTGCAGAAACAGCCCCCACTCGCATCCCTGATCACCAGTGTGGAAGTGATAAGAGTAGGAGGATTCACTTCCACAGGAAAGTTTTACTTGGGAAAATATTGCTACAGGTAAAGTTTATTTCTTATAGTATACATCCTGGTGCTATCCATTGGCTGCATTTTCCCCTAGTGATCAGAATGTTTCCTTTCTGTGATTACTAGCAGACTGGGAAGCTTATATTTCTTAATGATAAGACATTTATACCAGATGAGATATTTACAAGGTTCCAAACTTCAATCCAAGCTTGAAACTTGCATGTGCAAGATAAGCTCTGTTTTTCTAATTTGAACCCTGAATAATATGAATAGAAGCAAGATCTTTTTCTTTACAACATTTTCAATATCTCATAATATCTCATTGCAATTTATCAGAGTATTGTTATTTATGCTATAGTCTGTAATATTACTTGATTTTTAAATATAGAAATACTTATTACATTGATCTTCAAAAAGTATTAATATATCTATGACCACCATGGACAGCAGGAGCCACATATATTATTTTAATATGCTGTTAACTTTTACAATCAAATTTTAATTTTTGCAGTGCTGGGGATTGAACCCAAGCCCTCTGCATGCCAGGCAAGCATCTGTATCCCTAAGCTGCACCACCTACCACATAGAATATTAAAAAAACAAAACAAAACAAAGCTGTTCTAAATTACTGGCTAAAAGAATAAGGGGTACCCAGCCATCCCTCTGCTGGGTATCCTTCCAAGAGAACTAAAAGAATCATATCACAGAGAAGTATGTGCACCCATGTTTATAGCAGCACAGTTTGTAATAGCTAAAACTTGGAAACAACCTATTTGCCCATCCGTTGGAAACTGGATAAAGAAGTTGTGGTTTTTCTATAAAATGGAATATTACTCAGCCATAAAGAGCGAGAGAATAGATTCATTCATAGGAAAATGGATACATATTGAAGATATACTCCTAAGTGAAATAAATAAGTCACACATGTGTAAATACCAAATAGTTTCCCTGGTGTGAATATTCTGCAACAATGCATAAGATTCTAATAAGATTACTGACATTTAGAAATTTGAAGAAAAGAGCTAAAGGTGTAGGGAAGGTGTGATGCGTAGGGGAAGAACAAAAAGGGAAAAGAAAAAAATGTGAGATAATGAAAAGATGAAAATAAAGTGTTTGTAGATGGGGAGGGGAGGAGGGGGTGAAGGGAGGGCAGAGGTAAGGGGAAAAAATGAGAATCAAGACTTGTCATGTAGAGGTACAAGATCCCAACAATGAATGTAACTGTACTGTATCCCTAAAATGTACCAATAAACTCAATAAAATTAAAAAAAAAAGAATAAGGGGTATTAGTGGATTCAACTTAGAACTGGAATGGACCCCACTCACACTCCAAGCCTTTCAATTCCACACTTTGAAATTTCAACTGTTTATTTCTAGATAATTAGAGGCACACAATTGTTGCAGCATTTATACAGGAAGAAGATATCCGGAAGAAAAACATATGTTTCCTACAGTTATTTAGGCCAAGCACACTTTTCTAGATCTGAAAGATGCCATCACATCCCAAATTGGATACTGAGAAACCAAACAGATAAAAAAATAGAACCTGAGGCTGCACTCCTCCACATTCCTTGTATTCTCTGGTCCTTACAGAATGAGAATTCTGCATGCAATGTTTTCCTGAAGAAATAAAACCATAATTTGAAACTAGAGATATGTTTCCCATTTACAAGCTTATGATAAAAGCAATAAAGACTTTTGTGATGAGCCCACAGGAAGTGACATAGACTTTATATGACTTTCAACTATGTGCAACCCTTTCAGGCACCTGAAGTTCACACCCAGATGAGGAGGAGCATCCACTGATATTTACGAGAGCACCCACTGGCCTGTCTGGAAAAAGCAAAAAGGGCTACAAAAACTCCTACATTTCTCACTGGGTGGCAGTTCATTCTGAGCCACTTGTAAGTGCTTTCCTTAAAAAATTAGATTATAGGCGGTAATTTTTCTTAAGTATTGTAAAATAAACTTTTTCATAAACACTAGATGTCATATAAAGGTACAAGATCCCAATGATGACTGTAACAGTATTGTATATCTAAAGTGTACCAATAAACTTAATTAAGATAAAAAACAAATGTAATGAACGTCTCAAATGCATATCGCCACCACAGATAAAAGTAGACTTGGAGTTTTTCATTCACAAACATATTCAGTTGGTTTGCACTGTTTGTAGCAATAGGGTTATATCTTTTGATTTGTCAGACGTTGGTTAGGATTAGTCAAAAGCTCACAAAATTGCTAAATATATCTAATATCAGCTTTATTGTAGTTTGGCATCACAATATAGCTGTAAAATTTAAAAGCTATTATTGGAAATAAGATTAAATATTATTTTATAAATAATCTTCCCCTAAGTAGTAAGAGTATAGTAATTTATTATATTGGCAACTTGGAAAAGGGTTTCTGCAGAGAACACGACTAGTTTCACTGGTCACTGTAGAAGTCTAGATTTGCTGTGGCATTTGATTAGTCCAAATTTTCACTTTTGTGTATCACTATGGGTAATTGCATATGTTCTGCAGTTAAAATATCATGTCCAAATGACCTAGGACTAAATATGATGCCTGTGGAGCAATAAAAATTTAAAGAAAATAAAAGTAATTCTAAATAGAATTAATATATGGTAAGTGAATAGGAAAACAGTAGCACAAAAAAACCCCATAATCATTGTAGTGAAAATAATTTAATGAAACTTAAAAATATCCATCCTCTAGCAATTTTTCTGGGTAAGTTGGGATTTCAATATTTTATCATTTTGCTTGTTGCAGGAAAAGGCATGTTTCGGTTCCCCCCCCGCCCCCCCCCGCCTTCAAAAGTAAACATGCTCTTTCGCCATCTGGTGGCTAAAAGAAATATTGCCAATGTAGATGAAAAGAGCTGAACAGCCAATTATGTTGAATTTTTTTTATTCGTCTTCTGAAAAAGATATGCATATTTATCTAACCTATGTAAATATAACTCAGGCAATTTTGTTCTAATGGTTCATGTCATTTTATTCAAATAACTCTAGCTATAATATTTAATGTAGGATAAAAAATATTAACCAGAACAATTCTTTTAAAGGATCATTTTCTGTCCTATTCATTTTGAAAGGCAAATTAAATAGGGCAGTAACAATTTGTTTGACCTGAATGCTTTTTGATATAAAGAATTAAGATCTTTATGAAAGCCAAGAGGTTCAAAATATAATTTTAAATAAGAGTAACAGAAGCCATTAATTTCAGGTTTTAGTTTTTACTGTTTCGACAATAGTTATAACCATATAATGAGAATTCACCATACCAAAAATAAGAGTACATAATCTAACAGTATATGGTTCATTTTCTTTTTCTTACTAAGATGTTCAATGAATTCATACACCTTACATATATATAAACTACTTCATTTCATTACTAAATTAAAAATGACAATTTGATTTCATTTTAATTTCTTTATTTTTTCCAGAATATTTTAATATTGTAACCCAAATTGCTACTTTGAGAAAGGGAAAAAAAACAGAGAAACATGAGGAGATAAACATTTAATTTCATTTAACTTATGGTATTGTGAGCAGTCACTTTTGTAGGCAACACTTTTTTTCTTTGTAGAAAAGAAGAAATTGAAAAAAAAACAAAACAGCACCATTAAAGAATATATGATCCCTGAATTCTAAACAAAGCACTGTCTAAAAAAATTTTTTTAAATGCTTGTTGCACGCAGTCACATTTAGTCAGGTATCAAAGCAAGCATAACAGTATTAATTTGTAGCAGTCTGAGTGAATCAACTGCTCCCCCTTCTGAGGATTTTACACACCTTTCAGAGTTTTTCCTGTGGGAATAATATATTCTTTGGTAGAGGACTGAAGGAGGGTTTTACTTTTCTGTATGCTGATACAAAACGTCTATGTATGTTCAGGGCCTCTGCCCTCACTCTTGTTTGCCATGCATGCTATGTTTGGGTTGATTTCACATTTCGCTGTTACACTGTAGGAGTAATTCTGCCTTTAAAAAAAAAGGCATTAAATGGCTAATGTCAAACAGATGTAAACATTCAGAATACTGACCCAAAAGAAAAAAAACACAAACAAACACTTTAAAACAACAACAACAACTGTACTGAAAGTATGAATCAGATTAGGTTTCCATGAAGTTGGGGGAAAATACAGCAGTACAAGAAAATTATGGCAACCAAGTAAAGCACTTTCTTCGAAACATTCATGAACAGTACAAATACAACAAAGTTTTCTAGTCTAAATTATTCTGCAACTATCAAATATAGTACAAAGCAATATAGTATGTGCTATAAAAAAGCAGCTCCTTTAAATTATATTAAAAATGCTTTTTGTTTGCTTTACAGTGACAAAGCATGATGACTGAAGACAACAGGATTTTTATATTCAGTAACATTTTGGCTACACAGGCCCCTGACAGTCTGCTGAGTTCCTGTTCTAGGACTCTTCACATTGTTCTCTGGGAACACGGCTGGACAGCGAGGCTGAGCTCTGCACGGTCAGCGGAGGTCACTCCCCCAGGTGGCCACTGCCGTGCTGGGCTGCAGCACCATAGAGACCCCTCAACTGGGCTTCAGCTGCTAAAACCTGGGACTTCACCATACCCCTGAGAAGCCCAGGAAACCAGAGGCCACAACAACTTTCTTTTCTGAAATTGTGCGAGTGCTTGCAAAGTAAATGGGGCTGCAGCAACTTGGATTTTGACTGTCAATTGCATTATAAAGCACCATGCCACCAGCTCCTCTCTGTACGTTTATTTTGAACTGAGTAAGAATATCCAAGGTCCAGAAGTCAATTACACATCCTATATCTCATCCCAGAAACACACACCATCACAAAATCTTTATAGCAACCAGGCTCAACCTTATAGGTTTGTTTTCAAGTTTTTCTTCAAACTAGATCTTAACAGGGAATATATATAACTATGGTGCTCAATTCACCAAAACTTCTGCTATCCTCACTTTGGGGAAGGAAAAATATTTTCATTTTGAAAATGAATTTGCATCAGAATTCTCTTATTAACATGCCCATTAACTACCTAAATGTCTTTATACACCTCAGGCATATGCATATCATACAGGAGGGGGATTAGGGAATAATAGCAGTTTTCTTCCTTACCCTGCTCCAAAAGTGCTGCTTAGGGAAATACATCCTTTGTGATTTAAAGAAAAATATGTTAAATGTGCAAGTCCTATTCCTGATAGGGATATAATAGTGTCCAATAATCAGGATAATGCACACACTGAAATTTGCACATTACACCACAATAACCAAGTAGGAAATTACATACTCTATTTGTACATAGGCAGACACATGTAGAAATTAGGAAACTAAGAACCTACTTACCTAATTCAAATATACTGGCTCTTGTATATATAAAATGGAGACTTATAACATAACTCACTCACATTTTACTTCTGAATTTTTTTTCTCTCATTATTTTCAGCTCAAAGATATTAATTTTTTCAGTGATAGGAACCATATGAGAACACTAGAAATTTGAACTGGGGTGAAAAGAGCAGGGGCACAGAAAAGTTATGCTCTTTGGACCTGGGCAATAGAATCCATGCACTACCAACCACTGATTCTCCAAACCTGTTATGTGAAAAAATTCAAACATATAGAAGGACACTTTACGTATTCCCAATAAGAAACTTGCAGGCAATATTCAACAGTGACGGAGCTGACAATGAGCTCGGGATCATGTCAACCTCAATTGTACCTCACATAGAGTGCAAAGGTTTTGTAGGCTGGAGTTTCTTTCAGAACGTGTCAGTTACTGATGTAGTTTTCAATCTGCTGGTGTAGACAGTATCTGACATTGTATAGCAGTGACTCAATTTGGAAGAAGTTGACATGCAACTGTTTATATTACAGGGGTGGCCCCGCTGTGAGGCTAAGAGCATGATCTTCGAGATCAAGATGATATCAGAGTCAAGCAGACCATAAAGACATCACTGATAAGGACACCATCCAAATGCAACCTGGTGTGCAGTTGGATCCGCTGGCACTTACACTGCATTCCTTGGGAAGAGCTGGTTAAGTGTGTTGCTAACTTTCTCATTTGTTAATTTGAATGCAAAAAAGCAGAAGTAACATTACTGAAGCACCACCAAATCACGGCCACAGGGTAAGTCTTTCTTTGCTGTTAAGATACACTACCTTTCACTATCAACAACTTGTTATTAAAAATGACATCACTGTCACCTAAAGAAATCTGGCAACATCACAACAATATGAAAGAAAAAATACCATAGTAGATCATCAGTTAAAAATTGCAAGCGTTGTTTCTTTCACGAATGTAATTTCTGCTCGTTCCAGTTAATTTTTAAGACATGTTATCAGGGAATGTCAAAAAGTTTACATTGATTCAAGTGTCGCATGTGAAAGTGTCTGTCATTCTTACCCTGGATAGAGATGATACTCCCCCATCTTTTTTGTTTTTAATTCTACAGCCATAATCAATCAACCGGTTAATGGCACTCCATGTTTTGTGCTCTGTAATCTGAAGTTAAATGGGTGTGGTTTTTGCTTTCTTTTACCTTCTCACAATATTTCTGTGCTTTTGAACTTGCTTTTGGGAACAGAGACTCCTGAACTACAGCCGTTCTCCAGGATGAGGGTGGCCAGAACATAGGGAATGTAGCTCAAATACTTGACACTCAAACCACACTGGATAAACACTGATGATAATTTTAAGATGCAGTATCCCTTTTCTGAGAGCAGTACCACTCCCCCATCTTTAAAGAGAGGGGGGGCAAAGCAAAACATGCAATAGTAGAGCATTTAAAAAAATAAGGGCTAGAATCATGGACAATCACAAGGAAAAGGATGTTCTGAAAAGCATTACACTTCAGCCTTCTGTAGTCCCTTTTATCAACGTCACTTGTAAAACGAGATGGCCAACTTTTGCATAGGTGGAGGCCACAAGCGGTGGTGTCATTAATAAGGGTTACTATTATTTCTCCTGAATAGTTATTGAATTAATGAATAGAATGACTAATATTTACATTATTAAACCTTTATGCATGCATATACAGCATTTTGTTTGCCTTCAATTACAGGGCATTTTTCTTTCATACTGGCTCTTAAATGCCACACATGAAGCTCTAAAATCCTCTGGGCCTTCAGCTCTCTGTTGGCCAATGGATCATACACTGCCAGGTGTCCATGGGCTTGATCCAGGCTACTGGACCCGAGGCCCATTCTGCAGTTTTAGGTGCGGGACACATATCACGATAATCTGTGTACAAAATCCAAGGCAGATCCAGATTTTCTGCCATAGTCTTTGAGAAAGAATAAGAAGGGAGGAAAGAGAACCGGGACAGTGGATTCATTAATGGCATATCTCCTTTAATGTATCTTCTGTGATATGAGTAAACACAGGAATCAGATTCCTTATTCCAAATACAACTAGTCATTTTGGAAAAGGTGGGTCTAGAAAAGTCATGTATAGAGACATCTGCTGTAATCACTAATCTATAGCAAAAGGCATGACCAACTGAACTCACTATTATCATTCTCTTTCTACAGTTGCATTTGTGGTGATTCAGCAATTAAAAATGTCATTTTCCTATCTACACCTGGCTTAAAAGGGAGGGGGCGCGGGGCAGTGACCTGTATACACAGACCGAAACACTTCAGAGCTGGGAATGGCAACTAAACATGTGAAAGACACCGCTGAGCCATTCAGTAGGGAAGCATCCGCTACTTTATGAGAAATGCAAGAAAATAATAATCCTATAGAGAAAAGAATCTGTTCCAGAGCAAAATAAGTTAGCACATAAGCTACTGCATTATTCAATTTGCTGTTGCTGATGCTGTTTGGCTTTTCCAGGTTGAAAGGGATACTGCATCTTTCACTGTGCTCTTATCGCACCACCAGGCAGGCTACACAGAGTTTGGAAGGACCTATGCAGTCGTCGTGGCAGAAGGCCCCACAGCCTTTGCACACAATCATGGCTTTCAGCCGGCAAGAGCATTTCAGTTCCAACTCATCCGCATTGCTGCTGTCGGCAAAGTTCTGAACAGGCATCTGAGCGCTCTGACCGGGCAGGCCTGTGGCAGGACTAGAACCACTTCCCAAAATCCCAATGGACTTTTCTATTGCAGACGCTGCTCTTTTGAAGCTCGTGCTACCGAAGTGTATTGTTGGATAATTTCCGCAGAGCTGCTGTTGTTGCTGCACCTGCATTTTCTGAGCAGCTAACTGAGCAAAAGGCTTCTGCGGCTCAGAAAGCAGATAGGAAGAGAAATCTGCATTTTTTAGCGCAAATGCTTTTAACTGTTCTTTCATTTCATTCTGGTCATAGGAAACTTGTTTCATGCCCAGTTCGCAGCTGCTGCTTAAACCTTCCTCAAAAGAAAGAGGTTCCGATTTTATATTGCTACATATGCCCGTGGACTGTGGCCAACTAAGTCTCTTAGTGGTTTCCATGGTAACTGGCGGTTGCTTTTGATCGGATGGGACGTCTGCACTGGGGAGAGGTGGAGGTAGTGGAGGTGGAGGTGGCGGTGGTGGTGGAGGAGGTGGGGGCAAGGCCAAGGGTGG